>NC_071087.1:118428497-119028497 GCF_027358695.1 Spea bombifrons | reverse complement strand
GTTTTGATTTCTCGTAAAGCAAGATTTTCTTTATTTTATTTCATCTAAGGAGTGCCGAAGCTATGCAGACACAATAATCTTACCAGGATTCATCTGTAAACACATGTTTCTCTTGCCGACCCTGATAGATGATATTGTAGTCGCTGGTCATTAAGCAAGCCTCTGCTTTAGTAATTCCAGCCCCGAATGGGAAGTGATTCATATCCTCGGTAATGTGCAGGCCGGGCGGCCATTGCAGAACAGCTGCATGAGACAGCAAAAGCTGCAAGGCTGACATCCTCTGCTTAATACCATAAAGTAATCTCGTGTTGTCCACACTTGGTCTGCATAGATGGCCTGAGTGGAAATGTCCTACTCGTATGTCACATACAAGCATTTGGCGTCACACGAGTGGGGAGTGCGTTATGGCGTTCTAAACGAGTTGAGTCGTAAACCCTGGCAGCAGACTCTTGCCGGATATTTAGAAACGGCATATTCTGTTGTTATGGTGCCTTGTATTTAATTACTCTGGGGTGATCACGTCCCCATGTTATTACAACTTTACAGGTACCAAACTCCCCCTGTCCACCTGTTAGCTAAGCGCCCCATTCATAATGCCCCCCATTCATAATGCCCAGGCCTTGTTTAACCCCTTCTGTCATTTTTTCCTGTGATTCTGGAGGGCGCACAGGACATCTTCTGATTCTGCTATGGAAACTGAAGCATATTTTTGATATTGTAACTCTGAAGGTGCCAGGCGCTGTTTCCCCGTGTGACCCCAGCGTCTGGCACCTGGGACAGGACCTCTGGCATCCGTTGAAATTTCCCTGATTGGATGCTGCTCATGTTCCGCTGATTTTATAGCGGGGTCCGGCCAGGATTCCACCTAATATTTATGGGGATAGATGCCCTAACAAAAAGTCATTTTTTTTCTCTCTTATTCATGCAAGATGCATTGTTAACCCTCCAATATAGGCATTTGCATGACGGCACAGCACTACTGTTAACTATAATCCACCTGGTTTCAAACATGAGGCTGGAGTCAAATAAATGCAGTATATGTATATTTTTTTGTTCTTTCTCCAGTTATTGGGCATTACATGAAATGTTAATTCACCTTCCTTTCCTGCTGCCATCAAGGTAATGTTGCCTTTTGGAGCTGTGTCTGAACGGCGTTGGTGTCATCTAGTATGCTTGCACCATTGCAGCCAACGTTTTCACTATCCTTGTTCTATAACTTATAGGCATTCGGTTTTTTCTCCATACAAGACATTCTCCGATAGCGAGAGTAACTCTTCTCATGGCTCAGCTAGTCTTTCTGATGGATACATATTTCTCCGACAAATATGCTGATCATTATTAATAATAATAATAATAATAATCACGCTCTAAATGTGTGCAGCGGCAGGGATGGGTAATGCTGATCAATATATTTCACTGTACTTTGCTCCAAGCATGTGGTGAATGTGTGCACGTAAGCGTGCGCTGTTCGTGTGTTTTTACCCAGCGTTTCTTAGGGATTGTAGGGAAGCGTTTTGTCAGCGTGCGGTGTATGCGTGCGCGTATGTCCTCTGTGTATTAAACACGCCCCGTGGTCCCTGGCCTCGGTTCTCTGGGGAAACCACCTGTCTCTGCTTTGCTTCACCGGCTTTCTCCAGTAAACGTAGCCTCGGGTTAGTGGTTTTATTCATGGGGTGAATCATTTGGATCCTGGCCCGGTGCTCACTTAGCGCTACATTCCCCATACTTACTCATCCTTTTTGTATTGCGATTGAGGCCAGTGCTTGCTGTGTATATAGAATGCGGAGCAAAAATGCATTTATCTGCAGTGCCGATATTGCAGTATTAGATGTTTTTTTTTTCCACGTTTAATCATTTTCATATGTTTTTTATTATTTATATAACTAATATTACGAAGGGACAAAGAATATGTATTAACACTTAATTACGTAAGTACTTTAATATGTCCTGTGAAACGGCAGCATCAGCTTCTAAATGTTTTCCCCCCGGCTGCTTGATGCCAATCAGTGGCAGGAAATGTTCCCATTGAAGTCTATGGGAGTGTTTTTTGTGCGTGCGCACAGTGGGGTCTTCATTAGACTTCTGCTGGAATACTTGCCAAGCCCAAGCCGGTGGTTAGTATGCTATGTTGGTACGGGGAGCAGTCATATTTGCAAGAGGAACCACATAAAAACTTAAAGGGGATGCTAACCTATCATAGGTGCGTGTAATAGCAAAACGCTTGTGCAAACCAGAAACCTGCCGCTATTTTGCCCACTAATTGTGCAAGTGTAATTGGACAACAGCCTTATTATTATCTTTTATTTATATGGTGTCAATTTAGACAGCGCTTCCTACAATACATATATTCAAGGGGTATGACAAGACGAGAATTTACAGACTTTTGGGTAAAGAGGGCCCTGCTTGCACTTTAACCACTTATTGGTATGTTTTCTCATTTGCGCAATTTCAAGAGATATGTTAAGTTTTGTTTTTAATATTGTTTTCTGTTTATTTTAGCTCCAGAATGTGGGTATCAATCCAGCAAACATTGGTTTCAGCACCCTAACTATGGAGTCAGACAAGTTTATCTGCATCAGAGAGAAGGTTGGGGAGCAGGCCCAGGTGGTCATCATAGATATGGCTGACCCGACCAACCCCCTGAGACGCCCCATCTCTGCTGAAAGTGCTATCATGAACCCAGCTTCCAAAGTCATTGCTCTGAAAGGTAAGCTGCCACGGAAGAAATGGTAGTATAATCATAATAGGACTGTAAGTGAGCAGTGCTTATCTCGAATAAGCAGAAGTGGGCTCCATAACAGTTTTGTCTGCATATTATCTGTCTGACCTTTTTCGCTCCGTGCCTCCGTTTCATAGCAGCTGTATAGTTTTTTGAAGGAGCAGGAGGTATTCCGTCTAATATGTGTACATATGATTTTAACAGTAAGTAACATTGAGAATCCAGGAAGCCAATTTACAATGGTATTTTTCTCTTTTTCATTGTACTAGTGAATGCTTCAGTTATTAAAGTCTTTAATCTTCTCGGCCCCCAATTAGAGCTTTGCAGTGCATCCCGTTTGGAGGTTAAATGGGGGAGATCATTTTTTGTTGCATTTGTCTGTATTTATACTAATTTCCATACCATGGGGTTGAAATGCACTGTGACATTATTGGAAACATGTTCCTCTGCTGTGTCCTATTGCAGCTGTCCATACTGGGGGTCATGGTGTCGTATATAAACTATAGCTCTTGAATGACTCGCTGTACCGGGTAGGACCTGCTGCAGAGCCGCTACGCTGGTGTCACTGCAGTGATCGCTCTGCAGCAGGGTCTAGAGCTGCTGCACCGATTCCCGTTTTCAGGCCAATCTTTAGAATGCATCACTGCCAGGACAAGAGAAGGCTCTTCAGATTCTAGGATGCAACTCTAATGAAAGCAATAGTTAACCCTCCTACGAAATAAATGGCAAAGGCATGGTTAATGTGTATGCAGCCTCCACTCGCTGTGAAACTCCTTTTGCTTGCTGTCTGGCTTGTCTGTAAAATTGCACATATAATATGTATTTAGTTTTTTAGGAAAAGTAGACAGTGTGTGACTAGATGCATACGAATAGAATCAGGCTTTCATGCACCATTCTCTGGCTACCTTATTTCCAATTTTAGTGTGCTTATTATACCTGAGCTTTTACAGTGATAACGGCTCCTTAAAATTGATCATAACTGAATTGAAGACATGCCATGTCCATCGTAGGCCGATATCGCTTTCACCTGCCACCGGTAAAATATAACAGGTTTGGACAGATTCTGTGTATATATTGTAAGCATCCCGTGTAAGGATTCTATTGCATGATGAGCTTGAGGTGGTTTATTTATAAAAACTGTCCTCTTTTTCTGAACGACCCCTCTGTAAAGATTCCCTACAGCAATAAAGGGTTAATGTTTTAATGGATGTAAGACATAGGTTTAAGCCTTATTTGTTGAGGGGCTCCTAGGTCAGATGTTCAATGGACTCCATTTACATGGAATATTTGAATCCCCAAGCCTTACAGGAGAAAATCAAAACCTGCTCGTAGACACACAAGATTGAGGTTTATGCTCTATTTCTTTTATTCTTCTTGCTTCTAAATGCTGTTTTGCAATGTAACGTGTAAATTTCCCCCACATGCCTTACGCTGCCTTCGCTTTGTATAAAGCACTGCTTCTTTCTCTCTCTTGCTCAGTTTTGTTACTTATGCTTTGTTTTCTTTCTTCCTGCTTTCTCCTCTCAAACAGACGGTGAGTTTACTTTGTCCAGTCTTTCTTGCCGTGTCTTTGTCTTGACTGTTGTGTAAAAAAGAGGAATCCTTTTTCTTTCACTCTGTACATCCTCAATACTCTGTTTTAACTCTGTGCTGCGTTTTCCAAGAGCATATGGCCATCTCTTGGGATTGGGCCAGTGAGAGTTTGGGGGAAAATACATATTTAATGAAAATGTCAACTCAAACGAACTATAAATAGCAGCCTATAAAAGCTACTGGTCGCATAGATCCAACTACGTTGTTGATGATGCTTTTTGGTATATTTTTAGGTTTTGCTATTTATAACCTTCAATTCCAATAATCCTTTCTGATTGTGCGCAACATCAATTACTAAGAATAGAAAATACTGGGGGAGGGCTGAACAGATAGTTTTAGGCTATTTTTCTCTTGTTTCCAGAACTCGTATAAATCATAACTCTTTCCAGCAGTATATAGATTGCCAGGGAGCAGGATGATGAGTGCACCCATTCACAGAGCCCCCTCCTGGTTCGCACAGCCCCTTCCTGGATGAGCATTAAAAGGCTATACAGATCTTACATGTGTTTTTGTTCATGTCTCCTGGTGAAACAAGTATGGTGAAGCCAGTGGGTGTTTGTAACACAGATGGCACGATAGATAGGACAAACAGGCTAGGTTTTTGGAAACATTCTAAAGGTACATTTCTAGAGTAGTGCAAGTGATAATGTCCTAGTGTCAGCCTCCTTCCCCCTGTCTTTATTAGTGTACAGTGTCTCGGCCTGATCACCTTCATTATCCATTTCATTTCAGAAGTTAATGTTTGATAATGTTAATAACCAACAATGTGTGTCGTCATATTCTGCTGAACTCAACTAAGTCCTTGTACGTTAAACAAAAATAAAAAAAATATCAGATCTCAATATGAGCAGTGGTCTTCTTAATCCCAGATATTAGTTGAATATGGAAGAATGCTCGCCTCTGTTCTGTTTTCACTGAAAAATGCCTGTTTTGTGAAGCAAACACCGCTTCATTGATTGCTTAAAAAACTGTCCTTTGAAAGAAAAATCAGCGTGTACGCTGTTCTGTACGCCCGCCCTGTTGATTAAATGTCTTTTACAAGCCATCAATATATTTTTTCTACTTTGAAGGAACAGAAGAAGTGTGTGGTTGTGATATAGCGTAAACAGCTGGTCTAATGAGCAGCAGCGCTATTGCTTCTCAATTGACGTATTTCTTCTGAGCTATCCCATGTGGCCATGTGGAATGTTGGAAACAAACAGACTCATACATTTCATCTGACGATAGCCCCTCCACCCAGCCAATACCCGTAACCACCTACTCCTGTGTTGGATAACCGGTCAGCCCATTTGATTTAACATATTCCCTGCAGAAACTTGTATATTTCGGTATTATTTTGGGAGGGTGTTATCCCAGTATTTGCTCCCTTACGGTGAACACACTGCAGTTACCAAATGTTTCTAAGTTTGGGCATCTGGCAAAAATTAGTCTGAATGACACATTTGGGTAATTTTATCACGTTTTATGAGTGCTGAATTCTATGTTTTTTCCCCTAAATCTCCCGCATTGATTAACCCTTACTTGCTTGCTAACCCTCACCATCGTGATCATCATGTCTGTTAATAATGTTGTTTCATTGGCCTCCAGCTCTGTTAAGGTACCCTGTGGTATTGTTTGTGCTGGGAATGGATGGCTGCAGTCTTGTGTGGCACCTCCAGGGATTACTCCCTGTAAAGACTTAATAAGAGGGAGAGAGTAGATCACTCTGCCATCCTTGATACAGACAGCATCCTTGAATTTGGATGCATCTGGAAATAATAAAAATGTATTGAATTTACAGTCGATATGGGACCAACTGTCAGTTTAGGCAGTATTCTGTAAAACAGAGTTTTGTGTATATGATGAATTGAAAATTTAACGTTTTGTCATTAGCCACATGCTAAACGTACAAATTCATCCAAATGTCACCTATAGAAGTCGAGCAGGGTAACGTAGACAGTTCCTTGCGTTCCTCTTTATTTGACTCCAATACAAAGTAGTAGAACGTAAAAGTCATGTTCACGATGCTTGTCTACGACTTAGATGGTCCTCTGGGGATGGGTGGGTGTCCGCAGCAAAAATGCAGTGCTGCAAGGCCAAGTTAACAGAGGAGCATGTCGCTTCCAGTTGTGTGCAGCTGTACCCACAGAAATTAGTTAAAAAAATGTTAAACTATGAACTACTTAGTTCTTAAATAAAGTTCTTTAATAAAAACCCGAGTGTGGCATCGGTATTTAAACCAATGAAAAGCCATGTTATTGCCCAAGTCTAGTAGGCCGTGGAGAGAATAGAGTTGAAGTTGAGCAACACGGGATGGTCCCTGAAATATCCTGTGGTTTTTCGGCATCATGTTTGAAGTCTAACTCAGCAGGTGAGGCTGTGCTGGGTCGATTAGCTAGGCATCTTGTCTCCTAGGATCTCTCAAGCTCCTGCTGTTTGCTGGGACTGGGCCAAATTCCTCTGAAAGCTTTTAAATGTGTAGGGGCTGTGGGTAGGCTGTGGTGGGATTATCTCCAGAGCCCCAGCAGCTTCATGTGATATGGCGTAGCTCCAAAGTATGTTTAATATTTTGTTTCATCTTGTGTATAGCCAGTGGCAACAGTTTTCACAGGAATGCTGATACATTTTAAGACGCACTTAGGAGCCAAGAAAGACAAACCTCCCTAGATTTCAATATTCAGCCACACATATGATTCAGAGGTCAGCGGTAACGTTTTTAGTAGACTTGCTGTGTCAGACCCTGCGTTAAGATGTCTTGCTGATTCATCTGACGGCGCAGATTTAAATGTTAAGCCCAAGAGGAAGCGACAATGGTCTATTCATTGGGTTACTTTGATCCTTAACTAAAAAATACTATGTAAACTCATGTGGTTTATTAATTCATGGTAGCAGAAGTTTAATGTTACAGCTGTTTGTGCAAACTGGCCGTTCGCTGTTAGGTCATCAGTGATTTCCTGCATCCGTGATGCCCGGTTTGAGATCGGAGGCTGAATGCCACACTGCTTGTACAATCATATATGAAGAGTCTGGCACAGCTACGTGTCAGTCTGCTAACATAGTGTGACACGGACAGTGCTTCCAGCTATGTAAGGAGAAGAATTTCAGTCTGTGCGTTACTCTGATCATGTGGTCCCTTTAGTGCGGGGTAGCCTAGTATTCACAGTTGGAGTAGTCAGGGACTGTAGGCCTTTTCCATGTTGAGAGATTGGCTGAATGTACTGGTATTTTGGGATTAATAGCATCATTTAATCTACATTTAAGATCTCGTTAATAAAAATGTTTTCTTGCATCCCAGCTGGGAAAACCCTCCAGATCTTCAATATTGAGATGAAGAGCAAAATGAAGGCTCACACCATGTCCGAGGAGGTGATTTTCTGGAAGTGGATTTCTGTGAACACAGTGGCCCTGGTGACTGAGACGGCCGTGTACCACTGGAGCATGGAGGGGGACTCTCAGCCACAGAAGATGTTTGATCGTCACGCCAGTTTGGCCGGCTGCCAAATCATCAACTACAGGACAGACGAGCAGCAGAAGTGGCTTCTTCTGATTGGTATCTCTGCTCAGGTACAGGGGCAGTTTTGTAAATATATTGAATCATGTCTATGAGACAACCAGCATTTATATGAGAAAGCTACCAGCAGTGCTTTTTCTTTAATTAGCACTGCAAATGTCTTTAGGAAGAGATGTTATTATATTTTCTTTCTTTTGACTAATCGAGTTAGGCAGTCATAATGCTTATTGAAAACAACATGTTGAAAACACGTTCCAGTTCTGTTAATTCTTTGGTGATTCTTATATTTACCATGTTGGCCCGATTATAGGCCCCACCCCCATTAAGTTTCATGCCATTTTAAAGAAAAAAAAACTTTTTGTTTTTTATGCCGTTAGTCAGCATAGGTTTTATATGATATGGCACTCTGCCCATCTGAAATGCTTTATGCCTGCTTATGTGCCACTCTGACCCTCAGATATGCCACTCTGCTTCCTAAAATGCTTTATGCCCCCCAAATATGCCACTATGCATCCCCCCCCAACTTACCAATGCATCCCTAGACTCCCTCTGCTGCTGCTCTCCACTCCATGGGTTCTAAGAAGGAAGGCCGGCATAGAAGCACCGGCGGAAGTGCCAGCAGCAGAGGAAGTTGTCTGCGTGCATCGCACAGACGCTCACCGGCTTCTAGAGAGGAGGGTCCAGGTTTCCTGCAGCTTTGCAGGAATCCTCATCTCTAGCAGCCGGTGAACGTCTGCGTGATGCGCTCAGACAACCTCCGCTGCTGGCCGGTACTTCCCCTGGGGCTTCTATGGTGTAGGGAAGTGACGGCAGCAGCGGGGGTTGTCAGCATCGTGCAGACGTCCAGCAGCTGCCAGAGAGGAGGATCCAGGTCTCCTGCAGCGCTCGGGGGACCTGGAACCTAACTCTGCTGCTTGCACACAGTATTTTTTTCTCTAGTACTTAGCCCTGCCTGGCGCCCGGAACTGCATGTCCTGGGCGTTGGGTGATACGAATTGCCCATCCCTGCGCTAAACCCTGATTATAGGCCGCACCCCCATTTTAAAGACTTAAAGTGAAGGGAAAAAGTGTGGCCTATAATCGGGCCAGTACAGTTATATAGGTCTCAGCAAAGGAGGGGTTTGTATCAGATCCTTTTCATGGTGGACCAGATCTACGTTTTGGCAGCTCTTTATATGCTATGTTTATAAAAACATTCTTTCCAACCAGCTGTCTTTCACTTTTCCTCAGCTCTTCCTTTAAAAAGAGTTGTAGTTTTATTTTTTTTTATTTTTTTTTTATTTTTTTTTACACATTTTGGTTTTCTTACTTGGTTGTATTTCCTTCATCATTATTCTCTGTGCCTATTCAGCAAAACCGTGTTGTTGGTGCGATGCAGCTGTATTCAGTGGACAGGAAGGTTTCTCAGCCCATAGAAGGCCACGCTGCAGCATTTGCAGAATTCAAGATAGAAAGGAACTCAAAACCGTCCACACTCTTCTGTTTTGCTGTGCGTGGACAGGCAGGCGGCAAGGTGAGTTTGATTACCGCAGTTCCCATTCAACCTAGCAGAACAGATTATCAAGGTGGATTGGTAGCAGGGAGAAATGTGGATATTAAACATCCTGTACTATTTTCAGTCTGTCTTAATTAATTATACACTTAATTATAAACTTTCCTAATCCCAGGGCTTTGTTGTATTATGGAACACATACCTTTCCTTTCTAACATTCCTTATAGATTGATTGTTGGATAGAAAGGGACTGATTTGTCAGCAGTTGTTTTGTTTGAACACATACCCGAAACAGCTTGGATGCTGTCCTGATTAGCAAGATTAATCTTGAAACCTTCAAATGAACAAGACATTGGAATGTATGGGCTTCTTTGAGGTTTCCATGTTTAGAATGTTTTAAATGAAATATGCTATTTGATTTCATAATTAACAGGCTTCTCTAGTTGTAATTCTGATACCTTTTGTAGCCTACTGCTCTCTGATACTGATACTGCTCTCTGATAGTGAGATGGTAATTTAGTATTGGTAATTAACAACCATGCAAACTTATATTTATCTGCAATTTGTTTTGTAAACGCTTTCAGCTGCACATTATCGAGGTAGGACAACCTGCAAACGGGAACCAACCTTTTGCCAAGAAAGCTGTCGATGTCTTTTTCCCTCCTGAAGCTCAGACTGACTTCCCTGTGGCCATGCAGGTAATAGATAATATTGCTTATACCTAGTTGGTCTCATGTGCTGTGTCAGTTGCTCAATTGAGTACTTTTGGATGGTTTACATCAAGGGTTCAAGCTGAGCCTTCCTAGGAACTTGACAAAATGATTCTTAAATTGTGTAATCAGTTTTGGAAAAATCACTGGCAGACACACTATAAAGCTGGGACTGGTGTATTATGTAGTCCCTCTATTGGATAGTCAAAACAATTGAAAATATGTACTCATTAAAAGGGTAAATGCAGAATTTGTCATTCTATAAAAATCTGAAAACATAATAAATGAGTCTTTGCTTTTGGTGGTTAAACTGAAGTGAAAGAATAAATTAATTACTAAAAAGTATAAAAGGAGAAAACATAACAGGTCTACCTTTTTAATGTGCAAGTTGTTTTCACTCTTAGATTGGATCCAAGCATGGAGTGATTTATCTCATCACGAAGTATGGATACATTCACATGTATGACTTGGAATCTGGCGCATGTATCTATATGAACCGCATCAGTGCTGATACCATCTTTGTCACTGCTGCCCACGAACCCACTTCTGGCATTATTGGTGTCAACAAGAAAGGACAGGTAGATATCCACTGTTTTTTATTTTTATTTTTGTCATGAGTGATAACATGAAGGTTGTCTAAATATTTATCTGGTTTTTGTGATTTTTAAAATCATAAATTCAACTTAACCTTAAGTTATCTTTCATATAAAAGGGTTTAATCTTCATGACATGCAGTGCTTTTTTTAAAACACAAAATGGAATTGACCTAGCACAAATAATAAAGCAGTAAGTATAGAAAAATAAACTCAAAGTACATATTTATATCTGAGAGGTTTGTGTAAGGATGAATTCCTCCTGGGACCTTCTGTTTGGCAAAGTAAACAATTCTGTAAAATCTTTAGCACTAGAGCATTGAGAAGACCCACAAATCATTTGTTACCTTCCAACATTTCATGGGTACTCCCATCGTACCACTTGTTTGGTGGAAGCCGAGACTTTTATAAAAGGATTTGTGGGCTACCTAGCCACAACATAACGAATGGCTTGCTGTCACACACAAATCATCAACTACCACATTTGTAACAACTGCTATGTAAATCAACTGATACAGTTGACTATAGACTAGATTATTTTTTTCTTGCTTGTCGGTGCCATCTCTGTCTGCAGCTTCTCTGTGTCATCTTTACCTCCAAACAGCTTTTCAGTACCCCCAAACATCCTGCCTATACTACCCCCAAAACCCCCAAACAGCCTGCCTGTGCCTCTGCTTACACCTCTTACCTGCAGGAATGGCATATCTGTTTTCTTCCATGGTGTGTGCGCAGACTGATCGGAATGTAGCAGGTGGATGTGATGTCACTTCCTGCCATCTGGATCAGTGAGACACAGCATGCAGGGATAGATCATCCAATTGGATGATCTCTACATTATACGTGCCACTAGATGTGGGGATTACCGGCACTCACCAGCTTTAAAGGGGGGGGGTGATTGGCCGCAGGCAACCTCTGGGGTCCCCTAGAACGGTACGCTTGAAATTATATATGCGCACAGACTTTTTGGAGCTGGCGTGAAGAACATACAATTTGCTTGTCTTTGGTTCTTTTATATCCCTATTTACTTGTTTTCTTTCTCATCTATCTTACCCTGTCCTGTGTCTTACCTGCTTTGTCTCATCAGTGTCTCCTCTACTCTACTATGATCTTCAAATAAACGGAGAACTCGTGTGTGCCCCGTGTTATTCATGCAAACATTTTTGATTGGAGATAGTTTCACTTCCCGCACTTTTTTTGTGTATGAACAATACACTGTACATCAGATGCTAGAATACCAGTACCTAGCCACTTAAGTTCTGTTGGGATGTTCCAACACAATATTTGCCATTTCATCTATGTTTACTTATTTCATACATATTTCACCAGAATTGGCTTTCCTTATGTTAACACGATCCGTCTAATGTGTAGTAAAGTGTCTACATCTTTAAATGACTTATTGCCGGTGATAAAATGTTGGCTTTTAGGTTTTAAAATGTGTCTCACATTAAACAAATGAATGAAAGTATAAGGAACAAATGCAAAAGTAAACTGCAATTTTCTGTGGCATTTTATGAAATGTCTTAAAGGGAAGTTGAGTAGCTTTGTATCTTAAATGATTTTCTGTTCCTTTCCCTCACAATTTCTTTTTTTATTTTTTTAAATTTTTTATTTTGATACAAACAAAGAAATACAAAACATAAATAATAAACGGCAAAGATACACAATGACCCAAATTACAACAAATGATGCATAAATACATAATACTGATATATATGTTGACGTATCAACATTGAGCCATAATCATAATCATAACATCAGATACAGACTTAAAAGTGGGCCAGGATATTCAATAATAATCTTCAAACTTTCCCTCGCAAATTCTAATTGTAACGTTTTTAGCAGATATAGTAACCGAGAACACACTGTGGAGTATGTTTGTACGAATGTGTTAAATGCTTTTCTTCTTGCATGTGATGTGTTGATTTACAACATGCATCGTGTAACTCTTATAATCCCTTGCTATAAAGGTTCTGTCAGTCTGTGTGGAAGAAGACAACATTGTGAATTACGCCACCAATGTGCTGCAGAATCCAGACCTGGGCCTTCGTATGGCTATCCGTAGCAATCTGGCAGGAGCCGAAGAACTCTTTGCAAGGAAGTTTAACACTTTATTTGCCCAAGGAAATTACTCAGAGGCTGCGAAGGTGGCAGCATCTGCTCCAAAGGTATCCTTTCCTGCATTGACATGTGTGTAATGTATCTCATTAAATGCTCCTCTCCCTTTCTGTATCACATTTTGATCTATCTGTCCAGGGCATCCTTCGCACGGCAGACACGATCAGAAAGTTCCAGACCGTACCAGCACAGCCTGGGCAGGCATCCCCTCTGCTTCAGTATTTTGGGATTCTGCTGGATCAAGGGCAACTGAACAAGCTGGAGTCGCTGGAGCTCTGCCGACCTGTTCTGCAGCAGGGACGCAAGCAACTCTTGGAGAAATGGCTTAAGGAAGATAAGGTAACCAGCACGTTATAAGTCTTAATGGACTTCTACCTATACTCCAGTGCAAAACGATGTGGAATATTTCAGTAAACAGTGAGATTAGAGAAATCCCTGCCATTCTACTAAATATTGGCTGACTTTGCCCTTGTTGCAGGGGAACTTACTAGAGTTGTCTCTGGAAAAGTGATATTTTTAATTTTTTTGCTAAGCCCCGGTGTCTCAACAGACAGGTTCTAGAGATTTAGCTAGAGTTATTCTAGTTTCTGCATTGAATGTTCATTTGCAAAGAGGTGAAACAAGTCTTCTAGTGTTTAAGAACCATAACTGTCATTGCATCAGTGGCCAGCAAGATGCACTTAACTTTTGTCTGTGAATAATGGAAGGGGAAAAAAGATATTTAGTCAATAAACACCCCAAAATAAAAACAGAAAGCGACGTGCAAACATAGATCAAAAGCAAAAATTAGAATGTGAAATAACTTATACACCATTTGATTTATATATACTTATTGTTTAGCTTGAGTGTTCTGAGGAACTTGGAGACCTGGTGAAGGCTGTTGATCCAACCCTTGCTCTGAGTGTTTACCTGCGTGCTAGCGTGCCAAACAAAGTGATCCAGTGCTTTGCAGAGACGGGCCAGTTCCAGAAGATTGTGTTGTATGCCAAAAAGGTGAGAGCCATTCCTAGCTAGTCGCACAACTACAGAGTGGCAGAGAATCGGCCAGAACGAGGCAGGTGAAAACATTAAGATGTGTTCTATATTTTGATTTTTGTCCTGTTAATTTCTTTTATTGAGCTTTTACCTTTTATAACACTCTTCCTTCTGGACACTTGATGATAATTGTGTTGGAGCTGCCATATTTACCCTACCATTGTTTGAACAATCCTATCTCTGTCAGGGAAACAATACAATATTTTGTGTCCCTTTTTAGGTGGCGTACACACCAGACTGGATCTTCCTTCTTCGTAGCGTTATGCGGATAAGCCCGGATCAGGGTCTTCAGTTCTCTCAGATGCTAGTCCAAGATGATGAACCTTTAGCTAATATTAATCAGGTAATGATTGAGCTTGGCTTCTGGCACGGAGTTAACTAAATTATTAGTTAAACTGTACCAGTTATGCTATTTTCAGCCCACTACTTGACTGAATTAGCATCCTTTTAGACTTGAGTGATAATACAGGGATGATATTTTCCAGCTTCTTTTTGTATATTAAATTGACCAATTATACTGTAACATAATAATTAAGATTTAATTAAATATCTTTGTTGCAGAATACCATATAAGCCAATTACAAGTCACTATAGCTACACAACGTAATTGAGTCAGCATAGTAAATTTCATCTGATTAGATGTTTAAATCCGTGTTTTATAAAATATATTATGTACTACTGAGTATGTCTATTGTACAAATGCTATAGGAAGTTTTAATAGCCAATATTCAGATGTTCTGGTTTTCTAATGGATGAGATTCCAGAAGTAGGGATCCTTGAACTTTGGATTCATACTAAGTAGTTATAGCGCAACATTCCTATTCAGACAGCTTCATGTAGCTGCCCTATAAATTACTTTTGTGTTTAAAAAGTTACTCTAACACTGTAACTTGAATTATTTCTCAGCCATGAAACATTCAATTTTCTTTGTGTTTTCCTGTAATACTTTATTTAGGTTTGTTTTAAAAATATAAAATCACTTAGACGTTGACGTCACAGAAATTCTTGCTTTCTCTCCCTAGATTGTGGATGTCTTTATGGAAAACAGTTTGATCCAGCAGTGCACATCCTTCCTGCTTGATGCATTAAAGAACAATAGGCCAGCTGAGGGCCATCTTCAGACTCGGCTTCTTGAGATGAACTTGATCCATGCTCCGCAGGTATTGCTGCTCAGGGATTTACTTTTATTTTTGCATGGTGCATTCTTTAAAAACTAACAATTACAAACGTAATTGCGACACGCGATCTTCTGCAGACTATTCTTGCATAGCATTTGTCATTGCGTAATGCTGAATACTGCCAAAATGCAGTGTTTAGAGTGCTGTATAACACTAGTAAAAGCTAATATCGAGCTTTGTCTGTGTCAGGTATTTGGAAGAAGTCCCCAAGCAATTCATTTGAACGCATCAGATCTGACTACCTTTTTTGAACCTGTCTTTGTGTCTCGATTAGGTTGCTGATGCTATTCTTGGAAATCAGATGTTCACTCACTATGACCGGGCTCACATTGCCCAGCTGTGTGAAAAGGCTGGTCTTCTACAGAGGGCGTTGGAGCACTACACTGATCCGTATGATATCAAGCGAGCTGTTGTACACACTCACCTTCTAAATCCGGAGGTGAGAATCACAGAAAACCTTTGTTTTATAAGATTACCTTTATTTCCCTATTATACAATGGCTTTAGTTTTATTTTTCCAACGTTTGCCAGGTAACTGTTAGAACGGAAGTGTCTTATGATCTGTAACAAGTCATTTGCTCGTGTTGCGCTCATAATTTATTTTTTTTGCTCGGTTGATGACAGTGGCTGGTGAATTTCTTTGGCTCCCTTTCTGTGGAGGATTCTGTGGAATGCTTACGTGCCATGCTGTCTGCAAACATCCGGCAGAATCTGCAGCTCTGTGTTCAGGTGGCATCCAAATACCACGAACAGCTGGGTACCCAGTCCTTGGTGGAACTCTTTGAGTCTTTCAAGAGTTATGAAGGTACCAGTCATTTGTCTGGCATTATTAGTAAAACATGTTATTTGTGTTCATGTAAATACTTTAACATCAGACCTTCTAAAGAGATTGGCTAAGATATGTTCCTGAGGTTTACATTTGTACAATCTCTCATACGTTGCAGGACTCTTTTACTTTTTGGGATCCATTGTGAATTTCAGTCAAGACCCTGATGTGCATTTCAAATATATCCAGGCTGCCTGTAAAACAGGCCAGATAAAAGAAGTGGAACGGATCTGTCGGGAAAGCAATTGTTACAACCCAGAGCGTGTCAAGAATTTTCTCAAGGCAGGTTTCTGTTCTGATTTCTAGTATCCAGCAATCTCTTACACGTTCCTGGCAAAGACAAGCAACTAGGGACAGACCAGCAACATCTTGTAAACTAACATTTTATAGATTTTCGACCACCTGAGTTCAGGAAGAGCCACTTAGTTTCTTGGAGGCAGAATAAGTGCATTCATTTTGTATGTATTTGGAACAAGATGATTTTTGTACATTTCTGCGCCGTAGTACACTTTATTATAGTTCCCGAATATTTGAATCCAAATAAGAATTGATGCAGATATTGTAACATAATATATTTGTTTAATGGAACATCTATTTAATAGTTACATGCAAGCATGCAACAGTTTGTCTGCAGTTTTGTTCCTAAGCTCACTTTCTCATTTTCAAAAACTAGGAGGCCAAGCTCACAGACCAGCTCCCACTGATTATTGTCTGCGATCGGTTTGACTTTGTACATGACCTTGTTCTGTACTTGTACCGTAACAGTCTACAGAAGTACATCGAAATCTATGTGCAAAAGGTGAGTGAGCATCTGTGTGTTGATTCACACCACATGGCTGGTTGACAAGAGATGAATCTTTGTGTAGCCATGAAGATGTACGTTTTTCTGATTAATAATTTTGCCTTTTTTGCATTGGTTGTTACTTTTTTGCAATATTGTATAAAATTATCATCCATCCGTGTGTTTGCAGAGCTATAGAAATAAGCCATAACTTTTTTTCTGCCTTACCATGGATAACAGTAAACATTACTAATGCCTTAGGTGAACCCCAGTCGTATACCAGCGGTAGTGGGTGGACTCTTGGATGTTGACTGCTCTGAGGATGTCATTAAGAACCTGATTATGGTTGTTCATGGTCAGTTCTCCACTGATGAGCTGGTGGCTGAAGTAGAGAAAAGAAACCGGTGAGAACTTTGAGTGTTCCCAATGCATGCGCAAGAAACATTTGGCTTAAACTTGTTGCGAGACCCATATAAGTTCTGATTTCTCTCTGTCAGAATGCATAATCATTTTAATTTGACAGAGAATGGAATTTATTTTAACCTTTTGATGAAAGGAAAAGATTATTAGGGGAATATTGATAAACCTACAGACCAAAAAAAACCTGAACAATTTTCTGGTTCAGTAGATAACTGGTTTTAATGCATGCCATGTTATACAATACAGGCAAATGTACTCACTTAAGGAATTGTGGATTTTGATCTCACTAATAACCTAATAATTACATTGTTCTGCCGTATAAAGCTGCTTAACGCTCTTCCCATTGTCCTTCATATGTTCAGGCTGAAGTTGCTCTTACCTTGGCTGGAAACCAGAATCCACGAGGGCTGCGAGGAGCCGGCTACACACAATGCCTTAGCAAAGATTTACATTGACAGCAACAATAACCCTGAACGATTCTTGCGGGAGAACCCTTTCTATGATAGTTGTGTGGTGGGCAAGTACTGTGAGAAAAGAGATCCTCACTTGGCATGTGTGGCCTATGAACGAGGCCAGTGTGACCTGGAACTTATTAAGGTGGGTGGGATAAACCTCTGATTTGCAAACGTTCTTATATTATTTAGAGGTTTGACCAGAGTGGTTTTAATTTCAAATTGATGATTCTTCCTAGGTGTGCAATGAGAACTCCTTGTTTAAAAGTGAAGCCCGTTACCTGGTGAGAAGGAAGGATCCTGATTTGTGGGCAAATGTCCTTGAGGAAAACAATCCCTTTAGACGACAGCTAATTGACCAGGTCAGGGGAAATTATATTTGTCAAACTTTTGAAGCATAAAGTAGTTTTATAGCATTGAGGTTGATTAACTCCTATATGCATCATCCTATTCTCTATTACTCAAAGGTGGTACAGACAGCCCTTTCAGAGACCCAGGATCCAGAAGAAGTATCTGTAACTGTGAAAGCCTTCATGACTGCCGATCTCCCTAATGAGCTTATAGAGCTTCTGGAGAAGATAGTGCTGGACAACTCTGTCTTCAGCGAACACAGGTTAGACAAGGGCATAGAAGGAATGAAGACTTCGTAAGTGGGTTATAGAACGTTTTGTAACGTAGACTTTTTTTTGGAATGATTACAGAAACTTGCAGAATTTGCTGATCCTGACAGCCATTAAAGCTGACCGCACAAGGGTTATGGAGTATATCAACCGCTTGGATAACTATGATGCTCCTGACATTGCTAACATAGCAATTAGCAACCAACTGTTTGAGGAAGCCTTTGCCATATTTAGGAAGTTTGATGTCAACACGTCCGCCATCCAGGTATGCAATGCTACATAGAAAAACTGGTATAAGCTATTTTCCAAACTCTGTGGCATGTATGAATAGATCTTCTGCAATACTTCTGCAGGTTTTGATTGAGCACATTGGGAATTTGGATCGTGCCTATGAGTTTGCTGAGAGGTGCAACGAGCCAGCGGTATGGAGCCAGCTGGGTCGAGCTCAGCTACAGAAGGATTTGGTAAAGGAGGCTATTGACTCTTACATCAAAGCTGATGATCCCTCTTCTTACATGGAAGTGGTACAAGCAGCCAGCAAAAATAGTGAGTCTTTTTTTTTTTAGTGTATTTTTTTACTTTTTCCATGCTACTGAGATTCATATTTTTTTCTTTTTTGACTCTGTAATATTTTTGTTTACATTCAATGTATAACCTTTAATTATAGATAACTGGGAAGACCTAGTGAAGTTCTTACAGATGGCACGGAAAAAGGCTAGAGAATCCTATGTAGAAACAGAACTCATCTTTGCATTTGCCAAAACGAACCGCCTGTCTGAGCTGGAAGAGTTTGTCAGCGGGCCCAACAATGCCCACATTCAGCAGGTACTGCAAGTCGCCTTGCTCTTATGATGTGTGTACACAACATTTATAGATGTATATCGATGTAGTGTTCTGTTGTCTCCTTTAAATTTTTTCTTGCACCCACAGGTTGGCGATCGTTGTTATGAAGAGGGCATGTATGAGGCTGCCAAGTTGCTCTACAACAATGTATCTAATTTTGCTCGTTTAGCATCAACGCTAGTACATCTCGGCGAATATCAGGCTGCCGTGGACAGTGCAAGAAAAGCCAACAGTACCCGCACATGGAAGGAGGTAACATATGCTTAAGGGTAGATGTAGCCAATGCATTTCCTTATGTCATTATTGCATAGAGGTATACATCTGACATAGTGTCTGCATGGTATTTCTGTGTTTCTAGACTTCTTTCTTTTCTCTTCTTTCTAGGTATGCTTTGCTTGTGTGGATGGCACAGAATTCCGCCTGGCTCAAATGTGTGGCCTGCACATTGTGATACACGCTGACGAGTTAGAAGAGCTGATCACTTATTACCAGGTGAGTGTGTAGAGCTTAATTTTAAGGTTAAACAGTTCCTGCAGGACCATCATCCACGCCATTGACTCAGTCACCAAAGAATACGGACGCTGTTTTCAGGCACAGACTGACCCATGACAGATTTTGTCTTTTGTATTGTCCACTCAAGCATCTACTTTCTCTCTCCGTAGGACCGTGGTTATTTTGAGGAGCTCATTGCTCTTCTTGAAGCTGCTTTGGGATTAGAACGTGCACACATGGGCATGTTCACCGAACTCGCTATTCTGTACTCCAAGTTTAAACCTCAGAAAATGCGTGAACATCTAGAGCTTTTCTGGTCTCGTGTCAACATCCCCAAGGTAGGCAAAGGCTGCCTGTTTTTCCTCTGGCTTTCGGTGTAGATGGTGTGACTACACCCAACAGATTTACTTGCACCTCAAATCCAGTGTGTTTCTTCTGTGAAGAGCGTTTCCTTAGGTTTAACCCAGTTTCCCCCTCCCTTTCTCCCATCTAGGTGCTGCGTGCAGCAGAGCAGGCCCACCTGTGGGGTGAACTAGTCTTCCTTTATGATAAGTATGAAGAGTATGATAATGCAATTATCACCATGATGAATCATCCCACCAGCGCCTGGAAAGAGGGGCAGTTTAAGGACATTATCACCAAGGTAACATGGCATACTTTGTTTTTATATGAGCTCCTTTTGTCTCGGTTCCTAGTTATTAACTGCCGCTATTTCTTTAGGTGGCCAATGTGGAACTGTATTACAAAGGCTTGCAGTTTTACCTGGAGTACAAACCTCTGCTAATAAATGACCTTCTCCTGGTCTTATCTCCGAGGCTGGACCACACTAGAACAGTTAACTACTTTTCCAAGGTGAGAAGAATGTGCACTGGAATTACTCTGCATATGTATGTGACTTAATACAAGCCATTTATTTTCTTGTTTCATATAAGATCAAACTGCACTTTCAGTGTGTAATAACCCTTAAATTATTAGATAATTAGTCATTCACCATAAAAACAATACTTGTGATGGAGTTACTGGGAAAAATATCTTCTTAAACTTTTTTGGCTTCTAGAGTATATTTTTTGTAGTGAACATTTACATACTAAACTGTAATCCACATCTTTGATTTTTTTTTTTTTTGTTACACAAGAACATCTCCACGTGTGCCCATCACTAAGAGTAGTCAAAAATGATTAGTCCTGAGGTTTAGTTTTTATATTATGCCCACCTATTATTTTCACCTGCTCACATGACTTTAGGTGTTCTTACAAGAAAGGAGTGATTCGAAAGCAGAAGCTTAACTAGTGAACACGGGGTTGTATTATAACTATAGACCCTCGATGTCTGGATATTCATGCCTTTTATCTGCCATAGATACTTAAAAATGCTGTTAAATGTGTAAAGGGAGTTGTTTAGTCTATGGATTTTAACTCCTCTGTATGCAGTGAGTGAATATGGATTAAAATGAATTGGTACCTCTTCCCAGGTGAACCAGCTACCACTGGTAAAGCCGTACCTGCGCTCTGTACAGAACCACAACAACAAGTCTGTGAATGAAGCTCTCAATAACCTGTTAACAGAGGAGGAGGATTACCAGGTAAACAAATAGAAGCATAACACTTCTGTTTCTTGTCAATGCTCATGGTTTTGCAAAGCCTGTATATTGGCAGGAGGGTTGATCGTTCATGAACAGAGCTCTGAATGCTGCAGTATGTGCTGTCGCCAGGGAGGATTTCAGCAGCAACATCCTTTCATTGCCATATTTGAAATGTGACGGCTATCCGATGTTAGCTAGCAGGACCTACCACAGTGCGCACAGCTTCAGTGCTAAGCATCCGTAGCCAGCACGCTTTGAAAGGGAGCAGAGAAACAGAGATCTTATAGGAACAGACACTGCACTCCCTTTACTTTGGGCCAGTTAGAGGGAGATTATTGCTTTATATAGCTGATCAGGTTCCGCAGAGCTGTACAAAGGGTAGACAGGACATAACAATTAGTATAAAACATAACAAGATGACTTACAGAAACAGGTGAAGAGGGCCCTGCTCAGATGGGTTTACAATCTAGAAGGCGTTATGGCTTTAGGGTGTATTATACAAGAGGTAAAAGTGCAGTTTATAGAGATGGACCAGCGATGATCTCCTCTGGTGGTGGGTAATACAGTCCGCCTCTGGAAAGAGTTGGCAGGGTAGTGAACATTGGTCAGTCGGCAACCTGGCCGCGTGCTACAACAGAGGCCTTGCCCTTTGTGGCATGCGTGCTGCTGTGCAGTATTGCTTAAAAGCGAAACCCAGATCTTCAGCAAGTTTCTGAACTTAACTGCACACAACCCAATGGAGAGCGGGCAGAGCTTTGGTTACATAATATCTGATTATTACCACTTTCAGCCCATGTGTTAAATGAGGCAACAATTTGTTGAATATGTGGTTTCTAACTTAATCTCAAGACCATTGGAAGAACTAAAGAGCTCATCTGTCATGTTTCTGAAACTAATCATCCCCCATTTTTTGTCGCTTGCCACTAAAGCTGCTGTTTCATAGGTGATGTATATGGTGTGTCTTTTGTACTTAGGGTTTGAGAGCATCCATTGATGCGTATGATAATTTTGATAACATCACCCTGGCCCAGCGACTGGAGAAACACGAGCTTATTGAATTCCGCAGAATTGCAGCATATCTGTACAAGGGGAACAACCGCTGGAAGCAGAGTGTGGAGCTGTGTAAAAAGGACAAGTTGTATAAGGTAATGCAGTCAACACCAGATTTTCCTTGATTAATAATGGCGAAAGAAAATGGAAATAGTCACTTTGTACCTGGGTCCCTTTGGGAATATGTAGTGCCCCAGGTGTGTTGGTCTTCTCTGGATGAGCCCTAATGCAAATGACTTTGCATTAAGCCGAGCCATGCTTGGGTTTTTGGCACACAGGGTTGGTGCACCAAGGCTGCGCATTGGGAAAAACACTGCTTGTTGTTTGGCTACATCGTTAACAGGACTTGACAAACGTCTACTAGGTGGGATGTGTGTGCTCTCTATAAGGTTGTTTAATTCCTACTACAATCCTGTACCTTCGCAGGATGCCATGCTGTACGCTGCAGAGTCAAAAGACATGGAGTTGGCAGAGAAGCTGCTGCAATGGTTCCTGGAGGAGGGGAAGCACGAGTGCTTTGCTGCCACTCTCTTCACCTGCTATGACTTGCTACATCCAGACACTGTGCTAGAGCTGGCCTGGAGACACAACATCATGGACTTTGCAATGCCTTACTTTATCCAAGTTATGAGGGAGTACCTAACTAAGGTAAAGTAGGGATGCACAGGTAGCAGCCTTCTCGCTTTTTACCTATGTTGCTCTTTGCTCATCTAGTACATCTGCTTGGTGTGCAGTTTCTGTCTTTCATGCATTGAACAAACTTACACGGGTTTCCCTTCGGAAATGTTAGTAAACATCCTATCCTTTTTGTTATAGGTGGACAAACTGCATGCTGCAGAGAGCCTGAGGAAGGAAGAGGAACAGGTTACAGAACCAACTCCTATAGTATTTGGTGGGTATAAATTGAGCTGAAAATCATTTACATGTCTCGTTTTAAGTTCAGATAATCCCTTTGTTTCTGGATCAGTGAACTAACCGGCTTGCTGTACTGAAAGAGTCTTGATAGTTAGCCACACAGCCTTTCCATAAGAAAGGCAGAGTCATACCTTGATCCGGGCGCATGTATGAATTCCCTGTATCTGACATTAGGGGAGGGAATGTAGTGGGAATGGGCGCTGCCGAAGCTTGTGCCTTACTTCTCTAATCTTTGTTAAGAAAAAACCAAAGAACAATTCATGCCCTTTAATGAAGTACGGCTCAGGTTGAAAATATCATCTTTCCATTCTTCACACACAACAATTGCCAGCTTTAGTGATTAGTGATCATACATTAGTAATGTAGAATGCGTGCCCTTGCGTTAAATGTAATGGTTCCTGTCAGACCTGTTGGTTAAATTCCTTCTTCTCTCCCCACAGGCCAGCAGCTGATGCTCACAGCAGGTCCTAGTGGTGTAGTACCGCCTCAGCCCAGCTTTCCCTATGGATATGCAGCTCCTCCAACCTTTACCCAGCCTCCCCCTCCTTCTGTCTCTCCTGGCTATGGCTTCAACATGTAACCTCCTGCCACTCAGATTAAACCTGCAATGGCACATTGAGCGCCCTCTACTGGGAGCTGACTGCAGTTCATCTTGGACACATTTATTTATTACATTTGCTTCGACAGACTTTTATCTGGGAAAGGCAGCTTTTCAGCCACTCATTACCATTAAATGTTAAACATGTTTTTATTTTTTGTTGTTGTTTTATGGATGGGAATGGCAGAGAGCTGTCAGCACTGATTTCATGACTATTACATATGTTAATGGAGCAAATGTTCTGTACTGTAAACTGCCGGATATATATAAAACACAGCAGCTTCATATCCATGCACAAGCCCGTATGAAGCGCTGCCAAGGAGGACTGTCATACTAGGTTTCATCTCTGCTCCCAGTTGCTGTCACCTGTCACTGCTCCACCAATGCCTGATTTAGAAGTCTTGCATTGTTGTGCCTGTTATCTCTGTTATTGGGGGAGTTTATGTGTGGAAACAGATACAGGAAGCCTTGTAGCCTAAAACTCCATATTAATCAGAAACCGATGTTTGACAAAAGTGATACTATTTACATGTTGAATAATATAAATTTGAAATGCCAATCGCAGTAAATGTGTTCTGTCCTCTAATCCTACAATTTACAAACATTTCCATCTACAGTGGACCTGTCAACAGTCCATGGTTATGGTGGTTTGGGGTGAGGTTGGTTTGGCTCAGTGGAGAAAAAAAATTGCATTTGAGGACTTGTTGGAAGCTCTCTTATCATTCACTACCATATAGATGCAGAATTACCGATTACCTGGCAGTCCCAGGTTAATGTTTATACAATGCACATGACTTTTAATCAGGCTAAACCGTTACCATTGGCTACCCGGTGCAGAGATTGAATAATCCCCATGACCCACCTGTAGAGCGCTAGTTATGACCAGTATCCTGGGAAGAAAAATATTACATGCTTATCAGTCCATGCTGCTGTTTGTATTTGGGAGCAAGGTGACTTAATTCTTTTTAAACTTGTGAGCTATTGAGACAGTAAAATAAACTAGTTATCGATTTCACTGAATGAACCATGTCCTCCACCTATAACTAAAACCAACTTAAATTATTTAGATTATATCATTAGTTTTAATGGTTCCAGTTAAGCTACAGGTGTAATGTGTCGCATAAAAAATGGTCATTCCATTATTGTTTTGTTTCAAACCCTGGCCAGAGCAACACACGTCAAGGCTTGTTAATCATTGCTTTTAGTGATTGCTTAGAATGTGACTTGAACCTGTCAATTGTCATACAAGTTCTGGGATTCTAGTTTATCACAGATACAAGATGTGCTTCCAGTTTTGTACTACAAGTTAATGTCAGATCAAAGCTGTAGGTGGCAACACTCATCGGATCCTTCCAGCCAGATGGAGCTCACGAAAATGTTTTCATCGGTCAAGTAACTGTTTTCTTGCAAAGGGAGCATTAATCCACACTATATAGCCATTGCATGTATTGAATCCCATGTCCTTTGGAAATATTCTTCATAATCAAGTTGTAGGTAGATATCTGCCTTACACAGTATTAGAAAATAAAATAACCTATAACGCAAAGGCATGACAGTGCTTAACTGGTGGGGTAGAGGAGGAGCAGCAGCAAGCTTACCAGTCTTTTTATGTTTGGAGGTTTCAGACAGGTAGGTTACACCACTATTACATGACATTGTTTCATTAAAATTTTAAAAATCCAGTTTGGCCAATCATACCTCAGTGGTGTATTCTATGTAAAACTGGATTCTTGCAAGAAATTCAGGTAACTTTTTTTTCTCTCCTTTTTAAATGATTTGTAGCAGATCAAGCTTGATTTGTTTTCCTCCACCTCTTCCCTCACAAGGCCTATCTCAAAAAACACCTTTTTCTATGTTACAGTGGTTGTTAGACCTGGGAGGAGTGAGCCGTGTAAACGCTAGAGCTAGATGCCATCCTTGAAGCGAGACGTGTGTAGCAAACACACAGAACTTTCCAACATTCTCAAAATGAGTTTGTTCGCGTTCTGGTTTGTTTGCATCTAGGAACAATACAAAACCACCTCTGCTTAATGTCTTTGTTATAATTTCCATGTATTTTTTTGTGCCATATCGCTTTCTCAGACCATATTCTTAACATTTTATGTACTGACGTTAGTTTGCTCTGTATAATTTATGGCTATGAATATTGTGCTAATCATGAATATTATAAGAGAAGAATTCAATTATAAATGTGTAAGATGAGATGCTTGTCCTTTTGTATTTTGTGAATTCACCACCATTGGCTTCAGTGCCAGCCCTTACATGGGTCCCAGTGGGTCCATTGCTGCCCCGTTCCTCCAATTGGGTGAGAGAATGGGCCCATAAGCTCCGCTCTTTTGAGGAAATCTGTACCGGGATGCCAGTTTCATAAAAAAAAGCGGAAGAAGACAGGGGACATGCGAGAAGTGGACGAAGAAAGAAGACAGACTGAAGAACAAGAAGAGACGAGAAGGAGCTGAGCTGTAGGAAAGGAAATGGACATCTCCTCCTTTGAAAGAAACGTAACCATTTTTATACATAGCTCTTTTATGTTGATCAGAGAGGGGGTTAATTTATACAAGAAGACGCCCAGGAGAAATGTCCTTAAGCTAGGAGACCGGTAGTATGATAATGCCCCTAATGCGCAATTGAGAACGAGTGCAAAGTCTGCTATAATGCAAGGAAAGAGTCACAACTCTCTGGTACCCCTCCCAAAACATGTATGCAAAGACCTGTGCCCCACATGTTATGTCAAGTCTTCACACAGTGACCTCAGGGAGTAATGTCCTTTGAACTGCCTGGTGGCTGTTGCTGTCAGGCAAGGAAGAATAAAACGCAGTTGCATTCCCTGATCACCACTCTGCAACAGGGTCACTGACCAAAGTGTCGTACGGTGCCATTTACACAAATCTCTGCAGTATAACACTCGTATACAACTACAGCAGCATCAATCACAACTAATTTTGCTGTAATGCCACCAGTCATTGGGTTTTGATCAAATCATCACTGTTACAATATCTTGTAATACGGTTAGCTATTTTCTCTTAGTTGTTTCACACTGGTTAGTGGGTTAATTATTAGTAGAATAACTAACTAAATGTCTGTGTGTTGTTTTGTACACTATGTGGCCAAAGTATGTGGACACCCCTTCCATGTGGGTGCACTGTCATAGGATGCCACCTTTGCTGCAAGTCAGTTTGTGAAATTTCTGCCCTGCTTGATCTGCTCTGGTCTTCTGTAAAGCAATATCGGCACATGCACTGTGCTTCAGGAGCTTCATGAAATGGGTTTTCATGGCCCAGCAGCTGTACAATAGCCAACAATCACTATGAGCAAGGTCAGGTGGCAGCTGGAATGGTGTAAGGACTCTGGAGCAGTGGAAACATGGTGTCTGAAGTGATCAAGTCTGATTGATGGATCTGTGTTTGACAGATGCCAGGAGAACACTACCTACTGGAATACTGATTGTAAGCCAGGCATTCTTGTCAAACATTAGTGCCTAACCTCGCAAATATTCTTTTAGTTAAATAGCACAGTTTCCCACAAACTCCAAAGTCTTGTGGAATGCCTTCCCAGAAGTGGGTGGGGGAACTCCATATTAATGCCCAATGTTTTGGAATTGGATGTCCAACATGCTTACTTAGGTGTGGGGTTCATAGTTTTGATCATAAAGTGTATGTCATATTTGGTCCCTGAGATTTATTTCATCTGTAGGTTGGAACCGACACCTTTATATTCTACTCAGACTTACTGTAGTGCTTTGCTTACTGCTATGTTGTAGTTGTAACAAGTTGTACAAGTAATGATCTTCATAGCTCCTACCATTAGTTACTAAAACTGACCTTTGTGATGGACTAATAAAGGGTTTATATTTATTATTTATATTATCTATAAGTCTCAGACAGGATTTTATCCATGGTACTAAGACATGCAGTGTGCTACAGTGTTGAACATTGAGCCCAAAACCTGAAGATATACACATTCCATGGCATGTGTACCAGTACCACTGCTCATACCTTCTACTCCAGACCAGCCAGTTTATCACGGTGTTATATAACAGTACTCGACTGATGACCTTTGGGCAACTGTGTAATAATTTCTTTTATTGAGGAATGCCGTTTTCTCATATGCCATTGTGAAGTTTGTTGGTGCTATATGAAGATTGCTGGACTCCCTAGGTGCTTGAATTGTCAGCAGAAGAGGGCTGGCACCTATTGGGCTGGACGCAGCTAAAGCCAAGTGGCCCCATCAGCCCCTTGTCCCCTCCAATAGTAACTAATATACACATTGGTACACATATTTACACGCACAGTGACACACATGCTTACACACTTCAATACTTATACAGACTTCCCCTAACACACACTTACACATACTCATTCATTCTAGAGCACACTCCAGCTAAGACACCCATGTACACACTCATGCTAACACACACTCCCTCTACTACACAGACATACAAGCACATACAAATACATAAAAACTTATGCTAATACATATACATCCACTCTAACATATATACATACATCCTCATTACTTTATCTCCCTCACCCTCCCACCCACTCCTTTCTGTCACCCCTTTATCTTCACAAAGGGTTTGTTCTGGCCGCTGGAGGCACAGTGTGTGTGAACAGCCACACTTTTGCTGTGGGGTCAGGTAGCACTGCGTTATGTGACCATGCTCGTTGAGTGGGCCAATCCGGCATGCCCATCATTGTCAGCCTCGAGTATCAGGGCAGCAGCATCTCTACATACAGTACTTCTGTTCCCACTATAAACATTTCACTTTGGTTAATTGTGTCTTTCTAGCCTCCACCTTCAGTGTATAAAATAAAATTACCGACCTATATGTTGACTGATTCTAAGATTTATATGTGGTTCACCTCATAGTCACACACAAAGCCAAATTTATCTCTAAATACAGAGCAGCTTAAAAAAGAACAACACACAAGAACAATATATGTAAAAGAAAAAATTACATGCTATATTATTTTCATTGCTTGTCTCTGACCCATGTAATGGCAACACATCAAATAGTCAGCACGAGCACTCTCTACATATACATGTACAGGAAACTCTCTTAAAGTTCTACTCTAGTGACATACGCTTATATGCTGTCCCACCGAAATCTTTCCTTCACATTGTGACCACTCCATGGATAGAAACATAGACCACTTGGTCATCTAGTCTGCCCATTAATAATATCATGTTTATATGTTCTCGTTTTAAGATTTCGGATAGCCATATGCTTATCCTATGTATGTTTAAATTCCCTTACCGAATTATCCTATTCCATTTCTCTACTACTACTCTGGAATCTACTTCCACCAAACCTTCAGCTTTCACCCACCCTCCCAACATTCAAGAAACATCTCACGGCCCACTTCTTCAGAGAAGCCGCACCATCTTAGCTGCTAGAACTTCCCTGTCATTGATACAACCACCACACTACCTCTCACCCTTTCTCTGTGCCTTATGTTTGTCACCCCATTCCCTCAAGATTGTAAGCTTGCGAGCCGGGCTCTCTCCACCTAATGTATCGTTTGTCTTAGTCTGTCAATTCTCGTCGCCATACCCCTGTCATTTATTGTAAGAAGTGCTGCGCAGATTGTTGGCGCTATATAAATAAAAGATAATAATCTAAGCCTCCGACTAGACATCCCTCTTGCACCCTACCACACAAAACACTATCGGTCACACGGAACCCGATGGGTCACACACACCACTGTAAGCCACATATGGAAATATTTTTCCCCATGCACACAGTATTAGGTGATTTTTTTTAGGTTTCCTCTGTTAACGTGTTCTCCTCACATGGGAACATTATGATATTTTTGCAAGCTTAGCCATGAGCAGACATTCCAAGCTGCTTCTACTAGCTGGGCCTAGGGCCGCTGTGGGAAATCTTGGGGTTAAGTACAAACCTAAAGAGCAGCCCTCCTGCCTTGTCCCACCCCATATTCCTCATACCCCCTGTCGCATGCTTGTAATTGGGACACTAGGCCTCAATTAGGACACTAGGCCTCAATCCCCAGAGAGGTACTGTCTGGGCCCCAAAAGATCGAGGGTCAGTGAGGGGCTCATGACATATAAGTGACGCTGGGCCCCAGCAGCTCTGCTCGCCTTCCGTATACTAGTTAAGGATTGATGCCAGATGCTGGGGTAACGCGTCTGTACCCCCGGCCTTGGGGACACAGACTCCCCCGTGCTTTTTCGTATGTATGGAACCAATTAGCCTCCCTGCCAGAGGCCGTGTACCCCTTCCGTGTGTACACATCAGCGCCTGCCTGGCTCCTCCTCTTTCAGGCGGCACGGTGTGAGTGTGCTGTGACTCCGGGCGGGGCGCGGCTGTGGGAGGGAGACTGCCAGGCCCGATACCGCCCCCCCCCTCCCCGGATCCCGGACACGGCGGCTGCTGGTACCAGAGGAGCCCCGGCACCGAAGTCCCTTCCCTCTACGTACACGCACTATTTCGGCAGCCCCGTGTCCGACTCCCTCTGCTCCTCTCCGCGCAGCCATGTGCTCCAAACCGGGCGCCCCCTGCCCTCCACCCGCACCCCATCTTCTACGGTCACCCTTTCCTGCCGTGATGGGCTCCCCTCTGCCAACCGGGCTCCGCTGCCTGTCTGCCGCTGCCCCTGCCGGGGGTGCCAAGCTCACCCACCCGGGGAAAGCCATCCTAGCAGGTAAGTACCCGTGCTATTAACCCCTCGTAGCAATGAATTAAATGTGTCCCCCGTGTGACAGACGTGTCCCCAGTGGAATCCCGGATGACAGGTGCCACCCGTAACGTCACGCGTGTAAGTTCCCCACATACTCCGTCTCCCGCTGCACTTCAGGTGGCAGGAATCTGGGCAGTTTGTGGTTGTCACCCCGGGGGTGACCGCTCCCATGACTTAATTGTAAACAACTGTCTCCCCCGGTGCCCGAGTTGCTGTCATTAATACTCGCTCGACGTGAATTGTGTGTGTGTCCTCCTTCAGGGAACGGGTGTGCGTATGTATGTGTGGAAGAGTGTGTTCTACGGGGAAGCAGTGTGTGTGTAAGAGTGTGTTCTTCAGGAAAGGGGTGTGTGTGTGTGTGTGTGGAAGAGTGTGTTCTGCTTCAGGGAAAGGGTCTGTGTGTGTGTGTGTTCTCCTTCAGGGAAGGTGTGTGTTAGGAAGAGTGTCAGGTAACGTGTGGTGTGAGTGACAGTGTGTGGTACTCTGCACAATGTATGGTGTGTCTCCCTGCACTGTATGAATGGAAGAACATTCCTGTTGTGGTGCACTGTAGCAATCTTCCCCTGTGTGTAACATCACTGGCCCCTGTCTGTCGCTGTGTGACAAACTAAGTGGCATTTAAGGCCCGCTAAAGTAATGCAATCGCTGCCTGCTTGTGTGTGTGTGTGTGTGTGTGGGGGGGGGGGGTGTTATGTGGCTATAATTCTGCTCGGTCCTCAGTTGGGTACAAGTTAGTGATGGCATAGGGTGTCCCTTACGAAAAAATTACTGCAGTTTTTCTGAAGTAATACTGCAGTTTTTTGGACATGAAAAAACTGCAATACTGCACTTTTACTGCAGTATTACTGCACATTTACTGCAGTTTTACTGCATTTGTACTTCACTGTACTGCAGTTGTACTGCAGTTATTTTTGTACGGAAGTACAATTGCAATAAAGCTGCAGTACATTGAAGTACAATGCAGTATAATTGCAGTAAAAAAAAAAAGCGCAGTAAATGTGCAGTAATAATGCAGTACAGTGAAGTACAAATGCAGTAAAACTGCAGTAAACGTGCAGTAATACTGCAGTAAAAGTACAGTATTGCAGTTTTTTCATGTCCAAAAAACTGCTGAAAAACTGCAGTAATTTTTTGTAAGGGGTGAGGGCCTTGGACTTGGTCTGTACAAATGGGGCAAGTATGTGACCCGCGGTGTCCTTGACAAAGTCTGACCTCTTTAAATGCTATTATTAGGAGTGCATGGAGTGTTTCCTCCAACTAGAGGAGTAACTAAGTGTGTACTGGAAGGGCAGTTACTGGGGTGCAAGATGTAGTGTATTGATTAACTAGGGGTGTACTGGAAGGGCAGTTACTGGGGTGCAGGCTGTAGTGCACTGGAAGGGCAGTTACTGGGGTGGAGGCTGTAGTGTATTGATTGATTAGCTAGGGGTGTACTGGAAGGGCAGTTACTGGGGTGCAGGCTGTAGTGTATTGATTGATTAGCTAGGGGTGTACTGGAAGGGCAGTTACTGGGGTGCAGGCTGTAGTGTATTGATTGATTAGCTAGGGGTGTACTGGAAGGGCAGTTACTGGGGTGCAGGCTGTAGTGTATTGATTGATTAGCTAGGGGTGTACTGGAAGGGCAGTTACCTGGGGTGAAGGATAAAGGTGCTTAGTCCTCCTGTACAGTTTGGTAATGATGTAGAGGGAACTGGTCGGTAATCGTTAATTATCCGTTACTGTATCACGAACAACGCAACCTACTTAGTGACAATACACAGACAGCATATAATACTTAAAATATGATCTTGTTTCGTGTAGCAGAGGTGAATACTTCGTATAGAGGATGGGGGGTTGACTGTAGAATTTTAGGGGCTAATCTTTAACATAAAAAATGCGATTAGACAAAAACTGATGAAGTGGATGTGTTCCGTGTGCAGTGTGCATCGTTTTACAGTATAATACGTGCCACTTTTTTTTTTTATCGATCTAAGCACGTGTTTATACGTCCTTTTGTACAAGAAATGATATAGCTGTCTCTTCCACGCCCCCTGAGCTGTTTTGCTGAGGTGTTCACCTTTGGACCCACATAACTAGGAGTAGGAAAAGCAAAAAACAAGAATTTGCAGGTCAAAAGGCATCCGGGGTTGAGCCATACAACTGTTACACCAGGGCGCATCCAGTATCACTAGGATAATTAGTGTGAGTTGTATCGTGCAAAGGAAAAAATCGCTTTGGGTGAAGTGTCTGCATTAATAAGCACAGTAACACGCCAAACTGGTTGAGCACATAAGTCCTTTTCAGAAAAGGGTTGGTCAAATTGAGAAGCATTACTATTTTTGAATGCAGATTAACATTTACAAACATTATTGTTCTTTCATATACATATCTACGTATATCCTGCTTTGCTGTAAATGGGAGTGTCACTGGGTTTTATTCGCTAAACTGTGTTTTGAAGCGGCGAATGAGCCAACTGTAATTACAACATATCAATTTTGGCCAAACTTGGTGAGCTTCTTCTTCTGCATTATGGAGGCCAAGCTGGACCTCCATAATGCACACCCAAATCACAGATTCATTTCACTAAATCCATGGTGTATTCCTTATATTTTTGGTATATTGTTTGTGTTTTATTCCCTTGGAATGTAGAATGGTTCATTTTATGGCCTCTCGGCGTTGCTATAAAATATGGAACCCACATGCATTTGCAGCCAGCGGAATCATCTCTGGGCTCCTGTATAGGGCAGAAGAATTGGCCCCGTAGCTGTAGAAGGGTATTATAAAGTTCAATGCCATTCATGTTGTGAGTCTGTACATTCATATCTTCATTGATCTTGCACCATGAATTACACACAAGCTCTATAATAAAATGTTTGTGTAAATTGTCTTTATTCGCTAAACATTGAGGTGAAAAGAGTAATGTTTTTGCCTGCATAGTGCCTGACTTAAATTGGTGAGATGGTTACAATGCAGGGCCAACACTAATATATATATATATATCTTTCTTTCTCTCAACAAAAGTAATTTGCTCCATTTATTGGCTTTCACCAGTCTCTTCTTCCCGGACACTGGGTGTTTGTGACTTGGAGACAAATTATCTCATACATCACAGGCCAATCTTGGCAGAGTGCTCTGCGGTGCAGAAGAGTCCATTAGTCATATTGGGTTAACACTGCAGCATGACCATAATTCATTGAGTAAAGTGAATGTCATTTGGGCAGAGGTGGCTTTAGGAATACAAATAGCCATGTTTAATATATTTATGTAACGGTACGTGTCTAGGCATTTGAGCTCGTATATACTCTCACTATATGACTTCAATGTCCATCTATAGTGAGCATATAAACGAGCTCTATGTGCTGATATTGCGCAAACACTTCTTGGTATTTGCATTGTTTTCAAGGGGTGACACATTACTACCGGTAGGTGTTTTGCTGTATGTTTTATATTTCTCAAATATAAACACCCGGTATGTGAAAGTGTGCTATAGAGGATTTAAAAAAAAACACTTATTATAAGTTATTGCAAAACTTATTATAAGATAACTGCAAAAACGTTTGCACACTAAATATATAATATATTTAGATTTTGCATTTGGGAACAATAGGTGAGCCTTAAGATATAGTTCATCATAGCATGTGCATAAATGGTATAAATTTCACATGAAACTACTGCTTTACAGCACAAGGACACAGTTTACAGTTCTTGTACTACATTGAATGACCCTGGTTATACAGATTTGCTTCTGAATGGTAGGAGAAATTAGCCTCCTAAACCTCTGATAGCAATATGAGAACACCTTTTTCATCGGGGCCACACACCACCAAATGACTGCAAATGTCAACTTTAGTAGACAGAGACCATGCACAATAAGCACCAAGACTCCATTGAGGTATAGTGGCCACATGACTACTTTACAAGATCACACATGCCTTGATGATCTAAGAAATTGCTGCTTGTAGTAGTGCTGGTTGAGCTGAATGGAAGTCATAGTTCCAGTGAAGCTAGTTTTGCTACAGATCTCTACTTCCTAGCTTCAGTTTGCCTTACAGCTAAATAGACCCAGAAATACCCTTTACAGGCATGTTTTTGTATTTGTAGGTATATGGGAGAGTAACAAATGCACTTAGTGCTTTCCTCCACTAGCCCTCCTCTCTGTCTCCAATGATTGTAATGTGCCTGTGTCCAGCTTCCTCCCAAAGTTAAGAGTTTTATCCTCATTTTGTAACTGAAGTACCAGAGCCTCTGGCATTTAAAGCACTTCAGAGCGCTTGAATGACCTACTTTTGGCATACCTTTTTCCCCCTTTATTCTTTTTTTTTTCTTTCTATGGATTATTATTTTTTTCTTTTGCACAAAATGTATCGGGTTAGCTCTATGTCACAAAATATGTACTTTATGTAATAGGTGAATAGGTACAGAACAAAAATGAAATTCAGTGCCATAAAATGCATTTCCTGATTACCTGTGCCCATGTGCGAATACTCACCATGGCTAGCTCCAGCTCTGGGAGATTTCCAGGGATCTAATGAGTTCATCCTAATTAAAAAAAAAAAAATTCAAGTGAGGGACAGAAAAGTTGGTTTTCCCTGGTGTCTGCTCTGTTGTTCAGGCTTCTCCCCGCAGTCCCAGAGTGATTCCGCTCCATTTTTAGGGAAGCGCTCTGGGGCCACGGGGAGAATCATTAACAACGGACCGGACACATGTGAGAACACAGATCCTTTATCCAAAATACCTATGGTCCCAAGCATTTCGGATAAGGGATACTCAACCTGTACTTAGTAAGTTCTTTAGTACGAATAAATCATTGGTGAGTCTGTTTGGGATGGTAGACTGTCCCTTTACTTGATCAGAACACACAAACAGGGAAGGTATTGCAGGATTGGGAGTTTCAGGGCATTCAAGGTAATGTTCAGTAGGTTGAATAAATGCAAAAGCCAGCTCACCTCCCTATATATTCATCTGCACGGATCCGCACGGACTTGATGCGTGGAATAAACACAAAAAAAACCACAAATAATGTTCAGTAGGTGTCGGTAAACAAACAAACAAAAAAAAGGGCAAAAAAAACGGTTTTGTGTGGAAATAAGCACCCCAGTAATGGGATTTGGACTGCATGCCCTAGGGCAGCCCTAAGTAAGCCACACTGCTTTATGGTGGCCATTTCAAATGTAACACCTAGTTTGTAACTTTGGGGTGCCAGGGAGCCATATGTCTGTTATAATAGGGAAAGTAGTGCCCCCTACTGACTGAGTGTACGTGTGTGCATGGCTCCCGAAAAGCGTTTGTATAATTTAACATTTTTAAATTTCCCTAATTTTTCTTTTTACACTTTTTTTGTAATTTCTTAACTAATAATCTTTTTATAAGCCATTCCCTCTTTAATGTATTAAAAAAGGAATGTGATAAGATGATAATGCCATTTTCCAGGAATGGCAGAACTGAAATAGACCTTGCTCCTATAAATACACAGAGCGCAGATCCCCACTCCTGAACTTTGCACCTTGCCCTCAGGAAACTGGTTTATGTAAAGACCACAGAAGGGCTGGGGAGAGATCACTTACGGTGTAGTCGTGCGCTGCTACCATATTGCACCATACTGAGCCATTAGCATTAGTCCTTGTACATTGACTTGCATTCTTCCCCTTACTCTAGAAGGGAGATGGGGGTGTTGTCCTATTTGACCAATCAAATATAAGCTCCTCATGGCCATGCTGACTCACGCTTATTATGCCTAAGAAGAGAGGCTGCCAGACATGCAAAGACTGAAATGTGACAGAATGATGCACCCTAATACACACCACGCGGTTCTAAATCAACGAAGTTCAGCACAAATTGCAGATTCCTGCATATCTGAACCAAGTGTACTATATTCTTTGTCAGTCTGGTGGTTCGTTATTTCACACACACACATACTGTGTGTGTGTGTGTGTATGATTTATTTTTTAATCTGACAGAAGTATTGATGGATAACTTTATATCACAAACAAAAAAAATATATTGTTCTTAAATTTACACTGGCCTAAACATTGTGTATTCTTTTCACCTTTTGATGCTCAAGTTAAGGCTGGAAAGCTCCCTGAGATTAAAGTCCTGCTCACATGACTTTCCAGTCACATTGTACAGAGACTGCTGCTTTTACGAGATCTTCAGTTATTTAGATTGTATTGAACACTAGACCTCAGGGCCTTTGCAGTCTGTATGAGAGGTCTTACTGTCGGGGATCTGGGGACTAATGGTCCGTATTCCCCACAGGTGGCATTGCCGGAGGGATCGAGATCTGCATCACGTTTCCCACTGAATACGTCAAGACGCAGCTTCAGCTAGATGAGAAAGCCAATCCACCGAGATACCGAGGCATTGGTGAGTGTTACATGAGACAATGGCAGAAGCGTGCAGCTGAGATGTGATTCATGTGATTTCTAAACCTAGTGTACTTTTCCTCTTTTCTTGTTTTCCTGAAGCTGACTGTGTGAGGCAAACAGTGCAAGGTCATGGTGTGAAGGGGCTGTATCGGGGGCTCAGTTCTCTGCTGTATGGATCCATTCCCAAGGCAGCCGTAAGGTAACGTTGATGAGTGGATTGTGTTGTGGGGGTAGATGCAATAACCGTATAGTGTTAATGTGCACATCTGTCCTTGCGCTATCTTTAGTTCCTGCCTCTGTATTTCTCTTCACCCTCTGAGCGCCGTCCTCTATCTCACAGCCATTCTCTCTGATTGCATTGTTGCTCCATGTTTGTGCACCTCGCTTTTCCTTCCCTCACCAACATATCTCTCCCTCCAGGTTTGGGATGTTTGAGTTTCTCAGTAATCATATGCGGGATGCTGATGGGAAGCTGGACAGTAAGCGCAGTTTGCTGTGTGGTCTTGGTGCTGGTGTGGCCGAGGCCGTTGTTGTGGTCTGTCCCATGGAGACGGTGAAGGTGGGATCCTCTCTCGTGCCCTCTCCATGTGTCTGTCACTCCACAGGCTGATCTGTGACAATTACATCATTACAAAAAACTAAACTGAAAACATAAGAAGCAGAAGAAAACCTATATAAATTGCACTTCACTTATAGATGAGTGGGAAAGAACTGCATGATTTCTTAAGCGTTTTATGGACCTCTTCACATTAAGTAGCAATATAGCCACTAAAAGGAGAAATGTAACCATGCATCAAGCAATAAGTATCCAAACATACAGCCACATTGAAAGCATCATATGAGCTCTGGAACTATATAGAGCTACTATATTTTAAATTACAACAATTTTTGCCTCTCCCCCATCTCTTTCAAGCAAATATTTTGGCTTAGCTCAAACACACACTCTGCTTTACATTTTGAATCAGCCCAACAATTTCCCTGATGGGCCCGATGGACTCTGCTGTACCATGGGGCACAGTTTAAGAATGACTGTTCTACAGAACAATGAACTCAAACAAAGAACAGTTCAGTGTGCAAAGCACCATAATGGCATATTTACAGGAATATAATAAACATAGGAAATGCTGTATAGGCTCCATTTACTTATTCTTAATGGTAACATATTTAAAATCTGTATCCACGCTTAGGAGGACATGATTCATGCAATAACACACAGAGCTCAGCATTAATTTACAGCAGCATACTATCATACAATCATTTGACATGAATTGGTTGTCCATGCATACAATCTTACTGGCTGATGCATAGCCTGAAGTTCCGATTATAAAGTGCTGCAGCTTCCTAGGCAATCCCCGCGACTGTGGAATCTCTGTACAACTCCAAAGTCCTGTTATTGTAAAAGGAGTGCACACTTGTGTGATTTAGTCATCATCTTTACTGAACTTTGAATTCTTCACTGTTTTTGTTTCAGTTTATTTTTCTCCAACTTGATGGTCTGATTAAGACCACTTGTAGTCCAAGCTCCCCTTTAACAATATTTTTGCCGTTTGAGGTCCCATGTAGACGGTTTGAGGTCCCATGATCTGTTTTTAAGCTCGATGTCCTCCATCCCAACACTGCCTTTCCTGCTAGCCAGCCTGTTTAGAAATTACAACAGATTTTCCCTCATCCTGCTTAAAAACAGCAATTCATTTTGACATATCCTTAGGCCTGCCCAAGTATAAAGGTGCTTTATGACTATTAGAAAATGTTCTTGCATCACTGGTCAGTTTTCCGTTCTCTCAAGTCATAGTATGGCCTCCTTTCTACAAAGGTGAGCAGGTAGTACCATCGCTACTGACGTATTAGGAAGAGAACAACTCCTCTGTCCTGTATTAGCCAATGTATATCTTCAGAGAACTTTTTATATAAGCCATGTTGGCATGACTTCATCACCCAAGAAGTTGGGAATATATATCTCTATCTAGTAATTTGATGCTAAGAATGGTCTTTGTTTTTTTAAGGCCAAGTGATAAATAATGTTTTGTTCTTCTTAGCGTCCAATACTTTTTCATATTAAGTGTCAGACTGTATTTAAAATAATATATTGGTGCCACCCTGCGTTCACATTGACATTTGCACCTTATTACTCACAGTCAACAATAATGTTTTGTATAGTAAAGGACCTGTGATATGTGTTGTATTGTGATGCAGATGAAATCCTAATAACCTCTTCTTTTTTGTAGGTGAAGTTTATACACGATCAGTGCTCACCTAACCCGAAATACCGTGGATTCTTCCATGGGGTGCGTGAGATTATTAGAGTCCAAGGTAAATTCTTCCTGGCTGTTTCATACAATTACTTTGCATACCCTAAATTGGCAATACATTGTTTCATTAGGAAACCGCACAGCTTTACGTAAGATTACCATACCCTAACTGTATAATGAACATCCTCCTACGAATTCCTGATGAAAAATAGTGTGCTCTGGTTATTATAATTAAGTAAAGCTTACAGGTTCTCAACCCATTTTCTTGTTTACATAGGGATAAAGGGGACTTATCAAGGTCTCACAGCTACAGTCCTCAAGCAAGGGTCAAACCAAGCCATTCGCTTCTTTGTTATGACTTCCCTGAGAAACTGGTACAGAGGTAAGTGCAGACTGGAGAAGACTTTTTATTTGTTGATTTGTGTCTGCTGACAATATGGTTGCGCCTTAAGGCATTTGTACACTGCTTGTCTGGATTCGAACAGTGGCTTATATATGTTCTTCTGAGTGCTATGTTTCTCTGTAATTTCCTGTGTGTACATTTTGCCACTTTTTTTACTCATATTTCTTAGTTTGCTATCAGCCCCCTCTTAGCACTTATGTTAAAGTTACAGTAGAGGTCAGTGTTGAGTTTCTTTCACTACATATCTAGCTTTCTAATCCTCAACTTACCAAAACTGAAGCCGTGTCATGAGATACAGCTAGTCCTCATTTAACGTCGCCTATATTAAACAACATTCCAAAGCCACCCTACCTTCTCTGACCGCTTCCATGTCCCTGCCCTTTTCCACAGCTCCACTTCTGATCTTGTTCTTCAGTCTTCTGTATTCGTTTGCTTCTTCCCATGTCTGTCAATCAGGTATCCCGGCGCACTTCCACAAAAAGACATTCTCTCCGATTGGAGAAGCAACACAATGCATTAGGTTAGAGATTACATAATGATCCGCTTCAGTAGCCATTGTAAGGCTGGGTAAGGAGATGGAAGAAGACATCACAAAAAAATGACGTCTGGCTTCCTTCAGTTCCATGATGAGATATTTTAAGCCAATTTCACTGATTGACAAACAAAAAAACAAAAGTTATCTTGGTATTTTTAGTAATGAAGTAACGTTTGCCAAAAACTGTGACTATTCCCCCATTAAGCCTTCTCTTGTCCTTTGTTTTTTCTTAGGTGACGACCCCAACAAACCAATGAACCCGCTAGTGACTGGTTTATTTGGAGCCATTGCCGGTGCTGCCAGTGTGTTTGGCAACACCCCTCTCGATGTAGTAAAGACTAGAATGCAGGTAACACTGAAATTAGTGCACGCCAACATAAATCGTGGCATTAATTCAACATGGTTATAGATACATAACACTAACATGTCATTGATTTCTATATCTTACAGGGTCTGGAGGCACATAAGTACAAAAGCACATGGGACTGTGCTTACAAGATACTCAAATACGAAGGACCTAGAGCGTAAGTCTGTGTAACTGTAACCATCTCCACTTCATAACTGATAACTCAGAGACAAAACTGCAAAACTATGTGACTTATTTATCTTTGATCCAACCAAAAAGAATGCTTGCAGGCTTCTGGCTCTTCCTCTGACTTGGTCTTTATTATATATTTTTGCCAGTAACTGTTATTAAAAGTTGCACTCATCCAGCATAAGTGACACATCCACAAATGCTGCACACAAGGCAACTACCACTCAGTCAGTGGAGGAACAAAACTTCATTATCATTGCTGTAAAGAATCAGCTCAGCTGGTGTTTGGGCAGGGAAAGCCGTCACTGACAACAGCCACAGCTTCCAGGTCTACAGATACATAACGTTTATTTGAGGACACATCAGGGGCGTACCTAGAGTATTTGGCACCTGGGGCGGATCCTGTATGTGGCACCCCCCCCACATACACTTTAAAACTGCATAGCTTCTACCGTTATATACCGGCGCAGACACTGAAGGTGGTACAGCATTACTGTTATTATATACTGAGGCACACATTGACAGTGGTACAGCGTAATCCCTATCACTATACATTGGGCCAGACATTGGTAATAGTGCAGCATAACTCCTATCACTATATACTAAGCCAAACATTGATGTGGTGTAGGCCTACCACTTCATTGTCTGGCTTAGGGATGCCCCGAAACAAATTCTGGACTGAAACCGAAAATGCAGCATTTACCTGGCCGAAACCGAATATGACCCCCCCACACCATAAAAAAATCTAACACTTTTATTTAAAGTATACAAGAAACACCTGTTTGGTAGGCCTCGTATTATACATTTGTATTATTTGAGCCTGTGATTAGCTTAGCGCACCGACATTTTTTCTTTTCCCACTTTTATTTAAAGTAAGTAACACACCAAAATAGGACAAAACAATTAAATATATATATGTAACCAAAGAAAAAACGGGCACTCACGGGTCTTTGCAGTAGTTTATTGCAATCAGCACGGCCAATGTTTCGGACCACCTCCGGTCCTTTCTCAAGGCAAAGACCCGTGAGTGCCCATTTTTTCTTTGGTAACATATATCTGGCTATTTTTGGAGCACCCGGGCAAATAAAAGCCTGTGTATATTAACAATATTTCTGAGTGTGCAGCCGCTCCCTTTGGTTTGTATATATATATATATATATATATATATATATATATATATATATATATATATATATATATATATATATATATATGATTGTTAACAGCAATCACATTCTTATCATGCCCAGGCATACCCAGATTCCAGGATATACTCGCAGACTTGGCATGATAGGAGTATGATTGCCCTATCTACCCCTTTCTCACTCCCTTCTGCCCTATCTACCCCCTATCCCCCATCTCACCCATTCTCCCTATCTACCCCCTCCTAACTATCTACCCTCTCCCTCTTTGAAGTTCACTTACCTTTCAGGAGTCCTGCAGTGGGGGTGCAAGGCCTCTGTCTCCCAGCTCTGCCACTGTATGGAACAGTATAGAGTGATGGGAGTTATGATGTACTTTAGAGCATAATTATATAATGAAATGGTACAGCATAACACCCATCACTCTCACACTTACCAAACCACACATATACCAATACCAATCCACACGTATACCAATCCACACGCACATCAATCCACACGCACACCAATCCACACGCACACCAATTCACACGTATATCAATCCACACATACACCAATCCACACGCACACCAATCCACACGTATATCAATCCACACATACACCAATCCATACGCATACCAATCCACACATACACCAATCCATACGCATACCAATCCACACGCATACCAATCCACACGTATATCAATCCACAGACATACCAATCCACACATTTACCAATCCACACACATATACACCAATCCACACACATAACAATCCACACACATAACAATCCACACACATAACAATCCACACATATACACCAATCCACACATATACACCAATCCACACATATACACCAATCCACACACATATACCAATCCACACACATATATACCAATCCACAAATATATACCAATCCACACATATACACCAATCCACACATACCAATCCACACATACCAATCCACACACATAACAATCCACACACATATATACCAATCCACACACATATATACCAATCCACAAATATATACCAATCCACACATATACACCAATCCACACATATACACCAATCCACACACATATACCAATCCACACATATATACCAATCCACACATATACCAATCCACACACATACACCAATCCACACATATACCAATCCACACATATATACTAATCCACACATATATACTAATCCACACATATACCAAACCACACATATATACTAATCCACACACATACCAATCCACTCTCACTTAATGCTTTCCTACCTTTCCTTTCTTCTTTCAGCTTCTTTTCCTCTTCTTCGCTTCTCTTCTTCAGTTCTTCTGTCTTCTCTGTCTTCTTCCGGGTCAGAGGGCACGGACAGCGGTGGGCGCGGCTTCAGTGTTGTGCGCCGGGATCTGACAACAAACCCCGGCGCACAGTAGCTGTTGCCGCGCGGATCGAAAGGGAGCGGTATCGGAGGTCTTTAACAGACCTCCGGCTCCCTTGAGTGATCTTTTCTGTGTTGCTCTCTAAATCATTCCTGTACACAATTGGCAGGTTCTACAAGGGGACGGTACCTCGGCTTGGACGCGTGTGTCTGGATGTGGCCATCGTCTTCATTATCTATGATGAAGTGGTGAAGATGCTGAATAAAGTGTGGAAGACAGATTGAGAGCCTACTGTGGAGGAGAGCGAATCCAGGGACCTTTTCAGGATCTCACGATTGCCAAAGGCTTTTTTTTGCCAAGCTTTACTGACCCCCTGGTAGCCATAGACCCTAGTTCCCTCCATCACCGGGGGACTGTCTCTCCGCTTCCCTTTCGATATACAGCCCCTCTCTCTGCCTCAAACATGGTTTAACAGTAGCCAAAGGATTTGGTAAATCTTAGTGTGATGATATTTTAATTTGATTTATTATGAAGATTTGACCCACAATTTTTAACATTTCAACTCTTTCCCCTAAAGAAAGTTTGTTTTAACAGCTCCCCAGTTGCTCTTTGCCAAATACCGGTATTTTATTTTAAATGACAAACATATGTGGGGTGGGTAGCCTTCTGCAAATGTTATTTTTATGATACTTAAACAATCTAACAATGAATTTGTGTGTGTTTATAACTTATATGTTACAAACACACGTGTATAAGCTCACTCCTAGATGGTTTTAGTTGAAATTCCCTCTGAATCGGCTTTCCTCCCATTAGTGTAAGGTCTAAAATAATGTTTCTGTTTATAGATGTTTTATTTTTTTTTAAAAAACATGCTGTGGGGTTAGTTTTATTGATCACGGGGGAAAAAACTCTTGTCCTGGCGCACGATTACCCATTACATTTGGGGTTCAGATCTGAGCATCATGCCACCCCTGTCCCTGCCAACAGAAAAGTTAGGGTACTGACATCTCCGCATAGCAGTTTTTCATACAAGTGCCCTGCGATTAATTGAAAATAAATCAAAATGTTTTGATTAACTTGTCCTTTTTTAAAACAAACGGACACTACTGTCCCATTATGATGTGTCTCATTATTTTTGTTCTGATGTGTGTTGTTACATTATTTTGTGCTATCTATCCTTTGGGGGAGCCACCTCAACCTTTATGCCATCATATCACAAAGTAACAGAGGAGTCCCTGTTGCAAAATAGGTTTTGATTTTTGGATATCTTAGGTTGAACATGGTCATCACATAAAAAAAAGTGTTTTCATTGAAAGATACAGCTAGTTCCCAGCCTTTTTGTGGCCCTTGAGACTTAAAAAGTGCTATAGGAACTCTAAGGCACCGAACAGGGTTACATAAACATCAGCAATACAGCCGTGTTCTGTACGTGTGTGCATAGATGTGTCTGTGTCAGCATGTATCTACACGCAGAATACTGACACTAACCATCTATGGAACTCGGCAGTTTATGTTACCATGGCCAGGTCCTTTTATATTCCATTATTTTATGTCTTGGGCGATATTTTTGAAAAATCTCATAATAGCCTAATTTACCTGCCATTAGACAGATTATACCCATGCACACCTGGAAAATATTGTAAAAAGCAGACCTGTCACCTAAAAAGACAATAATTTGTAAATCGTACTTTACTGCACGTTAAGGCATTTGTAAGAAAGGGTTTTGCTTTTACAAGCAACCCCCCCCCCCCGGTATTTTAAATATTTGCAGACTGTTTTTATTGATGCAGGTTTACAATTTCTTTTTACATACCCCCTAGTACCTGATTTTTTTAAAATAAATAAATTTAAAAAAAAAAAGATAAATCTGCACCATTTTTCATTAGGAAGGATCCTCTCCTTAAATTTTTTTTTCAATCAAATTACATTAAACTACAGACACAAATAATATATAAAAATGTAAGAGATATATATATCCAATTTTTTTTTATTAAGCATGGGTGTATGCAGTTGCAGGCAGAAATCTTCTTATAGATGCCACATGCTCTATAGTTTGCTAAAAAGTAATAGCTGATGTTAGGCATTTATCATTGACAGATATACTCCGCCTTATAGGACAAATATATATATATATATATATATATATATATAATATAATCATACCTGTGAACTTGGACTGGAGTCTCTGGTGGCATTTGATCTCTGGGCATCTCCCTAGCCCTATATAGTTTATGGGGGCTAAGAGCATGAGCGGAAGACTTCTAGGAGATTCCCAGGTATGGATATAAGCGTGCGCAATGTATATATTTTATATGTTGCTATATTTCATAATGTGCACGTAGTTGGGTATTTCCACTTGTACTCTTATGTACAGGGGTTTGTGCAACAGACTTCTAGGAAAGGTTCATTGTGTAAACCTTGTTTCATGGCAGCATGGTGAAAATAACAATGTACTTCACGAAAGGAGTGTTGCTTGGAATGTTTTTGTTTTGGGTGTTGCTCACAGAATTATCAGTCACTTCTTGAAATCGTGTGCCAAGTCCTTTGTGTCAGTCCAAAAGAAACACATCCCATGCTTCCAGTGTTGCTAGCAAATCATCCAACATAAACCAGTTTTCCCCTCCACATGCAACTTTTAAGAGCCAATACTTGAATGTCCTGATGTTTACAATTATGCTGCTGTAACTGCCTTTTGTAATCCTGCAGGTTTGCCAAAGATTTATTTTCAAAAGTTGCCAAACAACATCCTACAAATTGATTGATCACAGGTTGCGATTTATTGGCAGATACAGGGCGTAATATATGCATATATAATGTCATTTTGTCTGTTTCGGAAGCCAGCTGCTGCTCTAATAGTCTCTCTATTGTAGTTTTTTCTTAGTTGTGCATCTTTGCCTTGTTACTGTCTTCCTAGCACTATGTTCATCCTCCACTGTACATTTACGGCTGTCTGCCAGCCATATTATAATGAAGCTTGACAAAACTTGTGTTGAGAAGGCGTGTTTTTATATTGCTTATTTAATACATCTCACAATCAGATTTGCATATCTACTGTACATAAGTGATATATAAAATATGTATAATTTATACATATATCATCTTTTTGGGTTTTGGGTGTGAGATCATGGAATTAGAGCAAATTGCTGTTAATGGCTTCTACTTTTAGTATAAGATAAAAAAAAAAAAAACCTTGACATTTGTAGAGCAAGAGCAAAGTTACATTTTCAAGTGTCCTTTTGTTCTATAACCAGCAAGAGGGTCTACAACACCCACCAAATCGTGTAAATGTTAATGGTTGTAAACAGTTGCTTCTTTTAGGCAGGATTTATTACCATTTGTTAGAACGGTACATGTAAACATTACATATAGTAACTTATGTTGTAAAGAGTGCAGGGAAAATGATTGCTGTGGACCGAGAACGTTTAATTTCATCGAGCGCGGGTCACTTGTGGTAGAGCCCCAAAGAAGAGTGCCTTATTACATTTGGGGTAGATCAATCTGTGGTTGGGCAGCAAAGGAGGAAGTTAAGAGTGTAAGAAAATGGACGGCAGGCTGCCAATACTCCTAATCATCTAATGTGAATTATCCACTTCAATGTATGCAGAAAAAGTCTGAATTAACAAAAAAGTGTATTCCTGTTCTTGTGGTTTTGCTGTCATTCTCTATTAAAGTGGTGTCTTGTTTACACGCTGTGTGGTGTGTGTCTGTGTGTAACACAATTGTGATGGGTTTTGCCACCAATTTGGGAATTATACTTTCCGTTACATCACCACTTTCATTTACTTTCAAATATATTACTACAGTTTGTAATGCCTGGTTTTTGGGCATAAATTGCAAGTGTTTTGACAAAATGTAACGAAGAAGGTGTCATTTTAACAAAATTCCTTGAATGCTTCATGTTTTCTTATCATTGTCTTATTTCTTGTTGCTTCTGATTTCTAATGACCCCAAAACAGTACCTTGATCAGAGTGCACCAAGTGCTGTCCTTTCCTGGTGCTCAGCATCTGTATGACAAAAACTTGCTGTTTCCCCTTGTTTTTCCCCATTCACAAGGATGACCAGGGGTCGATCTCTTTTGATGTCAGCTAAGGAGAACGTGGCAGTTGCCGGAAGCAGGAAGAAAGAAGGCAGCCATCCTATTTTTATTTTTTGTTGTTGTCAAAAATCAGCAACTCTGTGTGGCGATGACAAATTCTGTTTTTTTGGTAAACGTTAGTAATGTGTTTTAAAAGCAGTATAAAGAAAGGAGGAGTATAATTGAGCGGAGAGGAGAAGGTTACAAATGGTAGAGTAGGCTTAAAAAACTGAGTAAGAAAGGACAATGGGGTAGAGGAATCAGGTCAGAGGGCACCTGGGTTCATTATCCAAAGCTTCTATGCTTGGCCTGCAGTTCCACATTTAGCCACTAGGGGGTCTAGCATAACAATTACCGTACTTTAGGCAGCATTTACAGACTTATTCTTTCTCTGTTCCTGTAAATGTGATTTGGACAGCATTAGTTAGCGCATGTTACGTTTTGTATAATTTTCAGTGCCAAAAATGTTTCAGGCTGTTCTATTTCTGGGCCTTTTGGTTGGACTGCCCTCCCCACCTGCATTTGCTAGCCCTCCCTGGTGAAAAGTTAGAAAGATTTTAAGTTATATTGGACAGCACTGCATTACTTAACAATTTTCCCTGCTTTAAATGTTTTGTTTTCACTCTTTAAGTACAAACCGGGTGACTTAAGCTTGTTTGAGTTTGAGAGTATGAGACATATTTTATTTCTTTTTTATTAACCGTGAGTTACATGTTTACACCAGCACTGGGGGTATGTAATTCGGTAGGAGATTATACCATCACTGTAAATCCACAGTCAAGCAGGGGCTATCTTTCATATTTTTAAGATCATATAAAATGACTTTTAAAGAAACCGGATAAGTGCTGCTTGCCAGAGTTTACGGCCTGTGATGATTCTCTATATAATATGCACTTTGAGTTAGGATCCATGACATTGTTCTATACAGGTCATGTTATTATGCACGCACTCTGTGTCGTAAAATATGCTTTTAAAACATTTTATTACATTTGAATTTTTATATTGAAAGGGTTGTGCAAACGAGTAATAGGTTCCAGCCATTGGGACAGTCACCCTGTGTGCCATATTGCCAGCTTGAGTCTACTTTACTTCTGCCTTAAACTAGCATTGATTTTATTAAAGTCTAATTAATCTCATTGTGGCCAAAGGGGTTTTACGCCCCTTAATGACTTTTTAGCGTTTTTGCCATATCTTTGTTCAGTTGCCATTCCCCTTTTCCATGTTCGTTGTGCTGACACAATTTATATTATATTGTGTTTTCCAGTACAGATAGGAATGTCTCCTTATACCTGTTTTGCTGTAGTCTGTCATTTTAGTACTAGTTTTTCCATTTTTAAACTTTAAACTTGGGAAGGGTATTTTGCAATGTATATTTCTAGTGGGAGGATACAAGGTGTTTTTTTGTTTTATTTTTACCTTCTTCAACCTATCTTGAAATTACTTTTATTTTCTTACTTATTTTTAGTATTATTTTACTTACTTTATATTTTTTTGGACTGGAGATCCCGTTGAAGTCTTTGAAGATCCCAGGGATCTCCCTTAGAACCAGGCTGTACCCGTTATGATAATATGTTGACATTGCTCAGGTCTAATTCTATTTTTATATTTTGTATCTAATTTTAAAGATATTTCTATTTTTATTTTAATATTTGTTAAGAAGTGAGAAACACTGTTTCTCTTTCTTTTGTGCTTTGACCCAACTGCAGTTGATCACAGAATGATCAGCAGGCAGGTCTCTATAGCTCTGCATTGCTGATCACAGTTCCTGCAATCAGTCTGTGGTGCTGCTCATCAGAGGTTTCATCTGGATAGACCCTGTGGGAACTGTTCTAGCTCGGTTTGGTTCCTTTTGGGCATGTCTCTGTTGTTTAAGTGTAACTTTGCTTGTTCCTGCTGACAGCGGAGACCCCGGGTTGTCTAACACCTGGATTATGTCCTGTGGTCACGGCTAATTATGGCTGACTGTGACTCAATCCTATTTAACCTCTTTAGTGGTAGTAATGTATGGGAAATATGGTTGGGGTGCTCTTTAATAGCCAACAATGTATCTTGAACATAGTGTGGAACCCATACAGTTCATCCTTTCCAAGATGGGGTTAAGTAGGGATTTTAAAAGTTGGGGCAGGGTTGGAGAAGGGGGTGCCACTGTGCTTCTCAAAATACACTATATATTTAAATAATTTATAATGTACTGTATAAGATTAAGCGGGAAACTATAGAAAATGTCCAGGCCTCCACGATTCACCAAACTGAAAATGCCACCTGCAGTCAAAGTGCTCTATTTACTAAAGCTAGAGTTTTGTTTTAGCTCTTTCAGTTGGGTATACATTATAAAGTGCAAAACCTAATCAATGTCACTGCAGGAACAGTTTGAATGGGCCTGTATAATGTACAGTACAATCAGTGAGACTTTGCCACTCTCGTGACCTATTACATTATGCAATAGACAGGGCCAGTTCAGCTCCTGCTCCCTGTGTTGGCCCTTTCTACTCAATCCTGAAATGAGAAGTCACACACACCCTCTTCCTTTAGCAAATAAACCCAAAAGGTAAATCGGTAGAGAAGCAAATCTCTCTCCTCCACCCAAAACGGTGTCACCCTCCAACCTGACAGTCATTACTAAGGCGATGGGGCTGTCTCCTTCTGTCTTGTGGCCAATCACAGAGCTGGCCCGCAGTTAGGGGGCGCATAGCCCCGCCCACAGAATATATACAATCGCAGTTAATGCCCCCTCCCCGTCCACCTAGCGTACCGAGCCGGGGTGCTGCAGTCGCATCCTCATCTCTCCGTCTATCTGCATCCCGCTGCTGTCGTTGCGTACATGTCCTAGCGGTGCAGGCTGTCGCGTGTCCTGTACTATGTTCCCACAACCCTCCCCACTATAGAACAGACTCACACACCGCCCCAGTCCCTTATGTGTGCTGCTTAGCGCCTGCCAGCGGTGCCGCCCCGTAATAACCCCACTGACCCTGGGTGCCCCGTGATGCAGCTCCGGAGTTCCGGGCTTTGGCTGCTCCTATGCTCGGTGTGGCTACTGCATGTACCGGGGAGTCGATCTGCTTGTGCCAGGCGAGGGCACCCAAGGTGTTGCTCGGGTCGAAATAACGCCTGTACCGGTGTGAGCCCAACCGGGACCACGTGTTACTGCGATACGTACTGCAACCGGAGCGCAGACTGCTGCGAGGACTACCGGCGACAGTGCGGGGGGAGCGGTGAGTAGCCCGGGTGGGCATGCATGGATGTAAAAAGGGTCAGTGAGATGTATAGCAAACTAGCCTGAAAACGCTTTATCTGTGTAACATGTGTCATACTTAAAAAGTTACTTAATTACTAAAAATACCTTGACTGTAGCATGTAGGGTCAATGATGGGTCAAATGACACCTGGACCCGGAAACCTGTGTGCTTTAAGCTGTGCGACAAGTCCCACCAGCAGTACAAACAGGGAGTCTGACGGCAGATAAGAGCCATTCGGCCCATCTAGTCTGCCTATTATACCTGATGGAGAGACTCACACATTTGTCCTCGATCTCGTCTTAGATTCGGGATAGCTTTATGCCTGTCCCATGCCTCACCGTGTTAAGCTCTACCACATCTGCTGGGATGCTGTTCCACTTATGTACCTCCTAGTATTTAAAATGAACGCACTCCATCCCCACTCATTAAACGTGGGAATGTATGCATCCTGCCTTCCACAGCAGCTTAAAGTATGTTGGTGTCTAGTTGGTCTGACAACCTTACTTGCAAACAATTTGCATAAATGTCAGAGCGTTCTGACAGAATTGTTCCGGCGCTGACACGTGATCTCAAAAACCAGAAACTAGAAAAAATACACTGCCGCTCATAAATTTGGGGTCACTTAGCTGCTTTCATGGGAAACAGTGAATTTTGTAACATAATTGCAAAAGGGTTTTCTAACCATTGATTGGCCTTTTAAACGCCCCCCATACATTTCTTGGACGCCCCCCCATACATTTCTAAGTGACCCCAAACTGTTGAACAGTACAGCAGCCGATCTGACTTTTATTACATATTAGCAGCAAGACAATTAAATGAATGAAATACAATTATTAAATTACATTTTATGCATAAAGGTGTGTATAAAACAATCTGTAGCAGTGTATCCTTAACATCTGGAGAGCCGCACCTTCCCCAGCTAGGATCAATATTTTCATTTTTTTTGTAAACATATTATTTTATTGAGAAATATTTTTTTAGGAAAGAATAAAATGAAAACGAGAGGCATGAAGTGGGGGAATCTTTCATTGCCCTCTGACACATAAAAGTTTCTATAACGGCTGATACAAGAACAGTTTGGTTGCTACATAAAATGTTTGTGGTGGTGTGTTAAAGGGTTAATACTTGCAGAGTGGACAGAGAAATAACCATCAATTGCTCCTGGGGTTTTGTTTTTGTTTTTTATTTACAATTAAGAATAAATACATGAAGTCAATGAACGGTGTTAGGGTGACTGTATGATGTAGAAGCGCTCCGTTCTTCAAGGACTAGTCACTGTCATGGCAGAGAAGTTGATTGAACGCATACTGCCGGTTTTTCTAGTGATTTTAATAATTACGCCGTGCATAGTACATGGCTGCCCTAAAAGTCCTGTAACAAAACGTGTGCAACCCGTATCCCGCACGATCAGTATGATCACGTGACTACATGTTACGACATCAAGAACTGAGCTGTGCGCATGCATCGGGAAATTGAATGCCCCTGGGGTCACACAAATGCTCTTTCTTTGATAATTTGGCTAGTCACATCTACACGAGGGCTCTGCCACCTGAAGCTGAATAGTTCCGTGACACGTGAAATAGATGCGTTCGTGACTTTGCAGACGTGTAGCCTGTATAATGTACCCATATAAGGATGCTTGGATCCGCTTCCAACTCTCCCCTGCTCTAGTATTAAGTCTGTGGAATTAAAATCCCCCCAAAAACAGTCTTTGGGAGGACAAACTGGACTCTAACATGTGAATTAAAAAATCTCTCATTTTAGTTTCCAAAATTATTATTATAACACAAAAAAGCGCGGCCTTTGGATAATATTTATACTTCCGTTTCGATGATGCTGAGTGTGCTGTGAGTGATGCACCTAGCCTAAATTATACCATTACTGATTTTCCAATAAAATAAAATTACTTGTCTCAAATACCGTAATACAGGGCATTGGTCCCCAACCCCGTACTACAAAATATGATGGGACCATATAAATGATTATTAATAATAATAGTAATAATAATGAAATGTGACGTTTCTGAATTAAGATGACCTACTCATCATAAACTGAAGCTCACGGTGTTTGACCCACAGCCTTGTGTTTGTGAATAAGCCAATAATTAGGGTTTCACAGACTGGAGCAGCTCACTTCATATACTACGCTGATTAAATGAAATCAAATGGTTTTATTTTATATGGACCGTTATGAGAAGCACGTGGTTGTCACTAAAGTAGGATCTTTGTGATGGACAATACATTTATGAAGCACCAGGTTTGACTATCCATTTGGGAAGCACCAGGTTTGACTATCCATTTGGGAAGCACCAGGTTTGACTATCCATTTGGGAAGCACCAGGTTTGACTATCCATTTGGGAAGCACCAGGTTTGACTATCCATTTGGGAAGCACCAGGTTTGACTATCCATTTGGGAAGCACCAGGTTTGACTGTCCATTTGGGAAGCACCAGGTTTGACGGTCCATTTATGAAGCACCAGGTTTGACTATCCATTTGGGAAGCACCAGGTCTGACTATCCATTCGGGAAGCACCAGGTTTGACTATCCATTTGGGAAGCACCAGGTTTGACTATCCATTTGGGAAGCACCAGGTTTGACTATCCATTTGGGAAGCACCAGGTTTGACTATCCATTTGGGAAGCACCAGGTTTGACTGTCCATTTGGGAAGCACCAGGTTTGACTATCCGTTTGGGAAGCACCAGGTTTGACTATCCATTTATGAAGCACCAGGTCTGACTATCCATTTGGGAAGCACCAGGTTTGACTATCCATTTGGGAAGCACCAGGTTTGACTGTCCATTTATGAAGCACCAGGTTTGACTATCCATTTGGGAAGCACCAGGTCTGACTATCCATTTGGGAAGCACCAGGTTTGACTATCCATTTGGGAAGCACCAGGTTTGACTGTCCATTTGGGAAGCACCAGGTTTGACTGTCCATTTATGAAGCACCAGGTTTGACTATCCATTTGGGAAGCACCAGGTCTGACTATCCATTCGGGAAGCACCAGGTTTGACTATCCATTTGGGAAGCACCAGGTTTGACTATCCATTTGGGAAGCACCAGGTTTGACTATCCATTTGGGAAGCGCCAGGTTGACTATCCATTTGGGAAGCACCAGGTCTGACTATCCATTCGGGAAGCACCAGGTTTGACTATCCATTTAGAAAGCTCCCAGGAGTAATGATCCATTTAGGAAGCTCCCAGGTATTGAAGAGTACAGATGATGTTCACAGGTTGGCAGTACGTTGATTTGAAGAACCCTTAGTTTGGCTTACCTAAAGATGCTTTTTAATGGCATAGTTTAAAATGACAGCAGTAGAGAGGCGTTTAGTTTTAGTAAATGAACTTTGTGCACGGTGGTCAGCAACATGGGAAGGATCACTTGGCAGCTTGGCACCTGCCTATTATGTAGGTTACAAAGTGCATCATGGTTTAATCACACTGTGGCTAGTGGGTTAAGAAATCACGATTTTACACGGAGTTCTCTGCAAATGGAGATTTTGCCAACTTTTGTCTTTTGTTGTGGCAGAGAAAACTCTCTTCTGGTTGTTAATCCTTCCCTGGTGAAATCAGGAGATCTGCTTCCCGAGCAATGTTTTCATCATCTTTCCCTGTCTCTGGACAAGAGATAATCTCATATTTCTTATTATTGCAAAATATTGTACCATTTTAGTGTTAAAGGTGCTGTACCACTTGGACAACACATAAAACACAGAAACTTTTAAGATTCCATGACAACTATTGAAACATTTTACATTAGAGGATAGGGGTAATTACAGGGAACTGCTTTCCAGTAGTAGAGTTACGAGTTAGCACTGTATGGAAATGTAATGCATAAATTAGAGGATCCAACATCTCAGGTTTTACAATCACAATATAATCAAATTGTAAAATGATCTCTTAATGGCTGACATATTCTGTGCTTCTTGAAGCCGTGATGACATATAAGCATTAGTCACGTGACCAATGATGACATGTAGGATGACATGAAATCATCAGTGCATACATGCACAGTTATGGAGCATTGCGGCGCTAATCTACCAGATCTAGATGCAGTGGTATTGATTACGCTTTAATAAAAGCACCATACCGTGATTCAGATTATGTGATTGTTTCTGATGGTAAACATTCAATGATACACGTTAATGCTAAAGATATCCGCCCCCAGTAAACATTACTTTACATTTTATTTGTAGAGCGCCAGCAGATAACGTACAACTACTGCAATGATGGGATGATTTAACGATATTATTAACATGAAGAATTAAATGAACAAATACTCTCAGTGAGATTGGGAGGATTCTCAGAGCATCATACACCAGAGCTTAATACTTTAACATCTAAACATATGGGGGGGAGACAAAAACAAAGCTATGGCACCAGCAGCCTGTGAGCCAACCCATAGCCACCAACTGTCCTGATCTTGCAGGGACGGCAGTGACAGTCCACATATACTGTATATGGGCTGTTATACTAGTATCCTGGTAACTGCTGAACCGTGCCCTCTCCATGCAATAAAAGGGGCAGAGATGGGGTGTTCTTTGTGGTGTGCTATTAAAGCATAAGTATTTTAACAAGCATGGAGGTGAGCTAGTTCTGAAGCAGGTTTAATACTGTGGGAATGAAGTAATGATAGGATCGGGTGGTAAAAGAGAAAGAGGTGTGTGAACTATAGGAGGGAAATGAGGGGTGCATTCGTGACGCACAGGGGCAACCTCCTGTGCTTTGGGTGCTGCACAAAAGAGAGATTAGTCTCTACATTCGCAGCATATAAAAACTATGCAGGGGTTAGCCTGGGCTGGGGCTGCACGTCCCTTCGGGAAAATAAACCTGCTGAAACCCTTTCCTAGGGTAGATTGTCCTTTAATGATTGAAGGAATTCCCATGCCACAGGCTTTCAGATTCTCATATGGGGTAAGCGCGGGGATTTCAGAATTCTTGGTCATCTGCAGAGCGCTTTACAAGAATGCCGTGTTCTTCATAGCCAGATTCTCCCACACTCTGAAGTGTGATGAAGTGTGTAGTCATCAGCAGCCCCACCAGGTCAAATGGAGCCCCAGAGTTTCTCTGATGTCAATCCATGTAAATTCATTTTTTTTTGAATAAAGTGAACCCAGTTTATCCCGTACTTCAAAAGAACGTGGCAATGAGACTTTCCAACATTTCTACAAGAAAAGCACATCTGTAAGTATTTCTGTGTGTACACGCTCCGTCCAAATGAAGTGTGTTTTCTTCACAACAAGATGGCTTGTTTCAGGACAAACCAAACACAAAATGTATTGGTCCAAAGAAAAATTCACCTGATTTGAATGTGGCTGAACGTTTGGATCTAAAAGGCGAGTCTTTCATGCTTCAAGATAAATATTCCCACAGAAACACCCCAAAGTCTGGTGGAAAGCCTTCCCAGAAGACTGGAAGCTGTTATAGCTGCAAATGTTATAGCTGCGGGGGGGCAACTACATATTAATATCTCTATACTTAGAATGAAGTGTCATAAAATCCCTGTGGGTGTAATTGTCAGGTGTCCCAATACTTTTGTCCATGTATATAGTGTAGCCCACATTATCTAGTCTTTTATAGTAAATTCACCCAAATCAGAAAAAAAAAAAACTTTACTGGCCATTGCTGTCCTCCTCTGTGGTCTGACAATTCTTGATACTGATTGGCCGCTTCAAGCAGCCAATCAGTAACATCAGTGGTATCTCTTGGCTCAGATGTGTTCAGCTGAACTGGGCAAGGGAGAAAGGGGCAAATGCATATGGGGAGAGTCTGCATAAAATGTAAAGGGGCCACATAGCTATCATATGCATTATAGTGCATATGATGGCTGGAATGTCCCTTCAAAGAAGTGGGGGGGGGGTTGTGGAAATGTCCTGTTTAACATTTTGCTTATTTTTTTCCCTTATAAGGTCTGTTTTAATAGGGAAGCGGGGACGCCAAACTTGGTAATGTGTTTAAAGATTGCATCTGTACATCGTTAAACTCCCCTGGGTGTAAGGAGGCAAATGAAAGGCCATACATTACACAGGAGAAGCAGGAGATGATAGGAGTTTTTCATTATTAGTAAATTCTGGCACCTTTGCATGCAGTAATCCTCACTATAGCAGTGAATGAGGAGGCACAACTCCCATGAAGCCTAGCATGACAGTACCACTCACATTTGTGTGAGGTTTCCGGACCCTCCCCCAGCGCCAGCCAACCTCCCACCCCCTCCTGCTTTCTGAATGGGGCCCATGTCTATTATTTCACATGGCTGCTCACATTGACAGGAGGTCAGAGGTCGTGCCTGAGTGTACACAGGCCATGCTGAGAAGCACAGGCCAGACCCCCCCCCATTGTGCCCCCCTCTTTACATAGCATAGACATGTTCTCTGTAACCCATTGTGTGCCATGGTGCTAGCAACATGTAGCAGTACGCACAGGCATCCTGTGTATCTTTTGCCATCCAGGGCCATGTTGGCAAAAAAGCGCATTAAGCCCATGACCTTGCATATTAGTGCAAAGAAATGCACCAGGGCAGTGTGCTAAGATCCCTGACACATGGCTCAGTCCCTCTTTCTATTACATATGAGACGTGCATTTTTTATATACGTTGCTCTTTCATTTATATGAGCCACGTAGAACCTTACACGTCCTCACCCGTTTGAAATTGAGTTTTCATATAAAAATATAGTCAGGCTGTCTGCCACTGATTGACTTCTTCAAGCAGGTTCATAAACTTGCTGGTTTTGTTCACCAAACAATGGGAAAGCCATCTAGCAGTCTCCGCCATAAGGGAATCAGCAGGCATCAGTAGCTGGGAATGCATTCAGAGACCAAAAAGAAGGCAAGAATTAGAAAGAGAAGGCAGAACATGTGCAGAAGATGACATCCTGGGCAAATAACTGATCCTTTTGCTACACAGTATCCCTATTTTTGTTATTATTATTACGGTTATCTTTTTGGTTGTAGATGAGTTTGCATTCCCACTGGGAAATCTGCATTAGGGAATATAAATCCTAGTTGATGCTCTATGTGAGTGAGATGTGATTTTCCCAGCCCCACACTGCATGTCTGCAGCTCTGGGCTTACAGCACTATTGTCCACCAGTGCATGATTTACAACCTGTCCATGCACAGGATTTATGGGGCGTTACCTTATTAAGGGCATTCAAGGTCACAGCTACAATATTGCTTTAGTATGCACCTCTAGTCCCAGCAAAAGTGGCAACATGGGCATAAATTGATATTTGTACCTGTATTTTACTTACATTGCTTGCTATTTGTCTCTCTTCTCAAAAACAAAAATAAGGCATGGCAGTACCTGAAGATTAACAAATAGTTATTTGTGAGGGGGGGGAAATAATCCCAAGTAAACTACACGTTATAAATTCTAATAAAGCTGATTTGGTACCTTGGATATCCCTGGGATTGACCCAGAGTCTCCAGGTGGAATGCTGTGTCTCCAGGTCGGTTTCTTCATTCTCGAGGCAGGGGAGTGTTGTTTTGCCACGCCCAATCCCTGCCCACTTCCTGCCTACACCCCACCCCCACCCACTGCAGGCAGAGGCTAGCCACCCCTACATCCATTTCGAACCCCCCTTCATGAAATCGCCCCCCCAAAAGAGGGAGAGCTTGAGGAGTTTTCCCTGGAAAGTTCCTAGGCATGGCTGTTATTATTCCTAAAGTATAGCCGTGGAATGAGGATGATGTAGAACCTATGCCTGGCTATGTTTAAGATTTGTATTTTGATAATTCATGAAGTTGTCCTCGCATTGAATGTATTGTTGAGATGTTCTGTTTAAAGAGATTATTTTGTTTACTGCAGTGATAAACTTATTTCTGTTAAATGTGTTATTTCACTTGGAAAGGTTACCCATTTATCTCCCTGCTTCCTTATTTCTATCAGATGTAGCTACTGGGTCTTAGGCACATGTTTGCTTTTGCTCAGGTGAATTAACGCATTACCCCTAAAACTTGGGTTCAGGTTAGATGTATGCGTTTGGCAGTTCTTGCTCCAATTGATTTAAATGGGAGTGCTACTGAACATGCGCAAGTATGATCTCTGCTTACATTTCCCGGTTCTAGCAGAGCTGGGAAACGCGTTAGATATGAAAAATGAGGACTTGGCTTTCAGTCTGATGAACAAGCTAGGGAATCATATCACTGAAAGGGACAGGGTATTTCACGTGTTAACACTATAACAGAGGAACAATTCAGCGCATACCCGATAACGGAGGTTATCGTGTCAAGAATCTGTGAAGAAAACCAAGTGAAATACAAAACAGTGCTTTGATAAGTAAGTCAGTTCAGTCAGTTTGCGCATGCATCCACAAACGTTTAAAGAATGCATATATATGCACTTCCTGTCATGGGTTCTGGATGCCAATATCGGTGAAAGGATGGGGCCTGTCGGCTCTGCGTAGGTTCCCTGACCAGCCAAAGGAACGATAAAATCAATGGGAGCCTGTGCTGTTGCTACCATGTGACCATAGGTGGCTATTCGGGTAGGTAGGGTAGCCACACACCCCAGCCCTGGCCACTTTTGGAACTGGCCTTCCGTTCGTCACCTCCAACATAGGTATCTCCAATTTAGAGAATTTTGGTTATTCCAATTTATAACATTTCGCAGCATAAATAAAACCTCGCTTTCCTGTTCATCTCTGTAATATGGGCTATAACTAGGGTGACCACAATGCCAGAATGAGAGCTCTCGGGTGGGGCTTTACATTGAAAATTACTGAGCGGACGGGCTCAATTACTTTTCAGATGGACATAAAGTTAATGTGCGTCTGAAAAAGAATTGAGCCCGGCCACGACGATTGAGCGGCATCGGGAACTGCAAAACCAGCAAGATGATGGGTTGCATCTGGGTAGGGACAAGGTTGGCACTGGGAAGCTGTTTTTTTGGACGAGGTTGGCACTGGGAAGCTGTTTTTTTGGACGAGGTTGGCACTGGGAAGCTGTTTTTTTGGGACAACGTTGGCACTGATAATCTGTTTTTGGGACAAGGTTGGCAATGGGAAGCTGTTAAGGGACAAGATTGGCAATGGGAAGCTTTTTTTTTTTTGACAAGGTTGGTACTAGGAAGCTGTTTTTGGTGACACGGTTGCCAATGGGATGCTGTTTTTGAAAGAAGGTGGGGAATGGGAAGAGGTTATATTTATAATTTACTGTATTGTCAGTATTTTATTTTAAAGAAGATATTTACACCTAATATCATTTATTTATACCTTAAGAAATGTGTATTTTTTGCAGTTTATTGTATATGGTTAGTATATATACATGTTTTAAAAGTTCCTGCTCATTGTGAAACAAAAAAGAGATGTCTAACATGTATAGAAGTATGACCTTTTCATGTAGCCAGTGATTGTGTAAATACTGAAAAATGTGCTGGCAAATACGTATTCGCCAGTCCCGAGCATAACTTTGAGCCAGTGTACTCGTCAAAGTAAGTATCCCCAAATGTCAGTTAGGAAATGTGGTCACCCTAGCTATAACGTATGCGAAAATCAGGACATAGTACCCCTCTAGCATGTTATGTGGGTAACAGAGTGACATCCTGGAGCATTCCTTACGGAAATCCTGATTCCCTCTCCTTCTTTAGCATGTGCGTTGCCAGATTTGGGACATTTACCCGAACAGCTGACAACCAGGATATAAACCCAGTTGTTGGTACTGTCATGGCAAATCTGGGACTGTTGTTAGCTCTGCCTAAAACACCTAAAAGCAGCTAGGCTAAAATCTATAATTACAATTATTAAAAATGTTTAATCCAGCATATAAATGATTATGTGTGCTCATTGATTATGTAATCATTTATATTGGCCATGGGTCCTCTTTAATGGTCCATGCGCCCAGTGCCAAATCCTGTTTGTATCCCTGTGTCACTTTGTGAAGCCAGGCTGTCACTTGTAATTGAAATGTCACCATGTTGTCATTTGACTTCTGACCTGTGACTGTATATTTCAAGATTTTTGTTTGTAGCTACTGTCTGATTCACATGACATAATGAGGGCGAGAACAGCAGCGGCCAAACTTTCTCGTGCTCTGGCACTGGTGTCGCTGCATGGCATGGGACACTTTGTGCGCCCCAGTCACTTTCCACGTGCCAAAGCTTGCTGTTTTAACAATGCCAACTGGTATCCTGCATTGTAGCCAAGTCTGGACGCTATGGAACCCATGGGCCACGTGTAACAGGAGTTGTCATTTTATTGCCACAACAAAGTTTCATCACAGTTGTGAGTAGTATGTCACTTAACTGCAAAGGATATAGTTGCAATGAAACACTCCGCACATATCCTCCTTTTATTTAGGGGACACAGATTAGTGCAATAAAACAAAAAATCCATACTTCTGGGCTACTATATTGGCCAAGCTAAGAAGAATGGAAGTGATGGCCCTACCATTAAATGACTAGTGATGCCAGGGATGGCTATACCGGATAAGTGACCTTGGCACCTTCTTAAGACTCTAAGCTGGTAGGGTCAACTTGGCACCACTAGATGCCATGATGGGCATGTTACATTCCTGTATTTTTTTTTATCTGCTTTTTATTAAGGCCTATTAGTTCAAGGTTTTGGAGAGAGGCATATATTTCAGCGTACCTGCATACCTGACAGCTTCCCAATGTTTGCTCCTTGGTCCACGGTGGTGGAACTAGACTCAGTTAGACCATGGTGCAATATAGAGATTACAACAATATCTCGTATCACAATAGTGAAAATAGATTCCTGATTCTTGTATTATTACAATCATTACTGCCCCAAGCTGGGTTCCTTCTTATTATTTATTTGAATAATCACAATCGTCATCATAAATAATAAGAGCGAACCAGTCTTGGTTATTTAGATTTTGCCACTGGACTCACTTCTAAACTTAAAAGTCCCCCATTATACCCGTGATATAATGTCGGACATCTTTATTACTGAATTGTCGCTCCAGCCATTTAATGCTTCAGTTTAATCTTTCCATTTTAGTGTGTAAGGGCTTCTCTTCCACTTCCATTGGGGACTGCTGGTCTATGTAAAATAGGTCAGGTGCTTCATCCTGCCTGTGGATTCCCATTGAATGTACATCTACCATCTCTGCTGGGAAGCTGTTCCATGCATTCTGTGTTTTGATAACACCCCTTTTTATTAAAGATGTGTGTATGTGTTGCCATGAGGTTTTGGATTGAAGCCAAAATAAGCTGTTGAGGGAGGCATCGGAGCATGTGTAAATAGGCAGACAGGACCCCTGTGAGAAAGAGCGTCCAGCCGGATCTGATACAGAAACATGGACTGCAAACATAACATCCTGCCCCCTCCCATCATTGCCACCACCAGCCTTATTGGCGTGTGACTGTGTCTTTCTGATGTGCAGTAAAGTGCTGTTGAAAATACTTGTTTCCCCCATTATAGTATATTTCAAGAGTTGAGGTGTATTACACAAAAACAAAACAAAGATAAATCTGTTTTTATTAAGTTGAGGTATAAACCACAAGTACATAGCTGAGCCATAGCTGTGGGAACAGCTACTATTTTTGTGTATTTTAGTAGTTTGTCTTTAGGAAAGTGGTGGTCTTCACTGACATCCCCCGGTCTGCTGCATCCCCAAATCCTACATTTCGCATGGACTTACAGATTGCGACAGCAGAAAATAGCCAAATAGCCCATCTAGTCTTATTCCTTAGGATATCTTTACGCACATCCCAAGCTTTCTTGAGTTCCTATTTCAGTGTTTGCATGCACTGCTAATTTTCTCACAGCACCCTGAACCTTCCTCCTTCTAACTTCAAATCGTACCACCTAGTTTGTTTAATCCTGTTTTTATTAAAAATGCTACGCCATTGGACTTTATTACACACTTGACATACTAGAAGGTTTCGGCCATATTGGTGGAAGCTTCTTGGTTCTGGCAGCTGTTGTAAGCGTTGGGTGGGGAAAAAGCAGTAAGGCATCTAATTCAATTTATGACTGAGCAAAGTGCTAAAAATTACCTTGAAAAACTGTTTTGTTTTAGATTTTTTTCACCCATGTTTGTTGGCAAAGCTCCCTTCTCTCTCCCCCAAATAGCAATAACCTTCTCTTCTCTCACCTGCAGTGTCACATTGCGTGGTCGGCCCGTGGGGGACATGGAGTACGTGCAGCTCACGCTGTGGAATCGGGAGCAGGGAACGTGTGCGCCAAGTGAGCGTGCCCCCCAGAAGCGGCGGTAATCCTTGCCCAGATCTCAGACAGCGACGTGGCTGTTATGGAGAGGACCCCTCTTGTCACACCTCTAAAGGTTTCCAAGGAACATTTTCCATTTTGGTTCCTGAATCAGAGGAGCCGATAATATCTCACTTCTCTAGCTACAGACTAACCTCCCTCTTGTTTACTCTTTTCAGAGGTGGCCAAGATCCTGCCAGACACCTTCAAAAGGGATTTCAGAGACCCCTGGAGGAGACGCCATACCGTACCACAGGAGAGGAGCCCAAGGTATGAAAAATAAAAGCTCACTCTTGGCTCGTGAAAACCTGTAGGGGTTTTATGCCGTTGGCGCTCTAATTTACAAAACACTGAAGTTAGACTATGTAGGCCTCTTCTTCAAGCATATTATTTTAATGCCTAAAGATGTTACATAACTGGTGTCCAGAGCCTGGAATATAATGCAATTCCACTACCATTAAGGGTATTGTCGTTTATCCAAGCTGCTCATTTTACTTACATGGCACAATTTTCTACCTCCAATAGAAGCGAGCGTGAATGTGTGATCGTAAGTAACACTTGTAGCTACTAAGGCAATGGCATTGGCTGACAGTGTGTAGTGCATATATAGCTGGTGGAGCAAGAAGGGAAGATCTGCGCGGTGAGAATAAGTAGAATGCCAGTGGAGTGTGAGAGGTCAGCTCCGCTGTTCTTATTTGTTAGGGTGAGCTCTGCTAATGAGGTACCCATGCTCTGCGGACAGAATTAAGGTCAGAGCAGCTACCCTGCTATTTCTTTCATCTGCCTGCCAGGATAGGACTTGTTAACAGGGGAAATCCTAATAAGCACACTAAGAAGTAACAACATCTGGCAGGAAGGGAAGGGCTGGCTCACACTTCTTAAAACCAAGGTGAGGAAGAGTATCTTTGAATTAAGACTGCACCAGTTATCACTGCGTCTATTTCAATAATTAGCCTTCCCCAACCTAGTTAAGGAATAGTTAACGTGTCCTCTATCAAGGAATAATGTTACGAAGAGACAGGCCTCATGGGTTTTGTTTCCAAGAAGGGGCTTTGTTGTGTAATGAATACATTGTTATATCAAGTACCCAAAACACTTGCAAATTCATATGGAAGTGAATACATGCAATAGCGTTTCCCATACATTTGGACAACCACCTTACTCTATAGATCAGTGTTGGCCGAATAGAGCTGTCCTGGGGGCCCCACAGGCATTTAACACACACATGTATTCACCCTGTGAGAACAGCCTGTGATAGTACATACCAGCCTAACATTTTGAAAGATCATTGGCACTTTTTATTTGCTTGCCTTCTTTGGCACACAGATCCAGAATTTTTTGTGTGCAGATGTTAATCCAGAATCATCATTCTTTATGCTTTATTTACTAGTTTCAAATCTGAGCCAGTGATTGCATCTCTGAGCACACTGTGTTCTAGTAAACATGTATTCCAGTGGGGATTAATACATTCCTGCAGGGTGGGATTCTGTGTTAGCGGGTCTTATTACTTGCTGAAGGATGGTAGAGAAGGCTCTACAGATGAGAATGGGAGGTTATGCTTGGGAAACAATTATGAGGATTGTTTGGCATGAGTTGGAAATTTCTACCATGTCCAGAGACTTTGTGCCGGTTAACAAAGGGGAAGCATGTCCGTGGGCAAGCCTTGCCATTTACATTCACTGGCAGGTGCTAAATTCTCTGTGGAGGAGGCATTGTTCTGCTTCTCACCCTCTTTGTTTTTCACTAATTCAATCCTTTATCTTTTATCTATACCTCCTCTGCAGCAATATTACATGGTGTACTGCCAGTATGGCCTGCTATGCTCCCCTGGGTATTGAGAATGATGTGCTACAAACCGTGAGGGGGAAACAGCTGCATCTCCCAATGTCATACGATGGTTATGAACCTGGGCTATAAGGATAGGAATGAACATACACAGATAATCCAGTTATAATCAGAACGTTCAGCTGTGTCAGGTGGAAACTGCATGGGGCTTGTTGGCCACTATACTTAGTCTCTTTTGCATATTCTATCTTTTTTTTCGTTCTTCCAGTTATTGTGTATATTTCCGGATTAAACATGTTGGCCCAGCCTGTCGGCTTCAGGGATGGAGTAGACATCTGTTGCAAGAACAACGTGTGTGTGTAGAATGTCAAGCAGAAGCTGCAGTGAGCAATGGGCGATGTCTGGGTGATGGACTGGCAGGGATCAGGTATGGCTATGTAATGTTTTAAGGTTTGAAAACCTTAGTAACCTGTTTTAGGAATAGGTGGACTGTCTAATTAGTCCCTCAAACTTCTTCTGTTGCAAAACTCTATGCATCCACAATGAAGCCAATAAAATAGTATAGAATACTTTGTTTTACAACCTCAGATTGTAGCCTCCAAATGTAGTGTTTGATCTTGGTGTTTATTTACCAGAATGTGGAGCAAGTGGAAACATTTTATCTCAGAGACTTAATTGTAAATTAGAAAGGTCATCCCCACTAGATCCTTCTGTGAGAATAGATGGATTGGCGGTCCTTCATGATTCATACCGAGGTTGATGAGGAGGAATGCATTAGGTTTTCTTTAAACTTATTTGTGCGAAAATAAAGTTCCATATCGTGGACTAAAACTTAGTGATTTAAAGTCTTCACGTAATATTAGCTTGCCATAACCTTGTGGTTTTGCATTGCAGAACATTCTGGACAGCAGCATCACTTCCAGGATGCCAGGGGTCATGGGTACAAGACGACCTCAGAGAAGACTGCACGTGCCAGCAACTTTCATTCCTCTTTGTCTGAGGTGGTTCCATAGTATGAAGCCATGGCAGCTCGGAGTGGAAATGCAACAATAACACACACACTGGCAACTTTGCTATGCCATCAAAACCCTGTTCAACAAAGCACAAAACCAGATCACTTACCTCTCCGATACCTACCTCTTTAACATGTATTTTGGCAGAATCATTCTTGCATGTTTTTAAATGAATATGTTTCAGTTGTATAACAATCTAATAATAGTTATGTTACTGGTCTTGTGAATTATACGGTTGGCTGCTTCCTTCTTGGAAAAACGTTTCATCCTAACACTAGTGTCCCCCCCCCAAAAAATACTTGTCCTAAAGTTTACTCTAAAATAAGTGTAAGTTTGCTAGAGGATGCTAGAAGATGGACTTCCATCGTAACCAGGTTATTTCCAGCTTGCTCTCCCCTTCGGACTTCAACCCAGACTGGTTGATATGTTATAATATAAATAGAAAGGAAATTATAAAAGTAACTGCGGAAATCGTGAAAAAAAAATCCCTTTTTGTTGCAGGGAATTACACATCTAATATTTGTAAATACGGAATCCAAATATATAGCAGAACCTATTGCTTTAGAGGTGCTGGATAATTGTAGAGCCAAATTGTGTTTACATTATAACAAAACAAAAAAATACAAAATTATTTACTGCAGCAGCAAGATGAAAGCTGCCAACAGTGCATTGTAGATTTCTCACAGTACTGGGAGAGGGGATATGGAAATTAGTCCCTCAAAATAAGGAATAAGGCCTCCTTATAGGTCCTGTATTGTCACCTGTCATGTATCACATTTCTGAGCACACTATAAGCTTTCACTCACATGTACTGTATCGCTCCTTTTCATATACAGTCGTGTGAAAAAGAAAGTACACCCTCTTTGAATTCTATGGTTTTACATATCGGGACAGAACGATCATTGGCAAGGTTTTCTGTCTCACACACATCGTGGGGGAACTTTGGCCCGCACTTCTTTACAACATTGCTTCAGTTCATTGAGGTTTGCAGGCATCTGGTTATGCATAGCTCCATTAAGGTCACGCCACAGCATTTCAAACGTGTTGAGGTTTGGACTTTAACTGGGTCATTGCATCACCTTTTTTCAGCCATTCTGTTGTGGATTTGCTTTTGTGCTTGGGATCATTATCCTGTTGCAAGATCCAATTTGGCCTTTGAATAATCTTTAGAATTGTAAAATGGTGGACTTTTAAATTGTTTGGAACTTGCCTTATAACCCTTCCCAGATTGATGGGAAGTACATATACGGGCTTTGTCATTAAGGGGATAATTGTTATGTCCGGATATGTAAAAACCATAGAATTCAAAGAGGGTGTACTTTCTTTTCCACATGACTTTAGTTTTACAGTGGGTTTTTTTTCAGACCCAGTTTATATATGGTGTTGATACAATTACATCCTTGTACTTGTTTTTATTTTGTATATTTATATACACAGCTGTGTAACTGTAAATATATACATTTACATTTCTGTATCTTCCTTGAATATTCATTAGGTTGGTCAAATGTATCCATTACCATCAGAGACTTTTTAAAAATTTTTTTAGAACATTATAGAGTTTTCACTGTATGACTAAATGTATTTTTTAATGCAATGCATAATATTGAAATAAAAATGCTACATATTTTGTTTTTGGCAAAGCAGATTATAGACGACTTTTTATGGGTATGTACTAACATTGCACATTACCATGAAATACCCAATCAAAAAGAGAAATGGGGGTGGTGGTATATTACTATGTAATATTGTCAGCGTAATACTCACTTTTAACTTAGTGCAACCAAGCTATTGATTTATATAATATACAAGTGCAAGTTGTAGCCAAAATTTTATTGCATTCCAGAAAAAGTGACATGGCTTCCACTGTTTAACTACAATTATTCCCAATGTGCCACCGGAACCAGCTGCTGTACTGTACAACTTTCTCCAAAGGCTCCTTGTTAACCTTTAACATTACAGGATTAATAGGGAGACCAGTTTGGCTAAAATGTCAGATTGCATATTGAGGACAATTAATCTCTCTAAGGACTTTATTCGATGATCTTGATAAAAGTAGATCCAATCCCATAAAGCCGGAGGTCTTCTTTCAGCATAGCCAACTCCTCTTCTACACAACCTGATTGTAGTCCTAGATGTGCGATCTGTGAGGGAGGTAGTACTTCCAGAGCTCTGGTGAGCATTTGTCCATGCACCAGCAGCCCTAAAATAGCAGTCTGTACACGGGGACACCCAGAGGCCTTGAGGCGAAGCTGTGAGACAGGTCCTGGAGATATGAGATAGAAGCATCACAACCACAAACAGGTAACTTTCCAGTTCCTGTGGAACTACACAATTTCCATGATCCCCAGCTTAAATCCTAAATAAAAGCAGTATATCAAAGCTGACTGGACATCATGGGAACTGCAGTCACACAGCAGTTCAGGAGCTGGTTCTTGGCTACTTCTGCATTAGACGATGAATTATAGTATAACAATACAGCATAATCGAAACATTCACTTACAAGAGTAGTCATTAAAGATTTACTATATCACCTTTTCCACCACAGTAGGGTGACAAAAAAGAATTGCAACAGGGCAATTTAATTCCCACATACACATAGAAAGGTGGAGAATGTATTTATTTTACCTTTAAATCAGCACAAACCCAATATATCTTGGTCTGCCACTTACCCTGTGCTTGTCCCCAGTGGTGACACTGCTGCATCTGCTCTCTCAATGGAATAACAGTACATTTCACCCACCTCAGCAAAACTGAGCACAATGATGAGTCAGTGGACATCAAGTCCAACAGAGCACAGAGTACTGGCAGCAGTAGTGAGGAAAGGAAAAAAGAGTCCGCAAACACGTTAGGTTCATCCTCCTCATACAGACTGGCTGACCTAGAAAGGGGAGGGAAATGCAGCAACACTTTGCTGGTAAACTGTGATCATTTATTTAAATTAACTCCAAAACACATTCATCGCTGATGCATAAAGAAAAACGGTACATCAGCTCTACTTACCTGACCTGTAAAGTACTAAGGGCACTGTAAAGATCAAAAGGAGGCAGCCGGACCAGGAGAACATGAAAGGTCTCTTCACAAGTCCAGAAATGATCCCTCAAAAGCTGCAGGAGATGCAGCAGAGCCCGGTCACTTTGCAGCGTCACTTCTGCTGGCTGATCTATGGCTGCCACAGCAAACCTCGTGGCAGCTTCTCTCACATTTCGTTCCTCATCTTGCAAGAGGTCAACACCATAACCTACAGTCCTAATAAAGAAGTACTAGTAAGATTAAAAAGCCAGAGAAAGAAAGAGAACAAGAAGAGGAGATTGACGACAAGAAGGGAAATAGTGTGAAGCTTCATAGTAGAGACGCTTCTTACCTCACTGCTAGCTTTGTAATATCAGGAGCACCGTCACTGAGAGCATGCCTAACCAAGTAAGCTCCACATATCTCGAGAGCTCGTGCAGCAGCCAACCGTAGCTCCTCACAGGATGAGGCTGGATCAGCACAAGCAGCGAGAACAGATAACCAATGGGAGCAAAGTGAGATGTCCTCTCGCAGGTTCCTGAGGGTCATATATAATAATGGAAAAAGAAAAAGAACTAAGGCTACCATGCTCAGCAAAACTCACTCTCACATGAACATATACTCCATGAATCAAATTCTCCCCATTAAATACTCCCTTCTCTCTAACAGCATGCAAGTCAACCTGAACTCCTTTTTCCTAAGCAAACTTCACCGCTTGAAACAAACAACTAGGACAGCAAACATCCTTCTGTTTAACAATCATTATCTACCACCATTTGCAAACAATATGAGCCAACTCTGGCCAGAAAAAAAATAATCTTTATTAGTGTCCTGAAACCATCACATGATAATAGGAAGCACTCTTAGGTGTCTCATTTCCTCGACTGTCCAGTGCACGATGTAAATCGATAGTTTTTCCTAATCCGTTACCTGTGTGTTAACAGCAAACTGAGGGTACACAGTGCATGGCCTCGAAGTTGTGGACCTGCCGTGCTTGATTGAAGAAGAGTGAGCAGGATGTGAGCACACTGTAGGTCCATGTGATTTTTGGGATGTTTGAGAATGAGGGTTGGGAAGCACGAGTGGTTCATGTCAACAAATGCCTCCAAATACAACCTAAGGCATTCAGGTGAATGTTCTGAGAGCAACACCGAATACAGCTTGTCCTACAAAGGAGACAATGAGCGTTTAAGGTTTGAGCTACACAAGATATATACACAACAACAAATGTCATATTTTACTTGGAAGGTAGACCCAGGGGGCAATTTATTTATTCTACACACAAATACATAGGAAAAAAACATTACACGGTTGTCTCGTTAAACAGTGACTAAATAGGACTAGAAATTGCAGGAGAATCCTAGTGGTTCATACTCCTTAAGCTTTACCTGTAACGTATATCTCACAGCCTTGTACAACGCAGAAGACACGTTTTCACCATGTTGTTTTTTCAGCCATCTAAACACAGCATGGTCACCGACAAGCAAGAGATCGCATACATGCGAGTGGACAGCTGGATCAGAGGATCTGACAGCTTCATTGCACAAATATACAACGTATGCTTCATGGAAAACTTCGAAGCCCACCTACATAAAAAATGACAAAAAAGCAGTTTTGAACAAGAAGAAACAAACCAGCCTACCACAATTATGAAAATAAATGGATCAATGGTCTCCAGACCCTTAATAGCTTTTGTTGCTGCTACCCATACCTGTTTGCCATAATCCTGCCCACTCTGCTTCGAGCATACGGCCTCCCACACTTGCATGGCAAATTCCTTCCCACAAACAGGAACGAGTAGGGAAAGCACATCAAGAAATGATGCACGGACCACTGGGCACCTCTGTTCTGGAGATGCCAGCCAAAGGGCTGGAAGCAGTTTCTTGGCAATCTGCTGCTCATCCCCTTCTTCAAGACTAAACAAAAATAATTAAGAAGAAAAACTGAAACGTCATGGAAACGAGGTAAAGTACAAAAGGAAAGAAAGCATAGAGAAGAACAAGCAAATAGGATGCTTTCAAATTTCCAATCACATGTGTTTAGATCTTAAAGAGGAAAATGTGCTGTATGTCCATTTACACAACAAAACATTTTACTTTGGGAGGAAAACCTGGTGGAGTAGCTAACTATATTGTTAATAAACCTGACAAAACCTTTTACTCTGTGAATCACTGGATATAAAACAATGGCCAAAATACAAAATCCAACTAGGAATATTGCCAAGCAAAGCCTAAGTGCAGAACTCGTCTTTTAATGTAAAGATTTTATTCATGCCCTGCACTAGCCTCTAGTACTGGAGCTTTTTTTGGTTGCACCTTTATCTTCTTTTCAGATCACATAAAAGCATTTTGTGGTGAAAAACCATGACTGGAAAAAGCCTCCACTTAAAATACTATTTTTTATGCAGTACTATTCTCGATGCAATAAATAAAAGTAATTTTACAAAATACATTACTATTTCATGGAAAGTCTACTAGGTGGTCAGGTAAATTAGACGCCCTCACCAATTTTCCTTTAATGCCACGGCCAGCAGTGCGTGAATCTGCAGAAGGCAGCCATGCAGAGCATTATGGGATACTCCTTTATTTACATGTGGAAGTGTTCCCACCAGCTGGAATAGGACAGTACGATACTCCATCACTTGGACCACTGGTACCACTGCACGTGCTGCCATGACACGTACTGCATATATGGGGTTTTTGGCCAGGCCAAGAAGAGGCTTCAGAAAACACCTGATGCAAGAAGCACATAACAGACAATGTTAATTTAATCCACTTCATCAATATCCCTTAGTTTACTCTGATCAAACAGAATCTTCTTCGTGTTACCCTGCCTCAGTGTCTCCTCCTGGCTGCAGTCTTGCAAGAAGAGTGAGGATTGGATGCAGACTGGGATGAAGCATATTTCCACAATACGTAGCATCTTGCAGCTCCTGAATTAGCACATCCCTGAGACCTGGGAACCGTCTGAGCAGTGCACCTGCGGACAGAGTGCTCTGCACCAAACTGTCCCCATCGCTGCGTGACAGGCCCAGCATGCCGCCTGTCAGGGCACCTAAGGTAGAAAGATAGAACATTTTAGAGAGGGGGGGGGGATACAACCTAAAATGTCATCTGAATGATACTCTGTTTTATACAGCTATATTAATTTGATACATAGAACAATATTCTACCGGTATTACTAACAATATTTAATTCAAACACATTACGCACTAAAGAGCTGTAAAGCTGCATTGCGCATGGCCCAGCATGCAGAACGTAGATTTTGGAGCGCTAGTGACATCATGGGAACAGCTTGAGTGAGGAGGGTAGCTCGAAGGACTGAACAGCGCAGCATGGTCTGAAGAGCGTGCACCGCAGACACCTGAAACAGACAAATTTTCAGTAATTAACTGTTCTAAATCATTTCATGTAATATGTGTATACCATGTGAACTGCCACCGTAACTTCCTGTTCTCACGAAAGGCATGATTATTTCTCACTAATAAGCTATCTCTCTCCCCTTTTGTTAAGTTGCCACCAATCTCGCTGTCCATGGGTGAACTTAAACACTAAATAGCTAATGAACAAGTACAGGTATTTCCAAGCAGCAAAGCACAAACTATGTCGTTTTAATGAATAATGAATCACCTAGTCTAAGACATGCCTACATGTTTCATGTGAAACACGCTTGCGTTATTAGGATGAACTAATACAAATAACAATGGTTACCTGTGGTAGATCATGCGTTTGGTCCCAGTCAGCAGGCAATGGTTCATTTGCCAGTACTAGTAAAGAATGAACACATGATGCCAATAACATGTGCGGAGCTCCCTCGCCACACAAGATGCTCTGGAGGAGAACAGGGAACCCAGCAGCTCTGCGAGTGACAGAGAGAGATTTCCGAGATCGACATTCTGCCAGCACCTACAAAAAGGGTAGAAAAATGAAACAGAAGCACTTGGGTGCTAAGATCTACCTTGCTCAAGAAAATATACATATATAATATATACATATATATACATATATATATATTATATACACACATATCTCACACCTGTTCCATTATCTTTTGTGGGATGGCTCTCAGCTTGGAATCTTCATTGTGGAACAATGCACTGCAAAGCTTGGTAAAGCCAGCACTACAGCCATCAACCGCCCCCTGCAGGAGACAAAGAGAATTAGATTCCTGCTTACCTCTGGTAAAAACTAACGCAGAACAGATTGATTGCTTCCCAATACAGGGTAAAGCCTCCTTCAATACTCTTTTACATAGGTGGTGCAGTTTGGTTAGAGACTCCATTGCTGGAGTGAGATTTTTGCAAAATTTGTAATTTTACAAAAAGTCAGACCAATCACTTTTCTTAGTGATTGTTCTGTATACAGCATACTGATGTATTGCTTTATTACAGACTGAAATACTTGCTGCCTAACGAAGTAAAAGTGTACTGAGAATGAAAATCTATATGTTCAACAGATAAGTCACTGCATCTGTAACTGCGGTGTACTAGTGCAGTGATCTGGAATACTAAAGTGTGTTAAAAACAACAACCATGAGAAGTAGTTCGTTCAGTCTGTTCTTTATCTGAGAAATTAGATGACGAGCCAACATTTCGCAATTCATTTTTACAGTTGTGACTTATTCCCGGCAACCTATCAAATATGAACCATTACAATTATTTTCTTGAAACAAATGCCCTGTACCCTAAAATTGTAGGAAAACAGAAATTCGCTATGTCTGCCACAACTCTAGAGGACTAAATTCAGAAGATGCCAAAGCAGCTTCAAAATTCCTTTACAGAACCACATAGTTATGGACCCCAACATGCATAATAATATAACTCTGGGGGCTTCTGCTCATGTGAACAAAAGTCTTCTTTTTGCAACTGAATGATCATGAAATGAACGAGTTACGTTTATGTTTTTTTTCCAACTTAGAGCAAGTAGCCAGAACAAAGAGGCCTACTGAGTTTTTCTTTAACTTCAAAAATATTGGTTAAACTGTAATTCATTTAGTTGATTTATCATCATGTAATATATATGTCATTTAGTATACATGTCAGAAACCTTGAGCTATAATTGGAGGAAGAGTGACCTGGCAGAAGTAAAAACTTTGTGGGTATAGTACATTGACAAAGACCTCTCCCTCTTTAATACCGTTTTCACGTGACTCACCCAGTGGCGGCAGCGCATAAATATATCTTGATAAGTTACAACGGACTCCTGTACTGCAGAGAGGGGCAGCATGGCAACTGGACCAGATATCAGCTTCTCCACTAGGGGCCCTAACAGCACACCAATCTCCTGAAACAAGATAGAAAACGGAAAACAAGTCCAGAATATTAGTGCAGAAAGGAACATACTGAGTAACGGTACTTATATGGAGCTTAAAGAATGGTGTTTAATTGTCGTTAAGCAGGGTCAGCACCCACCTTTAAGGAGACCCAACAGAATGTCATGATAAGACTGTACTCCTCTGAAAGAAGAACTGAACCAGGCATCTCTTCTAGGCCTCTGCCTTCTGCAATGAATGTACTCACTGCTTTACCCATGTCTGCAAATGATGGAGCCACAGCTTCTAGAAACAAAATAAAATGTATTAAAGAAAAGGGGAAAACATCAACATAAGCTTTCAGGACCTCTGAGGTAGAGGACTGCACTAGGAGGTGGGTCCCGCGGGTCCCGCGGGACCCGCCAAAAAACTTGCGGGCGCGGGCGGTCTTGCTGGGGCTGCGGGCGGGAGCGGGCGGTCAGGCACTGTACCTGCGGGTCCCGGTAATCCCGCGTAGTCCCGCAAGGCTGCCTTCTTGCTGCTCCCTTACAGTGTCTCCTAGTTTGCTCCGCCCAGGAACAAAACGGAGTCACGTGATGTGATGTCACTAACTGTGACTCCGCCTTGTTCCTGGGCGGAGCAAGAGAAGAGACGCCGTGAGGGAACAACTCGAGGGCAGCTGCGCGGGACTGTGCGGGAAATCAGGTAAGGAGGCGGGCATGATTGGCCACAGATGTGGCGGGAGCGGGCGGGATTGGCCACAAAAGTGGCGGGAGCGGGCGGGAGCGGAACACCCACATTGCGGGAACGGGATTAAAAACCGCGGGAGCGGGCGGGAGCGGGATTAAAAAAGTAGTCCCGCGCAGGGCTCTACTCTGAGGTACCAAATGTTTATGTGACAATTCATCTTTTGCTTTGTTGGTCCAATGAAAAGGTACCAAATTCAACTAGAGAGTACATTATTATACATTATATATATATATATATACACACACACGGCTTATTGTGATGAAATGTTTAAAGTTGCATTTCCTGTTTAACATTCTATTCCAAAATGGCTAAATATCATGCTTGCGGTGCTTAAAAAAACCTCGAGATAGAGAACCCTTCCTTTCTCACCTGGAATGTCTTCATTCCAAGATCTGTGCAGTACATTAAGGATGAAAGATACTATCTCTCGCAAAGAGCGCACCAGACCCTGCAGAAGGCAGCACCAACTGGGAGCTACATCAGACTTCGAGAAGGACTGGGATACAACAGGCACCTCCAGCAAACAGAGTCTCAACGCTGAAAGCACCCCTGCAGAGAAAACAGAGTATAGGGGGTCAACGAGAAAGCAGAGAGGCAAAAACATGGTATTGCTCACTTATTTGCTTCCTACTACTAAAATTTAAGGGGTAGTAGAAGTATTATTAAACACTCATCTACAGACACCAGATAAGCCAGAAGGCTTGTTTTTCCCTCAGAAATCTCATGGTGCTGGCACAACCACAAGGGATTCTGGGTACAAGGCTTCTGGTTTGTCTGGTATCTGTAGATGAGTGTTTAATAATACTTCTACTACCCCTTAAATTTAAGTGGAAGGGTTTCCATCACCTTTTACCCACCATAACTTATGTAATGGTACTTCCTACTACTAGAAACTAACAGACATCTTTATGGACATAATGCACACAATGTATTAAATTTATTTTTTGAAAGACAGGGAAATTACATTTTTATCCAGCTGTGTGTAACTTATTTGTTGTATATAAAACACACACGTTGTTAATGCATCTATGCTTGGGAGATAGTCTGACTGGATATTTTTGGCTTTTGCCTTGCTATAACATGCAATCTTATAAGTCAGATATAACAATAGATTTAATGGTGAATTATAAATATCACGGCTTTTGGAGACATGTATGTGACAGTGAATTATTTTATATGGTATTAAGCCACGCTCACCATGAAGAGGCTTTGAAGTTGCTGCCTGCAGCAGGTTTTCCTGGGCATAGCAGTACTGATCACGCAGCATCTCTGCTAGAAAGGTGACGAGGTGCAGTGCATCGAGAGGCGCATCTCCTGGAAACACCACCACTCCTTGTGGTCTGGACCAAAGCGTCGACAAGATACCAGCAAGACAGATCTTATGAAACATTTACTTGGCACAGGGAGATATATGGTTCTATTTACTATGTTTATGAATAAAATGCACCATTCATTGAGATGGGCATCACAATATTTCTGCATCATAGTTTGTAAACATGCTCTAATTAAAGCATTTAATTATATAATTAATTACATCAATAGTCTGTGTCTAAATACCTCAGTAGCAGGGTCTTCATGATTAGTGCTCCAGCTTCAGCCTGGGGCACTCGTGGGCTGCACAGAGATGCCTTGCTCAACTCAAACAATGTGAGAAAAAGAACGTCTGGGATGGGCATGAAAAAGCGAACCAGCAAATCTGAAGCCATTTCCCGAATCTATTCAACAGGTGAGAATAGCAAGATATTAGAGATAGACCTTCTAATTATGTTTAAGTAATGGTTTACGGGGTCAGTATCATCTGTGGTTTCATGCCCAGATATGAAACAAACACCCGTCTGCTAGAAAGCTTAAAATGGGCCATGGTTGGATTATCTAGCAGGACAACGATCCAAAAGATACATCAAAATCAACACAAAAATGCCATACTGACCACAAAATTAAGGTCCTACCATGACCATCCCAGTCCCCTGACTTGAACCCATAGAAAACCTGTGGGGAGAACTGAAGAGGAGAGTCCACCAGCATTGACCTCAAAATTTGAAGGACCTGTATGGAGGAATGGTCTCAGATCCCTTACAAGGTATTCTCCTCATCAGGTATTATAGAAGAAGACACTAAAAGTGTGTCAATAATTGTGCAACATTTTATTCATAAACCTGTGTTGTGCTTCCAAATGTTTGATATCCGCGAAAGCAGAGTAGCTTTGAAGAAAATATCAAAAGGTTAAACAACCTCATATTTACCAATGGTGCCACTGTATGTCTAATAGGATAAAGTCCTATGACATTGTTTTTTTTAATTATTCAGTTGGACCCGTTATATTGCACTTACCTCATTCGTACTGTCCTGCAAGCATCCAACAAGTGCTTGCGTGTTGTGTGCAGAGAAGAAATCCCAGCATCCTCTTTGTCTGGCATACTTCAGTAATATGGCCATGTCCTCTGTAAGGATAAACATAATTAAATTTAAATTAGAAGGCTCATTTACATTTGATTGATTTAATGCATATGATAGCTATATGGTCCCTTTTCACAGTGGTCCTTTTGCAAAAATATATTGCGGCTTATGGAGAATCCCTCCCCTTTGCCTAACAGCAGCTCCAGAGCTAGCTGGGTAAACACTATGGGCAGCAGTCGGTTCTGTCCCACGCACGCAAAGTGCTCTCATTGAATTCAAGCAGCCAATCAGTGGTTCCAAATGTCGGATCGTGGAGGACGAGGCAGCTGGAGCAATAGGGCTGCAACTTCTAGATCAGGTTAAATCTCTTATTTTATTTCTAGTTTCAAAGAATTCATATTAAAGTATTACAGTACTTTTAACATGCATTCTTTAATAGAGGCGTCAGGGACATTAAGGCCAGCGAGGACTGCCTACTTTGTAAAAAGTTTAATTCAGACAATAAATTAGCACGTAATTAATCAGGTCCTACTTACAGAAATCCGTTAGCTGTACTAGCTACCTGCCAGGCTCAATAAAGGCATTCAAATACTGCATTGGGCAGCTAAACATGACGAGTTTGGCAGTACTAGGCACATCCTGACAAATCCTGGCAATTTTGCTGAGTGTATAAAAACAACCACTATAAGATTTAAACACACAGTCCAGGCTTCACCAAGGGGGATATAGCCCATAGATGACACCATCATATAATTTAAGTACTATCAAATAACTTACGAGGGGGCTGTCCTTTCTTTTTCTCAGGGGTCCAGCAGTCAGTGTAGCTCTCCAGCAGGGCAGAGAAGATGAGAAGGCCACTGCAACGGCGCTGGTAATTTCCGGCTGAGGACATGCAGGATACACTTAACTGACACAACCACTCCAGGAAGTCTGATATAAGGAAGATTTTCACATAAGTCAAATTCTGAAATCAATATAACAAAGCAGCGTATCAAAAAGAAATATATATATATATATATATATATTATAAAATATTTCATTAACAAGACATTACCCACATATTACAATTTCTGTTAAATATAAGGAGCACAGTATCAACGTGTGACTCAATATTCTTAAGAAAACAAAACTATGTCATATACTAAAATGCAATTTACAGATGCAAGGCCTTCGCTCATGTGGATAGATCTCGGTTACTGCCTTCCAGAGTGCGTTGCAGCTATCTGCTCACACGGTTGTTGATTCCTGTAATCTAAAATATAATAACTAAAAAAACTAACCTCTTTCTTTCAATTTGGGTATCAAATTACTAATGCACCAATCGATGCTAATCCTTATGCTGTATCAACCATGCAGATTGTGGGGACCACGCACCTATTGCTAGGGATATGGCCTTCTCCTGGGGTAGCCCCTTGCGCAGTGCTGTCAGTGCTCCATCCCGTAGCCTTTCCAGTGCCCTGCGGACTGCTGACTGAAGCTGCTGCCTGAAGCCAGCACTGTCACAACCAAGATTATAGGGTAGGAATCTTTTGAGAAGCTTCAGCTCCCAGGAGGAAGGAGGCTGACTGCTGCGAGAACCACAGCAAAGAAAGCAAAGAGCATCCAAACGGACTCCATCATCAGCAGAACCCAGGCACACTTGCAGCCTGTCCTCTATGTCCTTGTTTGCTCTGCCCAAAGCCTTTTGTGCACGTACAAGACTGACCCAACCGCGAAGACTTGCGGGGCTTTGACCCTCTAGTTTCTCTTCCAGCAACGCAAAGGATTCAGAGAAGCAGCTTAGGCTGCAAGGGAGAATGTGAGTGGCAGCATTGCTTTGTAAGGAACTTTCAGTTGAGCACAGTGCATCACAAAGCGGAGTAAGCCAGCTGACTGCCCAACGCTTAGCCAGCGCCTTCTCATCTAGCTGGGCTTCCCGGGTCCACTCCTTTCTCTGCAGTGTGATAACAGCGCGGTACGTCTCTGCTGCTGGAGGGCAGAGGTAGTTTGTGGAGAGGCAAAAGAACAGGTGCGTTGGGAGCTGTGGGTACAGAGCAAGGACCTGGAAACCAAAAAAAAATAACTGTGCTTTTATTACACCACTGGTAGATACCGAATTACTGGTTATCTGGTGGCATCACAGAAAGACATTCATTCAGTCAAGTGAGAGTTTCCAGGAGAGCTACAATTACAATCACTAAATTCACTATGCAAACCCCTGCATAATTCATAAATAAGGCAGTGAGGGTTCTTGAAAGCCATCTCACCGACTGACCTATACATTACACAGGGTGAGTGCAGACCCTGTTGCAGGAGACTGTAAGACTGCAAGAGCAGGGCCCTCTTCTTTCTGTACCAGTATCTCATGTTATTAATTTTGTGCTAATCCTTTATTGTAATAGCCTAAATTATCATTTCTGTAAGCATAAAGGATTTGGCAAGCTGAAAGCTTAAATCTCTTGTGATGGGCCACTTTATTAAGCCATACCCACCGTTCCAACAACCTCATAAACAACATCACCAACGCAGAAACTGGATTTAGAATTGACCCAAAACAGACTAGCTCATCCACTGATGTCATACCACTCATTACACACTCTAAAGACAACATACTGCATGACCACATACAAACATTCATGATAAAAAAAAAAAACCTATGAATTAAAAGTCACAGCACCTGTACACGTCCTACATTGGACCAATAAAAGCTAGCAACGTTGACTAAAGGCTTCTGCACTTGATACACAAATTTCTTTTTGACAGACAACTCTACTTGCACACCACAATCTGCAGTTTTAGTTCTTACCCTATCAGCCCCAATAAATGGTAACAGAGAACAGAGAGGGGTATATCTTGATCGGTTCTGCCAGGAGGTGTCTGTGATCTTCTGCAGCACATCCTGAAGTAGTATCTCCTCATTTAGCTGCAAGATCTGACATTCTTTCTGATGAATATGCAGGCAGTGTTGGAAGCAGCTTAGAACCAGACCAGACATACCATCTATCTGGAAATCAGATCAGAAGACGCAAATTAGTATGTGATGGAAAAAAATAATTGCCCCGATGGAAAATATATATGCCTTGGGGGGGGGGGGCAACTTAATTAAGCTTTGAAACACCAACATTGCAAGAGATACAGAATCACATGCACTTAAATAGCCTGCCTTTCTGTGAATACCCAATTTGGGAGTGTCTCATGTTTCTGGACATTATGGACTGAGAAGCGAGGCTAACCAAATTATGGTAAACCTTTGGGACCATGATACACCTCACTTGATATACATATAAATTAGTACAAAAGAGGTAAGGCATCAAAATTTAGAGTGCATACTGAGTAAAATAAAAAGTAAATAAATGTAAAAAAGTTAAAATGGTATTACTGGCTTTTCAGCACCAGCCCAAAGAAGCTGCATAACATCAGAGAGGATTTTACTATCATTTGCCCACAAAAATCCCTTGCGGCTCTGCAGGATCCCAGTTATTTGTTCACGCACACGCTGCAACCAGAGGGAAAGAACTGCAACAAAGGAGAAGCATATAAGGGAACTTTTTACAAATCATCAGGAAAGATAAAAGGGACAGCCTAGGCCCAAATATATATTTGTTTTGCATGGACTTAAATGCATTTCACTGTTGGAATATGCATTCTTTAGTTACTGGAACTAGAGAATGAGACATATATCTCAATTTTACTCCTTCCTCCAGCTGCCTCTACTAAAACCAGGATGTGTAAGCGGAAAGCATACTTAAGTATATGTCCAGAACCTGTTCTGTGGAACTCAACATGGGGACTGAGCTTTCACTCAAATCAATGGGGTTAGTAGCAGCCAACTGGCCATATGCTAGATTACAAAATATGCAAAACGGAGTCCAGTATGTATTTCACATGAAAAGAACAATATAATGCTCCTTTAAAATATTGAAACAAATAGCCTGGAGGAAATATTTTCGAGGAGGGATATGGGAATACATAAAGCTGAGAACAAATAATAGGAGGAAAATATTTATCACAAACATGAGATAGGAAGTCAAAGTCTAAAATGGAATTATAAAACGGTAGTGATTAATACAGTGAAGGAATTCAAATAAGAATGGGAGAGGTCCAAATAAGACAAATCAAAGGACCAAGTTAAGTTTGAGGTCTTATTTAAGCCAAAAGGCATTTAATGGCTCTCAAATTCCATATCTTAATTCTACACAGATTACTTGTGTCCCAAAGGCCACTCTCACCTTGAAAGCAGTAGTAGTGTTCTATCTGCCCCTTGCACATATCGCTAACAGCGGGAAGAAGGTGTTCCAGCATCGTCCGATCCTAAGGAGCACATAACGCAAAACAATAAGTCTGCCGTTCTCCGAGGCACAAATAATAGGGAACAGGATTAACCCGAGACATTTCAGGTTGCTGACATTAAGAACCGACAAAAGTTCAGCAGATCATAATGGATTAGGAATTTAGGGGTGGGCTAGAAGGAGTTTTACGGCTGAAGAAACACAAATAAAAATTATTAACCATACACCATATTATATGCCTTATAATGACATACTCTGTTCTATTCTTTGTATCTTTGTCAGCAATTGTTGTCATTGTTGTTTTATTATTTTGGGGGAGTCATCTTAGGTTAGTGATCTGAATGAGCATTTTTCTTAGTTGTCACTTTAAAAAAAAAAAAAAAAATTCAATGTTTTCTATTATTATGTTTTTCATACTTATATATCTATATATATATCTATATATATACACACACACATACATATATATATATATATATATTTTGTTTAAATAATATTTAAATACATTCTGAAAAACAGTATAAAACTTAAATTGGTGTATTAAATAATAAAGTGGGATTTAGGGTTTAGCACTAAAACATATAGCAAAACTGGTATTTTTTTTAATGGAATCAATATATACTATATACACCATTTTACATTAAAACAATATATATAACTGAAATGTTCCTTGATGTGTTACCTGTGTGGACAGTTGGCAAGAGAGAATATCTGCACGGCTACACGACAGTAATCCGCGGACCAAAGCAAGAATCTCTATGCCATCTGAGGATGTGGATGGCACAAACACACACAACTCCCCAAACTTCACATCCCCAGGGCCTGTCAAAATTTTTTTAAAATAACAGAGTCAATTTTTCCAATGTTAAAGATGATAAAACAGAAAGTATTATTTCATTCTGCCCAGTTAAACAGACATGCACAACAAACCAATGCTTGCTCTCTCCAAGACGCTCACCGTTTCTCAACATCTGGATGAAGCTCAGCCCTGCCTGAGCTCCTAATGCTGCTGTGGGAGCAGTGTTTGCCAGTGAAGCTACAGTTGTGCCTGCCAGCAACTTAGTATCTCGACTAGTGTTCTGCAAGAACATAAAAGAGTAACTTGTAAGGCAGGTCTATTCCTAAGCGGACATTGAGTTTAGTTGCATTATCATTATGCACCTTCGTAAAATTCTATGTAGTTTAAAAATACCTGAGATGTAATGACATGAATCAGGAATCCCAGAATACTTTGCATGGGGCTAGTGCTTGAAACAGGAGTCCAAACCAGTGGTATAATGGCCTCTGCCAGTTCCCTGAATACCTGAAGACATATCTGGCAAAAAAAAAGCGGGATAGTGGTCTGGACAATACATTATTGTGGATATTACACAGTCAAATAAGGTAATGCTTTACATTTTTTTCATACAAGTGCTGCTTTAAAAGTCATCTATTTGACCTGCAGTGTGTTCCTATATTTGCCTTATTGATGCCTGGGGAAAGCGGTCCTTTAATGAGATCACTATGTTTTGCCAACCTTACCTTGACAGTCAGGTAACAATGCTCAGTGTTCAGAGACGTTTCATCTTGCAACACCGCTGAGAAAGTCACTGACACTACTGAAAGCAGGTGGCGAAGGTGCTGCATAAAGTACTTCTGAGAAGCACGACTGCACTCCAGGTACATACAGACTAGAGGGTAAAAAAAAAAAAATAAAAAATAAAAAAAAAAAAAAAAAAAAAGACAAGACATTAAAACAGATATTATATATTCAAGACTGCAAATCTGAATTTGCAATGATGCGGCTAAAAGTCAAACAAAAAAGCATTGATTAGGCATCTCCTTAACAAAGCCAAAGCGTTGATATCTCTTCATTGGGGTGTTACTTCACCTCCATCGTTTCAAGAGTGGATTAGGAGGGTGGAAATGGCCCAGGCTGTGGAGCAACTATCTTTAAAACCAGTAAAACAGTGGTGGGGGGATTGTTTTGGGTAGTGGGAGTAGGGCTAGAGAAAACCAATAACACAGGAACATTTGAAAATAGGATTAAAACACATAAGCCACATTGGCACAGAAGATAATGAAGACCCTGCTTTTGCTATCTTACAAATAAATTACAATACCTTCCTGATGATTAAGTTACATTTAGAACTTTGCAGTGACTTTCTCTGTACACAAAAAATCTCAAAATATGCCAACAAATACTTGCAACCTGTAACCAAATTTAGACAAGCAGGATTAACATGGGTAAGAAGTGCGTTGATTGCTACCTGTCTGCAGGTCTTTGAGCTGTAACACCTGTGGGTTAAAAACAGAAGAATGAACTGAGGGTAAACAAGCCAGATAGCCCACTATACACCGATTATCCAAAAAAAAAATATGAACGGCTTCACATGTGAAAAGAAATTGGAAATCTAAAACATAAAGAAGGGCACATGATAAGCAGCTGGATATACACTATTATGAATAAATATGGAAACAGGTTGTGTTGTTTGTAGACTGGAAACTTGCAATTACTGGCAAATAGACCTTACCACATTTTGTGGCAAGTGAATGGCAGGTGACATTTAACTTACCTCTTTGTTTTGCAATAGGTTTTTCAGCATTGATTCCCGTTCTTGTGACACCAGTTGTGGTCTCATCTGAGACAGCTTCAACAAGATCTAAAACATAACAGGCACATTACAGTATACTATCAGTCCGGTGTTACCCTCTGACAGTGTACCAGCAAATCTCTTCATGTCCTTGTGAGGCCCTACTGAAAACCTTTTAGAAATCTCCAATTTCCCTGGTCTCTGTAGGAAACCTCATGGCATGCCTGCCCTCATCCTGTTCCATGGGTAATAGCATGTAGACATTGGCTGATAGTTATGTGTTTTGCGGTTACGGTGCTGTTAGCTACCCAAAATCAGTTTTATTAAATTATCCAGCTCCTCAACAAATAAAGTGCAACGGTTATTATTCCCGTTTTACAAATCAAAGCCATACATAATTCAGTAGGAATAACCCATACAAAATGTAAATCACAGTTACGAGCCCCCTGTACATTTATCTTTAAAACCGACCAACCTTCTCCAGTTTCTGGAAGGAGCTACTGCTGTTGCATGCCCCAATCTGACACGCGAGTATACAGCAAAGCAAGGGAACGAGATCAGCATCGGAAAGGTGTCCCAAAACTTTCTCTGGAGATGCCAACAACTGTACCACTTCATCAAGATGTTTATCTCTACAGCGTTTCACAGTGGCTCTGGAGGCAAAAAATAATAAGCATAAGAACATTTAATATGATAATAATGTATGTGTTTTGTGATACTAAATGTACTGGAGAAACATAAAAGTTTGGTGAAATCGTATTTTAGGGTCCTAATTTTGATGCTGCCGATTACCAGGGAAGAAACTTAAATAAAGCAATTCTTCAATAGCGACTTTTATGTGCAGCAGTCCTTTGGCAGAACCTGATGTTTCAGGGACCAGTGAAGCAGTTAGATCGTGCTTCACTGACGGTACCGGCTTCACTGAAATCCTAACAGTTGTCATTACTAAAGAGTGTGCGTTCACATACTCCCTTTTTGGGCTAGGTGAGACAACTTTTCGATGTCCTGATATGCTAGGGCTGCAGGCATCAGAAAAACATTCCTCATGGCAAAGGAAGACAATGGGAACTTTTTCATTTTGTTTTCTTTTATAAAGAGCAGTCATGCCAAAAACGACTGCTCCTTTAAAAGAAACTATATTGTATGGAGAATATGTCAGCAATGCACTAATTTTCCCCTACACATCCCTATTGGCTAAATTATTTTAAACCCGGACTATTTGACACCAAAGAAGTTGGAAGAAGGCACCGGGGAGCCACTAATTTTACTAACTGTGCGGGGCCAATTAGGTTGCCTTGGTAACAGCCATTCGCGGCTCCCTAACACATGACTGATAATAAAGAATATTCACTCACTCAGCAAAATCCTTTAATTTCCCGGCCGCTGAGCTGAGTATGCTTAGCTCCCGCGCCTTGTAATAAAGGAGACATTGCTCCGCTTCCTGCAACATCTTTCCCACATGGGCAACCAGAGAAGCGGCTGCTTCAGAGGCGACAGATAAACAAGATGAACGTCAACTGAACATGGTTTCATCTAAGCACAGCGCCACCTGCTGGCTGGGAGGAACGTTGTTCATTTAACACCACCTTGGTAACGTCCTTTTGAGAATCCTAGCTGCTTCTTTTCGTTGCGCTGCAAGTCATGTCAGTCGCAGAAAGACCGGTTTTTTTTTCAAAACTTGGTTGCAACTTACTTATATATATATTTGCTACAAATCTAATCCACCCTTTTGTGAAGCGGGCAGGGCACCAATAAATAGATTCAACTAGGGCTGCAACTAACGATTATTTTCATAATCGATTAGTTGGCCGATTATTTTGTCGATTAATCGATTAATCGGATAAAAAAAATGAATGTAAATTTTTCATTTATTTAAAATAATTTAATAAACAAATGATGTTAAATACAAACAGCAGAATAAAAAAAAACTGATACAATGCATTTCTTGTCTTTATTTCCCAACCAGCCCCCCCCAATTTATGCACATTTGAGCCCAGGCTTGCCACGCTGCCTCCCAGACATGCCACGCCGCTTCCCACACATTCCACTCCACGCTGCCTCCCACATATACCACTCCACGCTGCCTCCCACATATACCACTCCACGCTGCCTCCCACATATACCACTCCACGCTGCCTCCCACATATACCACTCCACGCCGCCTCCCACATATACCACTCCACGCCGCCTCTCACATTTGCCACGCTGCTTCCCACATATGCCACTCCACGCTGCCTCCCACATATACCACTGTGCCTGATACGCCTTATACCCCCTGATACACCACTCCGTCCTCCCCAGACATGCCACACTGCCCTCCCCACATATGCCTTATATACCGTATATGCCTTATACCCCCAGATATGTTATTCTGTCCTCCCCAGATATGCCTTATACCCCCCCAGATATCTCATAGTCCCCTCATAGAGTCACAGACCCGTTCGCATCACACTGACACCATACTTTTATAAATAAGTACTGGGTTAATCTTCACTGCCCCCAGGATTTAGATTCCCCTTAGTTTGCCCCCCTTTATATCTAACTGCACCTTAAGTTAACTTTATTAAATTAATCAAATTAACCCTCAGTCCTCATTATTAAATTAACCCTAAACACCCCATTAACCATAACTACCCCTAAATTAACCCTAAACACCCCATCAACCACAGCATCCCCTAAATTAACCCTAAACACCCCATTAACCACAGCATCCCCTAAATTAACCCTAAAGACCCTGTCAACCACAACAGCCCCTAAATTAACCCTAAACACACCATTAACCACAACTGCCTCAAATTAACCCCAAACACCCCATTAACCGCAGCTGCTCCTAAATTAACCCTAAACACCCTATTAACCATAACTGCCCCTAAACACCCCATTAACCATAGCTGCCCCTAAACACCCAATTAACCATAATTGCCCCTAAATTAACCCTAAACACCCCATTAACCATAGCTGCCCCTAAATTAACCCTAAACACCCTATTAACCATAGCTGCCCTAAACACCCCATTAACCATAACTGCCCCTAAATTAACCCCCACCTCCCCTAACTTTCAGTAGCCCAAATATTAATTTTATACTTACAGTTAGATGAGTGTCACAGCCATGTGGTTCTGGCCTTCTGGGAGAAGGAAGGGGGCGGGGCCAGTTGTCACAGTGATTACAGGGAGGGACTGGTAAGTAGGAGCTGCTGCTGTGAGTCACTCAAACGGATTATATAATGAGGGGTATTTTCAGAGCGTTTGCTCTGAAAAAACCCTCATTTTATAATCGATAATAATCGATTCAACTAATCGATAATGAAATTCGTTGGCAACGAATTTCATTATCGATTATTATCGATTTTATCGATTAGTTGTTGCAGCCCTAGATTCAACCGTCAATAGTATAAGGATGCAACCAACTTGCCATAAATAAAGGATGTGAAATTGTAGTCTTAGATACGATCCTAGCAGTGTAGAATAGGAAAGAGGCAACTCCAGACTGTGTGACCTTGGGATTGGGGCAAAAACATCTCTCACAATATCAAGCTCTAGCAACAGTAATAATAACAAAGCAGAAAAGTGTAATCTGACATTTAATAGACTACATTGTGTCAGCTGACAATGCTCAGTAAGGGATGCAAAAGTGAACAAATTGAAGGAAATAGAGTTTAGGCAATATGGAGGCTCTAAACACCTTTAAAAAAAATAGCAGAGCAACTCCCTTGTGGCCTTCCAGGTTAACTTTCTCCTGTGGCATCTTAAACTCTGCAGCACATCAAATTAAAAGGAAAACAGTAATCATAGTTTCAATGATCACACCACAATTTTACATTTAAATAATAACATTTCAGGGAAATAAACTGTCAAAAAACAAGCAGGAAGACATCTTTTGTTGCTCATTTTTTATGTCAGTAAAGCTGTGAGTGGCATACAGCACTCTGGTACTGGAAGGGTTAAACATACTGCGTGATGGATGGAACCTCCCCTGCCGGCTATTGTCGTGATGTCATAATAAAAGCTACATTTCTTACATTGGTTCTCCACACACAGAGTGTCATTTTGAAGGGCTCTCCCACAGCTGACTTTCTGGCCAAGTGAACTGCAGAGTGTCGATTATCTGGCAAAGAGATTTGTAGAGCGTCAGGATACCAGCAATAGATCTGTGAACTCTATGGATAGTGTGGATCTTCTTTTTTTATATATGACATCTTAAAACTGAGGAAACCAATTAATATTTTTCTATTGTTTTTGTTTTAATGTAGTCAGAGTTAACCTCTTAGGGCCCAGAGGGAAGGGCAGTTCTTCAAGCCACGGTTCCCCGAGGTTTCCTCCTGAAAAATTGGAGTTTTCCTCTCCTGCGTGCTGAAGACTGAATCTTAGTGAGTCCAGGGTAGCTTCTTCTCTGTACCCTATTCATACAATGTTTTTTTTATTATATAATAAAAAGGTTGATTGTCCCCATAATCATTGTTGTCTGAGCAATTCTTTCAAAATCCTAAAAAGGATTAATTACATTCAGTTAAAATATATTATTTCCTACTGAGAAGTGGGTAGATAAATAGAACAGCCTCCCAGTGATAGGGGCTAATACAATAAGGGAATTTAACCTTGCAAGGAATTGTCATATGGCTATCCTAAATCAAGAGGAGACCAAGCACTGATTAAGGTTTGAACCATTTCATCAGGAAAAAAAAGGGCATCATAGATGGACGAAATCAATGTTTTCCAACATGGATGGATTTTATCTGATCAACAAACTGGGGTGGGACAGACCCAGTAATACTCTATCAACATGCATCCACAGCCATATCTGGTCCAGAGACTTTACTTAGGGCCACCAATCATTCTGAGCTTACATAAAAGTGGGGCATCTAGGAAGGGAAGGGGGACAGAGGGGTTTGATTTTAAAAGAACATTCTTTTGTTTATTATGTTAATATTAATATTGCCCTGAGTATTTGTTTCCCTTTTTGAAGTGATTATCCATTGTTTTTTCTTCCCTCACCATCTCTTCTGGGACAGAGAATGTGTACCCCACATTTTGGCTATTTTTAACTATTTCAAAAATATTCTACCACTTGTTTTGGGGTTTCTTTGGAGACATTTAAAAGCTGTATTACTACTTTGGTACACATATGTAACTTTTTTTAACTAATTCACAATTATTTAGAACTCAACTAGTGAAAAGGTTACTTTTTTTACAGTGGGTGTAACCAGAACTTTACAATTCCCTTTCTGTCCTTACATATGTGAAAAGATCCTCTACAGTCTTACCTTGTCCAGTGCCTTTCACAGTGTGAACGATATTACACCAGGGCAACTTGGCCCAGCCCCTGCCCCTTATCCTGCTGGATGCCTCAGGGCACAAATTAACACATGGTGCTCTGCATGAAATCCCGGCACTCTGCCTTTTATGGAGGTGTGGTACTAGGTGGAACTCAACTGTGGAGGACTGTACTGACTTTGCAAAGTCCTCCATAGTATTAGTAGGCTGATTAGGGAGATCAGTAGCACTACGTTGTGCCTTGATCGCCCCCAAGAGGGCCAAAATAAGCTCCCTGATTTGTGACAGAATAGATGCCGATCCCCTGGATCTGCGGTCCCGCTAGACCTGTTGCCCAAGGCCTACATTGCATACATAAATTATGAACTCCAAGGGTCAGAGAAAATGTATGTACAGTATTGTTCCAACACTGATAGTACAGTATATAACCAAACGTATGTGGACAAATCACCATCAACTATTTGAGCATGTTGGACACCCTATTTCAAATCCATTGGCATATTCAGCACATTCAAATATTTTTTGTTCTGTCAAATAGTTTAAAAATGTTAAAATGTATCTTCATAAATACTCGTATACATATTAGGTAGTACAATGATATAAATTATCATGGTAGAAAATACTATTAAAAACAGAATGTTCACAAAAAAGTAAGTATGAGGTGCCTCTATGTGGAAGCAAAATATGTTAGACATGCACGCAGAAGGACACACATGTTACATAGCTATACAGCCCTTATTTTGACAGAATATTACAATGATCTTATCAAAGTAAACAGCTCCTAGACTAATCCTCCCCCCTCCTTTTTGCGTTTATTACTGTGAGATAACTCAAATCCTTCTGATAGATCTGCCTCTAAATCCCCTAATTCCTTCTACAAAAGGAGGGACGTTTGTTTTTTTTCCCTGATGCTGAGATCTTTGAGCAAGAATGATCTCTGCTCACCTACATTTTCTGAAGGTTTTAACCCTTTTCAGAGCTTCTCTTTTAATTTTGTAGGTAGGTCATGGAAGACTTAAGTTGGTTATATGGCAGCTTGTGTGCTGTGTGAGAGTGAATGACATATAAAGCAGACAATAACAATGTATGTACCATTGATCATTTTGTCAGTAACCATAAAATAATCACATGCATTCATTTGGGTTGATGCTCATTTAAAAGAACTAAATAACATTCTCTCTGCTTGATATTTTATCATTTTGTTAAATAAATGGTTTCTGTAAATTTGAGCTATCCATAAACACATGTGAGTCAACTGTAATAGTTACCGTTGTGCCTTCTTTGTTGGTAAAGAAGAAGGCAAAAAAAAAATAGGCTTTTATGCAAAAATAATTTTCTTAACCTCAAATGCAATCATTTTTTCACCCTTGATCAAGAGGATAAAGTTAAATTGTTATAAACCTGAATGACTGTGGTGTCTGGCATCCAACCTATTCTTACCAATATTAAATATTTTTGACAAAATGCTTTACTTGGTGGTGCATTCCACAGCTTAACTGCCCTGACAGAAAAATGATCTTAGGATGTACTGGTATGTCATAAGAAACACATCACATAGCAAGTGACATCATGGTAAGTCCTATGGTTTTTGTACCAGTGGGGACACTTCCCAGCCAGTAAACGGGAGAGCTTTATCACTCATCCGTTTATCACCATGTGCTAACGGATGAAGTATAACAGCGCTAGTGCAGACACTCTCTACCCGAACGTTTTAGCACTGACAACCAGAAACAGTGTAAAACCTGAAGGGGCTCCCTTCCCCATATTCCTTTCTTTTAATTAGTTTTCTTGTCCGCCCCTGCATCCTTTTCAGTTCTATGATATCTTGGGGAAAATTATGATAATTACAAATTATTTAAAAAATTTCACGGTTCCACTATAAATACAGTACCTTTTAGTGCAAAGGAAAAAAACAACTAAAATATGTTATATGTCCATCACTTCCATGCTGGGAATTGGACACAGCTTGTGCGAGCCACACAGAGAAATCTTCAGGTGAGGTAAGAGGGTGCGGGAGCGAGTATGAATGAGTATGTGCGAATCAGTGAGTGAGTATCTGTGAATGTGTGAGTATATATTTATATATGTATGTATAAGTGCGTGATATGACACAGGCAGGTTGTTTGCGGGCAAAGATGGCACAGACAAGCTGTTTGGGGGGAAAGATGGCACAGGCAGGCTGTTTCAAGGCAAATATGACACATATAGGCTGTTTGGGAGCAAAGAATTTCTAGACGGACAGGGGGTAAAGATAGCACAGACATGTGCTAGGCAGGTCTTGTGGATTGAGGTGTGTGACCTGTGATTTATGCCTGCAATTTAGGGTTTCCATGCATTACTTATTTGATTTATACCTTCAGCCCTGAGTTTACATGTGATTTTCAGTTGCGCTATATCTGCAATGCTATCTTTCATGTGTTATTTATTAAAACTTGCAAATACAGGGTTTGTATGTTTTATTCCATTGATCTACTGTACATCTACAATGCTGCATTTCTATGTGTTGTTTATTTGATCTATACCTGAACTACATGAGGGTGGAAAAGAGAGGTGTGGTACAGTGAAGGAGGGGACAAAGTGACTCTAGGGTGATGATGGGAGGGCATCTACCGAGGGCATTCACGCTAGGGACAAAAGTAGGGAAGATCGCACTGACTGTGACAGTCTCAGAGTCAGTGAGGCAAATACTTTTTTTTGTTTTGTTTTTTGGTTGGGATGGAGGGTGTGAGTGCATGCTAGGAAGTGTGTGTGTGTGTTGGGGTATGCAAGTATATGCATACCCAGGGTCCAATCAATATTAAAAACTAAAAACGGCCCTGTGTAGAAGTGATATATGGTATATTTTAATGTATTCCTCAGAAGGTCCACCGATACCAGGGTAAGGCTGGTGACATTCAGCTTGAAGACAAACCCAATCAAATGGCTTGGTATTATAGTGTCCTAAAACAGAGTTGGCTTTTCATGCAATCACACCCTGTCTAATACATATTCACTTAAGTGTCTGCATAGGTAATGCATTGGAGAACCACATAAGGGATCTTGCCATGGTGCAAACTAACCAAAGTCATTGTCTAGAAACCCTAAAGATGAAATGGGGAACTGCATGTAAAACACACACAAAAACATATTAGTAACCCTACATCTTTATTGTAATAGTGGGGGGGAGCATGGGCAGGTGTCCTCAGTGCCACTTTGTTTTCTAGGATATGTACTGTTCAGCATATAACATCACTATATTGCGGTATAATTAGACACTACACAAATCTAAAAAGTGGTGAAGTAAAACTTAGGTTTTCCAGTAAAAGCCTAGTCAAGATGGGGCTGTCTCCTGTGTGTGCTAAAACCAGTCTACCTCCGTATTATAGTCTGATAAGACAGCCCTGTCTGATTGCACAGGTATTTCTGTGTAGAGCTGTGATGGAATAATTGTTCCATATAATCCCTTTCTGTTGTGTAGAAGCAGTTCTGATATCAGTCCTTTCCCCTGCACACAATGCCCATCACACAATCTGCCTGGTGCTCCAGATGCAGAAAGCAGATTTTTCTTTTTTTTTCCCCAGCTCCGTTTGGATTAACAAGATCTCAGATGCACAACTCGCCACGAACAAAACCGTCTGAGATTAGAAGGCCAGTTATCGTATTCACTAGGGTTTAGCATTTCTGTCTGGGGGATTATGGAACCTTTTTTTTTTATTTTTACTCCCATAAAAGTATCTGTGTTATAAGGTAGCGGCTTTAGGAGAATGAGGCGAATATATTTAAAATACAGAAAAGTCAAGGGATGAAAAGAAAATGCTTTAAGCCGAGAGTATTAAGTGTAAAAGGGGTCTCTTGGTGAGCGATAGACATGAGGTGTTTTAAAAGGAGTTGTGTCCAACCATAAAGGCACAATCCAAAGGGTGGAAAGGAGAAGTATCGGGTTGCTCTTCCTTAGGAGGCTGTCACTATGTCACCCACCAATGAAAACGTTAAAAAAAAGGTTCAGCGTCCCTTTTCCATTGAGAGCATTCTATCGCTTCCTTCGACAAAGAAGACACAAGGTCCCCTAGATGGCCAACAGGAGCCTGCATGGGCACAGAAGGAGCAGTGCATGAGTGACTTTTCCCGGGATGATACTGCTGTACCTGTATGTACTTGCTGCTGCTGTCATCCCAACCATCGCTCTGTACAGGACCCCACATGGCTATGTGAGTACAGAGGTCTTATTAAGAATGTATATTTGTTAAATGACTGGACTGTCCAGGCCAATGTTCTGCCCATAACATAACTATATTGCAGTATAATTAGACACTACTGTACATCGCACAACTAAGTGTTGAAGAGAAGCAAAAGCATTTACCAATAACACTAGCACTAATACTGAAACAGAACTTAAGTGAATACAAGGATCTAAGGAGTGTTTTAACCAAATTAATCAAATGAAATGCAGAATATGAGATATTGTCAGTTTCAATTCCTCTCTTGTTCATTAATCTCCTTAATACCTTCCTTCCTTTTCCTCTCTGTATCTGTTAGAGGGGTATGCAAATCTTCTCATCAAAAGCTGGAACCCATAGGATTACCTTAGTATATTGCTGGGCCACACAATTTGCCAAACACATTAATTAGAGAAACTTGTAATAGCCCTTGAGGACAGATTCTTTGTAGTCCAGGACATCTCCTTTATTTTTGTTTCCTCATCTCTTGGTATTGTTTCTATTCATTTATTTTCTTCTGTGTTCTGTTTCCGCGGCTCCTTGGCCAAGGATTTCACATTAAAATAGCCTCTATCGGATATGTCGGAATTGGGTAGTTGATAAAATACTGCATCCGCTGCACCATCTCTTCCTGATTCCTTTCATTTGTTCCACCAATTCTTCTTAACTTGCTCTTTTCCATGCAGAGTCACAATCTAGCTTTTGCATTCTTCTCCATAATTTTTAGTCCATGTTTGTGTTTTCTTATTGTTATGTATTTTGTCTTTTCCCTTCACTTTTTGCTGATTGTCTGCCTCCTCATGTACATAAGCAATATCCACTCTCATACCTTTGGTATCTATTGTTAGTTACAATTCAATTTATTCTATGCTTAACTCACTAGTTAACCCTCTCTTTCAGCAACAAGGTTAAACTGGTCAATGAGAATGTTCCATGCAACTCCTGCAAATGCAACAATTCAAAATGGATCTCCAATGTACTCCCCTCCACCACTAACTCAGCGTAGGACAAGACGTCATCGAACCATCTTCACTGAGGATCAGTTGCAGGCACTCGAAGAAACTTTCCACCACAACCAGTATCCTGATGTGATTGCTCGAGAACAGCTTGCTGGCAGGATCCAGCTCAGGGAGGAGAGAGTGGAAGTAAGAGACACTTTAGCCTTTTATAAGGGAATTATAAGTGATTAAATAGAATGAAAAATGTGAATAAAAGTGTAGAGAGACAATAAAATATTAAACTATTTATGGTGAGAGAATAGTTTTGGTAAAAAGGATTGCTGGGTATCGTTACATAGATATGATGTGGTGTTTTGAAAGGAGTTATATATACATATATACTTATGTTCACAGGTTTGGTTTAAGAACCGCAGAGCCAAATGGAGAAGACAAAAGAGAGTCACTACATCAGTCATCATTCTTCAGGGAGCGAAAACATCTAATGAGACCTACTAATACCTTAAGAACAATAGGCAACATGAACATTCACAACCTGAGAAATAACAACATAAAATAATTTGTGAGAATTGTGTCACTTATCTTTTTGAGGCAATAAGTGTCACTATTTTTTTTCTCCAAAACCGCTACTGTTGAAGAGGTCTACAATGTCCAGTTTTCATGTAAAGTAATAAAAATAGTTTTAATGACTTATGAGTTTTAATTAGTAAAAGAAAGATCTATGTAAAAATACCCATATCACCCACATGCAGATGTGTGAATAGATTGTATTATTATCAACAAACTAGAACTGTTTTAAAACCAAAATTAATACCGTATTTGCTCTATTATAAGACAAGGTTTATTTCAGATGAAAAGCTCTGAAAAATACCCCTCGTCTTATAATCGCGGTCCGCTGCTCAACCTCAGCTGCTGCCGGCACTTCCACCGGGGCTTCTATCACTGAACGCTGGCAAAAGCGTGGGCAGCAGCTGGGGTTGTCTACGCGCATACCTTCCCCGGCTACTGCTGGCACTTCAGACAAACCCCGCTAATGCTGGCCTTCAGCCGGGGCTTCTGTGATGGAGCACCGGCGTAACATGACCTTCCGGTGCTCAGTCATAGAAGCACCGTCGGAGCTAACGCCTGCCTCCACCCGCTGCCACCACTACACACCAGGGAGTCAGAAGCACTGGTAAGTCAGGGGGGAGTGTTATATGGGGGGCATAAGGCTTTTCTGTAGGCAGAGTGGCCCATGATATGCCTTTTAACCCCCTATTTGCCACTTTGGCTCCAGAAATGCCTTTTAACCCTCTATATGCCACTCTGTCCCATGATATGCCTTTTACCCATTGTACAGCACTACGGAATTTGATGGTGTTATAGAAAACAATAAATAATAATAAACTCGTAACATATTATAAATGGAAACCCTTCGTTATCATGCATTTGAGGAACACAGAATGTTGATTATTGGTGACCAAACAGGAGTTTCTTTTCAAAAAGATTCAGATCCCTGTCTACAGTGTATGGAAAATGGCAATTTAGTGTAGTGTTTAGCTTCCAGAGTAACTAAAATACAAAGTAAGGTTATATGATGTAGGAATATAAAATGTATAGGTTTTTTATGTAATGTAAGGAAGATTTTTGAGCGGTGGTAGATAAGCGAAAAAGCCTCCAGCCGCAGCCGTGGAGGCCAAGACTGTGAGGGAATTTAAACATGCATGGGATCTGGAAAAACACTATCCTGAATTTAAGACAGACTGATTGAGGCCTGACTCTCTTTATTAGGAAAAATGGGCAGATTAGAGGGTCCTAATAGCTCACATAATGTATACTTAAGAGGACTCCACATTATACAGGTTTAGCTTGTCTTGTAACACAAGCCTCCAAACATTTCAAATCGCCAGACAGGGACCCTTTGATTCAGGGGGGCTGTGGGTGAATCTTCCTGTTTATGTCCTATTGACAGCTATTTAGGTAATTAAGCAAATTATTTAGAATAAGAATAATGCACTTTATTTAGACAATGTAAACATTTTTATTTCTGCCATTTCGGTGACCTTTAGGGCTGTAGGACACTGTGGAACATCAGAGAAAAAACTTCCCAAATTGAATCATGTCTCTCCTCAGAAAACCCACAGCTTCCATGACTCCTTTCTTACAAGGATAACTAAATGTCCGACCGTAGCATAAACTAATCATCCATCACCTCAACGCTCAATTAATCCAACAGCCACAACCTATACAGCGAAAACTACATTAACCAGCACCCCCCTGTGACCATGACGTATTAAGTTTGACTACACCTCCCGGCATGCACCGCGGCTCTAGAGTCGCACGGTGATGACGTATTTGTTTCTTCCGGTCAGGCTTTTGGTAGTTGGATCACGATTCCGTGAGCTCTGTCCTGCCGTGATTGCACGATGGCAGCTTCAGATTCGGGTACCTCGTTGGTCGCCCAGAAACCCGGATCTACCGCCTTAGTCGTACCTAAGGAATCCTTAAATGAGGCGGAAAAGAGGAGGCCAAAGAAAAAGGTCCTGTCCGAAGAGACGTATATAGAGGTGAGAAAGAAGGAGGATAGGGAGGCGAACAAAATGCCACAGAGTCACTAGGAAATGTTACATGAGTTAAGACTCTAGATTCCCGATGCAGCTTGAAATTAGAGTTTTGCGACATATGGACATATTTGTGTATGGCTTCGTTGTGACGTCATAACATCTTACATGCATTACCTGTGCATCTGTCAAACTACTGATCATGTTAAATACGATTAAACACTTTTTCAGAGAATAACGATCAACAGACATGTAGGCTTTTCTCCAAATGAGCGAAGGGTGAGACACAGAGGTGAAGAGGTGCTTACAATGACATAGATATGCAGATGATTTAAGAGACATGGTGATTGCATAAAGAACAGTAGACAGAGCATATGAATTGATGTACACGCTAATGAATATGAAAGGGTTCATTGTGGCAGCAAAATAGAATAGATGGGAAAATTCAGCCACAATCTGGTTAATATTTCGATGCTTTTAAGGTGCGAGGGACTTAATGTGAGGGATGAAGGATCTGTTTAACTCACATAGACCTATTTAATCTAATGCTGCTATAGTTTTGGGCAGATCCTTTCTTGGCACAGGCTAAAATAAAAATAATTTATTCAAGGTCTGTAATTAAGTGGACTGCTTATGAGATATATTGTGCTAAGGTTAGCACAATTTATCTCATTTATTTAAATTATGAATTATAAGGCAATATACTATGTGTGTGTGTATGTATATGTATATATATATATATATATATATATATATATATATATATATATATATATATATAAAATATTTGGTTAAATAGGAAAGCAACTTTAGACTCCAGAAATGTGGAGAATTACTAGTTTTTGATTGTTTGACAGCATGGAGATGCCTGTGGTTAACATTGATTTGTGTGCCATGTGTGTGCTTTGTCTACAGAACCTGCAAAAAATAATTCAGCGAGATTTCTTCCCTGATGTGGAGAAGCTACAGGCTCAAAAGGAATATCTAGAAGCGGAAGAGTGTGGTGACCTGGAGAAGATGAGGCAGATAGCTATTAAATTTGACACCTCTTCATTTAAATCCTCCCAGGAAACTCCACTTCCTTGTAAGTATGGCGTGTGAATGTGCTTTTTCTGGTACTGGTCACCTGCATGTCACCTGCAAAGTCCTTCTTCCCCTCCTTTGTTTTGTGCTATTCATGTTGCGCGTGCAATTTTGTTTGCACATTATGCTTTTGATTTGTGTTGCTTTATTTTAACCCCTATAGTTCTGTCTGTGCACATAGTTGACAAACTAAGTTAGAATGCCAACTACTTAGCCTGTATGTATTTGCACTCTTGGGGACTCCCTGTAGCGATCAATATCTTCACATCTTGCTGTTTAGCTGATTTTCTTCTGTTTAAATCTACTTCTTGAAGCATGGCTTTTATTAGCCTTATTTTTATTCAGTTTGGTGTGTACTACATTTTTTAGTTGTTTTTCAGTAAGGGGCGCCTGTAATATCCATAAAATGACTATTTGCTATGTGCACTACTTAACAACATGTTTCTACAATATTACAAAGTATTGAAGTTGTGTGACTAGTAGGGTTTTGAACTTCATATATATAATTTGCGGGCTTTTTTTTGCTTCTTGTAGATGTCACTCCAGCCACATTTGAAACTCCCAGTGGGGCACCTTGTACTCCATCCATCGCAGCTAAATGCACAGTGAGCGATGAAGGTGAGGGATACTTCATGCTTAAAAGAACACTGTTCTTAGCCCTCCTTATTGTAATGTGTAGGCTATACATAACACATACGCTGTTGCCATGTTATAAGGTTTTTCTGGCATTGTTCATACCTTATACCAGAAGATACTTTATCCTCAGTATAGTATTGCTATGCTCTACGTCACAAACTTACACCTGATAGCATTATGACACACATCACTATCACCAAAGCTATTCGACAAGTAATTGTTGTGAATTTTGTAGGGGATGTTGAGAAAACAGAAGAGGAAGCAGATGATCTTCCTGGTCTAGACCGCTTCTTGGCAAAACATACGAGTGAGGACAATGCTTCCTTCGAACAGATCATGGAGGTGGCAAAGGAGAAGGAGCGGAGTCGGAATGCATGGCTTTATGAAGCGGAGGAGGAGTACAAACAAGTATGCTAATTACAAATGTTCTATGTTCAGTGAAACATGTCAAATGAAATGGGCACCCATGTTTGGATTTTCATTCAGACAAACTGCTTGGACATACAATGAGCTCTCAATGCATTCTTTTGTAGGGGGAACTATAGGCACCAAGGGTGAGAGAGAAGCTGTGTTGGAAAAATATTATTGTGTTCCCGATTAACTACTCATTGTAAAGGCCTACACCAGTGCAATTTGTCCTGGGAGAAGGGCTACTCTTTATGATGGATAGTTAAATTGTTGAAATTACATTTTAAATATCACTACAAGTTACTGTGTTGTGACACAGAAGCTCAGTGAGAGAGCGCTCAGACTCAAAGCACTACCTAAAACAAAACTTACGTCACCATTTCAGACAGCATCCAAAGTGAAAAACTCTGATCTTTCTATAGACTGGTAACAGTGTGTGCTTGCATGGTATTAGATGGATATGGGATATAAAGTCATGTTTTTGTTGTATCTGATGGTTATTATAAGCTATATTTGTAAGAAACCTGTATTTCTTAATATGATTTCCTTAACGTCTACAGCGGCAACTGCAGAGTTTGGCTCTACCATCAGTCGAGAAGCAAGCTATAGAGTGTGGGAAAGCAGGACTGGACACCTGGGAGTATAAGGCACACAATTCTCTCATGTACTATCCTACAGGTGTGTCTCTTTTCTCTCCTCTTCAAATTCAGTTTGACAGTTTTAGTAGTTACATGTTTCATATGACTAATGCAGCTGTAGAAAAACGAGACATACATTTTACATGCGCTGTATTTTCATATGGCTTTATTTTTGCACTTGGTGTCATATAATATCTGTATCAGATGAAAGATTTATGGAAAATGGTGTGCTAATTCACTGGTTTCAGATGGTTTCCAAATGCTTACTCTTTGATATCTATCTAACTATCTTAACTATCTACTAAAATTGATTGGCCACAGAGAAGTGTGGATAATCTATCTAGGGTGGGTCAATATGTTCATAGAAGTCATCCCATTGTGTGTGTACTTGTTTTGCTTTGCCTTTATGAAATGTACATTTCATATATGGATATGTAGTGGACGCTTTTGTTAGTTTCAAGTGTTTGTTACAGTTTAGTGCAGCCAGTGTGACTTTAATATTATATTTCCAGGTGTTCCTGATAATGACTTATTATTCAAAAAACCAAGAGAAGTTCTGCATAGAAACACACGCTTTCACAAAGACCCCTTCAGCCAGGCCCTGAGCAAGACTCAGCTCCAGCAGGCAGCAGCCTTAAACGCGCAGGTACCTGATCTCCAATCCCGCTCTATGCTGTGTGTACCCTTTAACCCTTTAACAGAAATGTTGCATGACTATTTGCTACTAGTTGTTAATTGTTTGTAGGAGTAAGAGCTGCTGTACACATGTGTAATAGTATGACAGCATTCAACTTTTCTGTCTTTTAATTCAGTACAAACAAGGGAAAGTAGGCCCGGACGGGAAGGAGCTCATTCCGACGGAGTCCCCAAAAGTTAATGGCTTTGGATTTGTTGCAACACCCTCTCCAGCTCCAGGTAACATGTGGTCTGAAACTGAGTTTGTGCTTTCTGGAGCATTTCTGTTTGTCTGTGTATACATGTGCTAGCAAACGGGGAAGGGTGTAGATATCTGTTTACTGATGTGTGCCATGGTTGTTCTTGAAAGCTGGCGTCTATTTGTAAAGATTAGCTAGGGAGTCCTTTATTAACACGACTTGTGATTTTGATTATCTTATTATAATATTAAAAACAACCTCATTATACCCTCACAGGAATTAATGAGTCCCCGCTGATGACATGGGGTGAAGTTGAGAGCACTCCTTTCCGTTTGGATGGATCGGAAACTCCATATTTGGAGAAGACTCCGGGCCCATCGTTTAAGGTAAGATATATCATTTTTAAATAATACCAAGTAGGAAACACTGATATATTGCAGGAAAAAACCTGTTTTGATGCCTACAGATTTTTTTTTCTTTCCACCTCTGTCATTTATATTTCTGGATGATTTCAGCATAATTATGTTTGTCAGAAGCAAAATGTACTTTGATTCCTCTTTTGGATTTGTTCACTATAGATTCTGGAACCAGGCCGCAGGGAACGTTTGGGTCTGAAAATGGCAAACGAAGCAGCAGCGAAAAACAGATCAAAGAAGCAGGAAGCCTTAAGGAAGGTCACAGAAAACTTGGCAAGGTGAGCGGCGACGACTATAAGGGTTTTCTGTGACAGGTTACTTTTTGTGTTAATTTAAAAATATAAAAAAGATCATAGCAACTGCTAGAAGACAATCCATTTGTCTACACAACGTGGAATCTGTTTTGTGGTGTTGTAAAGACAATAATTATCCCATAATACCTGTTATGCTTTTATTTCACACACTGTCCAAATTGTAATTTCTGTGAACTCCGGATCCAAGGTGAACGGAACAGCCAATGGAAATAAAAATATTTACTGCGCTGCAGGCATTATTTACTAAGTAGTGTACAAAATTTCTGTTGGTAATATATAGTATCTAATTGGATGCGTAGATCACCCGTGAGAACATCATATCAGTGTTTGGTACATTAAGAATTATGCTCCCTCATTGTATGACTTTTTTTATTGCTCCAAAAAAAGTGCTTTTGCTGAATCAGTTTTTACCACTATTTTTCCTTAAATATGTCTACTGTTGTACATATTAAGTTGGTAGTCACGTACACATGCGTTTGTTCAAAATGAACTCTATAGAAAAAGGAAGATGGATATAGCCACATGGGTCCAGGAGAAGATGCAGTCCTTGGTTGAAGTTGGAAATTTTATTAAGCAAACACAGAAAAATATATAGTTATGTCAGCTTTTGGGACCTCAGAGGTCTCTTGTGCAGTCCATGTATCTTCATCATCCCATATGAAGAAACCTTTGAGGCCCCAAGAGCTTTTGTGACACGATCGTTTCTGTTAGTCAGATAAAAGGTATCGCCTTTGACTAAAGAAATATAGCTCTAAAATGTATATGTGAAGTGAATAATTTCACCAATTTTAGTGGAAACGTGTGTTGGTAGACTTTGTAACGGTTGCGTTAGATTGAAGAATTCAGAGCAGGAGATTGATGCGTAGTTCCTTAACATCTAAACCAAATATTCAAAATCTATATGTGATTTGTAAAAATGCTGCAGATGTCTAGGGTTAGACTTGTTTTGACTTAGAGCACAAATTTGCCTTGAAGTGGCACAGAATTGTTTTCTTTCCTTGTAAACCTTAAGAAAATGATTTGCAAGCCGTATTCCAAGTAAGATTTGCACAGATGTTGAACTTATCAGGTCTTAAGTGAACATCAGCTGTATGGTCACTTTATGATAAGGCTATTTTCAATCTTACCTGTTTCAGTTTTTGTTCCCAAGTACGTTCAAATATTAATATTTTTATTTTTTGTTTACAGCCTTACTCCCAAAGGACTGGCCCCTTCGCTGTCTCCTGCTCTGCAGCGTTTGGTGAACAGGACTTCTAGTAAATATACGGACAAAGCTCTGAGAGCCAGCTATACGCCATCTCCTGCACACATGGGCACCCCGGGCTACAAGACTCCAGGAGGCCTTAGCCACACACCCAATATTACACCAACAAAAAGGACTCCGTCCCAAACGCCTGTCGCTCCAGATAGCACATCCATTACAGATAATCTGCTGCATTTACCCAAAAGACGAAAAGCATCAGACTTTTTCTGAAGGCAAAATACAAAATGAACATTGGTTACACTGTTGTATATAGTTTTGACACAGACCGTTTCCCGGAGGCTAAGCCACTGACAAGTTACCAAATTTTGGGATGATCTGGAGAGTGTTTAAAGCAATATTACCGACAACTGCTTAGTCCAAACGTCTCACGTTTGAAATGGTTAATTAAGAGACTCAATGTAATATCGTATTTATGCTGTATGCTATTCCAACATTTCTCTGCTTTTTGTAATGTTTTATAAAGTGTCTTTGGATGTCACCGACAAGACTGAAATTTCCTAAATTGCACGATGTTTATTCAGCATCCATTTATCTATAAGATGAGGCTGAATATAACTCTACCAACCAAATAAACAAAATGTGTTTGGTTCATACAAGGATACTTGGTACGTAACTGTTTCAAAAATGTACTTTAGTTATGCATTACATTTCTTTGTAGCGATAGTAATCCCTATCTGACTAAAATGACATCTTAGGACAGGACTGCACAATTCCAGTGCTCGATAGCCACTGACCAGTCACCATTGGATATCCCAGCATGAGCACAGGCATTGCAATTAATAATTAATACATCAACTTGCGTTCAGACAAGCTGGCCTGTTTGCAGCCCTCGAGGACTGGAGTTGCACCTCTGCTCTAGGGTTCTTATCAGTGCTATTTTGATCAAAGTGGTCCTTTCACTAAAGTATAGTGTATAAGAAATATGTCTAACTTAAGTTTTCCTTTGTGAACGTGGGTGCTCTTATGGTTCTAGCTGCAAAACTCTACTTTATCTTGCCTATAAAGCAAATTATAACATTTGCAATGTTATGGGGTCTATTAAACTCCCGGTTTACTGAAAATACTCAAAGTATTCTGGCAGCAAACAAAAAAACCTCTTCATTGTAACGTTCACATACTGATCAATAAGCCTAACTGTTTTACTAATATCTGAACAACCTCTCGCTTGCATCCATGGTAAATCCTTTTTTTGTTATTTTTTGTAACTGGATAACTCTGACTTTTTTTTTACTACTTTTAATTGGTCATGCGTGTAACTAAGTACGTTTGGTGTTACATGGGGGTGTTCTGGCTGTGTTCTGGATTAGTTTTCAGTATGTCCTCTTCAACTTCCATGTCTAAAGCTGTGCTAGCTATCTTTTGCTGCAGATGCTTTTCCTTAACTATGGGTTCTTCATCCTCTGATGTACAGAGAACTTTGTCCAGATTGTTTTCCTCCTTCACGTTTGTATGAATTCCAGCGGTCACTACTTTTTTTATGGTGGGTTTCTGCTCCTTAGGTTTTTGGGTTAGCTGCAGCCAGCCATGATTCAAAATCTGGTCTGCTGTTAGACGAAGTGTAACATCTGGCTGCAACATACCATAAATTAATTCTTTGCACTTGCTAGAGATGTGTTTAGAGCGTGGAAATTCTAGCCTGTGCTCCTTCTGAAGGCGCAGCATTCTCTTGATGTTGGAGTCATCGTAAGGCATTACCCCACAAACCATAATATAAAGAGTTACTCCCAGACTCCAGATGTCATAGACTTTGGGCTGATATGGTATACCTTGCAATATCTCTGGAGCAGCATAGGCTGGTGATCCACAAAAAGTTTTGCTAAGAATAATCTTGCCAGAGCTGTTGCGGGCTAAATGTCGTGCAAAGCCAAAGTCTGAGAGCTTGATGTTGAAGTCCTTATCTAAGAGAAGGTTCTCACACTTCAAATCCCTATGGACAATATCTAGATCGTGACAGTACTTCACTGCGGAGACGAGTTGGCGAAACATCCTGCATGCCAATTCTTCTGACAATGGCCCCTTTTCCTTGATGAAATCTAGCAGATCTCCATGAACAGCCAGCTCCATGATGATGTAGACCTTGCCATCTGCTGTCTCAAAAATCTCATAAATCTTTACAACCGAGTGGTGTTTCATTATTTTTGAGATCTCGATCTCACGTGGAAGAAATTTTTCAAGGAAGTCAGCTGGTGATTTTTTCCGGTCAATCACTTTTACGGCTACGTTAAATTTATGATGTTCAGAATATGCTGACCTCACCTTTGCGTACGATCCTTCTCCTAAATGTTTGCCAATTGTATAACCTCTCTTCTTAAGCATAGTAGCTTCATCCATGGTTTCAGGGAAAGAAAATCCTACTTGGCTAGATAAGGATTATGGTTTGGTTTATTAGTGCAGTGTACAGTGAGTGTAGAGAAATCTGCACATTGTTGCGTGGCAGCGAGTGTGATGTCATAAGGGAGTTCCTTGGTTTTGAGATCTGATCCTATTTGCCAAGATATTTCAGAAGAAATTCTCCCACGTAGATTGTGTAGAATAAAGGCTCCTAAAAAGGAAACTTTCCACTTTTATTTTCACGTTCATTTCGTTGGTTTGTTGCCGTGGGAGTCTGGTTTTGGAGCTGAAATTCTTGTTCCTCCTTTGGAGTTTGTATCCCATGACATGTCCCGTTTACCGTAGGCACCATGATACCACTTAGTGGGTTTGTCCAGTAAATTGTGCTACGATAACAGCCAAAACACATACAAAAGGCTTACATGCAGCTGAAAACATTATACAAAAATTATTTTCAAAATAAAAACACCAAAATATTTTGAAAAAAACTATTTTTTTTTTTTACTTCAAACTAGTAATAAAAAATGTAGGATTTCCCCTTTAAGCTTTTGGCTTTTCTTATTAATGGTTACATATCCATCAACGTTTGTGTTCTTGCAGCAGATATTTTGAGATATTTTTATACTAAAATGATCGCATCATTATAAGAAATAAAGATTAGTTTGCAGCAGTACCGCCAAGGTGCTTCTCGAAACATTGACAGCCCGCGTTACTTGGCGCAGCCATCTAACTGCTGATTGGTGATACAGCTAAGTGGGCGGAGTGTCCGATAAACGTGAAATAAAACGGTAAGTCCCTCCCATACCTCACTCTGATTGGCTGCGTGGTGCTCCTGTTTGTTGTGGGGAGAAGGAGGCCGCCATCTTGTTCCGTCTCATTAGAGAATCGGAACGGTTCCCCGGTAACGGGGAAAAGGGTAGGGGAAAGGGTTGTCATAGAGATCCAGTTATTACCGGCAGGTAGAATTTCGTCACATAATCACGCTAGCAATCCCCCTCCATTCGGTGGTGTGTCCCGTTTTCACGGCTCTGGCGGGAGGATGAACGGAGGATAAATGGTGCCCAAACCGGACAGCGGCACCTTCCTCCTCCTCTTTCTGCTTGTGCTAACCCTGACCGAGCCGCTGCGGCCAGGTGAGTGGAAAACAGGTTTCGGCCTGCACAAGGGGACGATCATAATGACCCTTTAGCCGGAGGCTGTGGGTATAGAGGGGGTATTTAATGTAGGATACTATGCCCAGTGAGACTGGATGAGTGAAGGTCCAGCGTTGTTGCCTGGTGTGATGTACGCCTATGCACGATGCCATAGCTTCATACAGTGCCAGGATGCAACAGATACACCAGAATTAAGCAAGTACCAGTTCCAGGCCATGCTGGAAAAGATTATGCATTAACTATAATATAAGAGGAAACCGTGCCCACACTGCCTGGAGGTCTGATCCGGGTGACGGCTACTCCCATAGCCAAGGCCCTGCTGCAATCCCAGTTTGCCTGATGCATCTCGCACGTCTTTTCTAGCTTTCTTCCCCCAGACATTACAGGATGCCTTCTTAACCCCTTCAGCTCTGCAATGAGAGAGATCAAAGTTCGATTTGGAATCAAAAGCATTTGAGTTGTACTATCAAACTGAATGATGCCATGCTTGCAAGTAATGATATGCAAATGGAGCAGTTGTCACCTGAGTGCAGTTGCTGTAACCTGTTGTTGCTGTAACCTGTTGGCAGCCCTTAATCACCTTTTTATTGAAGCCACTATAATCACAGTGTGTTATACAAGCAATTGTAATTATAACCCAGTGTGTGTATCGCACACCAACAGCACTAAGTATTGATGGGCTTCCCTTGCCCACAAAAACAATAGTGAAAACGTGTCTGTAGTGATAAAGTGCACCTAGTGCTTTGTTTGATGTAAAAGGTACTTTACAAGCTGCAGATTTTTTGATGTGTAGAGATCTTCCAATATTACAGTATACCGTATATACTACCATTGAGAACGTTTTAATGAACATAGTATCCTTACATGTTAACTTGGATTCTTTTACTCTGGACAGTTTGTGTGCACTTTTGTTTATTTACTGGTTACTCCGTGACTGATATGCTTAACAATAATATTTTTATTAAATTGTCTATATGCTCTCATCTACTGATGACTTTATCATTACCAATACATTTTCCCCTCTATTTTCTACTGTGAATGAGCCATCTGATGATAACTAGATGATTAACATATTAGTATGGTCTCTTTGGGTTAAAAGCAACAGCTAATCAAAACGTTGGCATAAGTTTGTGTGAACAAAAACATGTTGCCTACATCTTTTAGGGTTACAGTATGTCAAAATGGTGATTCCTAACCTGGTTTTCCCTTGAATTTTTTAATACGGCTTTAATATTGTGCTCGTTTATCAAATAAAACATTCAAGGCACGCTCTATTTGGACGTGTCCAACAGTAATGGCTGTAAAAGCTATAGGCTGTAATAACTTCAATGTGACTGTCAAACAAAAATGTTCATACTTGCTGACACATGACATGTCGTTTCTCTGCAGGCTTAAGTAAAATAATTTGTGAAAGGATGCTTGGCCCTTTGCTGTTGTTATAGAAATATTTCTTATTATTGCTGCAAAGCATTTTGTGTTTAGCCTACTGATTGCTAATAAATATTGGGCATAGCAGTAATTACTAAAGAAAGCTACGCAGTGTTTGTGTTTTGGAAGGGAAATTTATACTGTATTGTGGGTATCAGCTGTCCAGTATGTTCCTCGGGTGGGTCACAGGAACAACAAAAAAAAAGGCTGTCGCATCTGTCATTGCGATGGGCAGATCGCAGCATAAAATTATTAAAAGCATGCAAGTGGTCAATTGCTCGTTACGTGTTGGTTTCTTGGCCGTTCTTGTGTAATGTACTTGGCATACGAATAGCTTTTTATCCATTTTATGTCTGTAACAATTCTAAAATATACGGTATATCCAGTGTGGTGTCTTCTAGAAAGTGGACGCTATTTTGAAATAATGTAAGGGGGAATCTTTAGTACCCCAAACAGCCTCCGTAACGAAGAATGCTTATGAAAGTACTCCATAATTACTGTAATGTGGAAAAAATAACCCCCCAACTGCTGCATGGTACTTCTGCCAGTTTTGACTGCTAGAAGCCGACTGGCAGGTTAATGTTCCCATTGAAATCAATGGGAATGCTTTTTGAGTGCAAACATGCATGCATGCATGCATACCTACATATGTACATGGGTGGGGGTTGACCCTCTGAAAACCTAAAGCACACCGCACTGGTGCTGGCTGGCATTAAATAACTGAACATGCGTGCTGTGGAGCGGCAGATTTGTTCGAGCGCCTGGGAGGGAGGCAGGCAGGCAGGCAGTCGGTGGGACGGTATAGAGATGAGTCTAAGCATTGCAACACACATAAGGGGGTGTAACTTTCATTTTTGTATAGCTTGTTAAATGTATACAAATGGATCTGTTTGATATTTTTTTTTATATTAGCGACCCTTTGATTTACATTTGACATTTTCATTAACCGTATAAAATGCTTCCTGGGTTTTAGGATTGCCTATAAAATTGTGGCTAACCATGGCTTTTGCTTTCTATTTTTCATTTAACCTGTTGTGCTTAAAGGCATGATGTTATGTAAAAATGGGCACTGTTTACTGTCCCTGACCGTCTCAGCAAAGTATTATGGATATTAATGACACCTGCGTGTGTATTCGCAGCACTCCCCTTCCTTCTAGCACACAGGCCATCCAGTGTGCCATGATGTTTTAAAATCATAATCCATTCGTTTTATTAGTACTTTTACTTATCAGTTGTTTAAATGAAACAGTTTCATCGTTAACTATGATTAAACCCAATTCCGTGCTTGCCTGCACAGCCATGAAAGAGAGATTCAAATGAAATAGCCGTCCCAGGCACTATGCTACAGATATCCTTTGGCCGAGAATATCTTCCATCCATCACCTAAATGTCGAGTATTTAATGTAGAAAATTGACCCACTTTAGAAGCGAGTCAGGAAAAGCCAATTATGTCAAGACGGAAGCTGGCGGCTGGCGACCCACTTATATCGTTCCAAAGAAAGCCTGTGCTTATTGCTCGTGAGAACAAGAAATGCTTTGCAAAACATCAAGCTGAATTAGGATTTTTAGATTGCCGATCTGTAACGTAGAACCGTGTTGTTTTGTCAGGTGCCTTTTTTGTTGTTTATGCTCTTTTTCCCTCTTTCCTCACATTCACTTCACATGTGATATAGTGCTGATGGAATGGTATCTGGTGTCCTACCCTTGTGCATCTTATGACATATTACCTCCAAATACTTTCATTAATAGCATCAGATTCAAATTTTGCTTTCATATAAAATAGTGTGCTGTTTTAGTTTTTAAAACTGTTCTAGTTATTGCATAATTTTTTTTTAAATTTTTTTTTTTAGACAATTGCATATTAGCCACTAGACAAACACCCTGACTCCTCATCTGCCCGTGTTAAACAATAAAATGACTTGTTCTGAATCATCCATGCTGACTTTGCGACTTTGTAAAAGTTTATGGGGATATGAGCTTAAGCTGCATCGTCATAAAGAATCGGCACAGTGTGGTTTTTGAACAGGCAAGTCACCCAAAAATATCACATGACTGACAACAATGGCAGCCTCCAGGTCTGCCGATAAAGAAAATTAGTGAAAACCAGGTTTTAGTCGATGCTCATCTACATTACTATAAACAGCACTATATTTAATACACAAAAATACTTTTTTTTTGTTAGTTGAACCCCCCCCCCTTCTCACTATTAATTATCCTTAGCTGCCAAGTGTGGAGCTTTTGGGAGGATGAATAAGCAAGCTTTACTTAAAATGCGCCTGAGGGATTAAATTAGAAATGTTTCAGTAGTTGCATATTGTGTAAGTTATTGATGTAATCATTCAGTATAATTCTAATTACGAAATGACTGAAGATTGCAACTATACAATAGATGTCTTGCAGCAGTATTTCATTTTTTTTTATTAACTTAATAATACTTTGTTAAACCAGGCCACAATATTGTATTGGGTTAATTTGGTGAAAATTAGAGAATGAATAAAAACAAATTATTTTGGGTCCTCCTTGTGTATTTGCACCGGATTATTTTTTTGGTTTAATAGGGTTTTTAACTATCAATACATTGACTGCAATATTAGTGCTAAAGTTTTTAAAAGCATTAAAAAAAAAAATAAAAAAAAATCACTTGGAATTGTTTGGTGCCACTGCTGAGAAGGGATAAAAACCCTTTATGTACAGCAGCATTCACGAAGTTCAGTAATCCCCTCGTATACATAGCTTTATGTTTGAGGACTTAACCCTCCCCCCTGTTTTTAGTCATTTTTTTATATTTCATTTTGTTGCATTGCTATTAATGCAACGGAGATCAATATCTTACCTAGTGGGTGATAGCGGATTAAATTCCTGGGTGTGGTGGGTGGGCTTTAGGAATTTTATTTTGGTTATTTTGAAAGGGGGCATTCGACCTTCATATTAAACAGTTTCTCACTCTGATCTCCACTGTAGCTGATCACACGGTGATCATCAAGCAAGGCCAGTAGTGGGGTTATCGGGAGACACCAGCAGGGATATTACTACCTGATGGTTATGATTTCTGTCTCTAGAATTGTGGTGACATTCTTAGTCAGATGTCTTCTATTCTGAGATGGATTAGGTTTAGATTTCCATAGAATGGTTAAAAGTTTCCTGCATTATGATATAAGACATAGGTCTATTAATGGATGTGTTATGAAAAGATCAATGGATGACAAGCCTTGGTAATTACCTTGTTTCCTATATTGTTCATTTTGAGTGCATTTGTTGCTACCCGTTGGTGGTGTTGCCACACTCATGCATGTATTCACCAAAGTGAGTGAGTTGGATTTCTTGATCAATTTAACTCTGCACTGTGGGGTCATTTATTAATACATGTTATTTCAGTCATCCCGGTGGCTGTGTTGAACTGCTAGTGAAACACATGGAGAAGATGTTCATGTTGGTTTAATTCAGTTGATACCGTTCTTAAAGAGACTCCCAATGCTACAACATAGAATGCATATTAGAGTAACTTGTAAAAATGTTAATATGCATTTTTATTTACCTGTAAGAAATAAGTAATAATAAAAACCCAGATGCACTGTATGAGATGTATAATGGAGTAATTGGCCACGTCCATGAGGTTATACATCCCACACATTGCAGGGCAGCACTGGCCATGTGTTCTGGAAAACGCAGCTAAATAATGTGGACCACTTCCTGTAATATGTGTCTTTCTGTGATGTGCACACATAGATTGTGACTGTTTTGGTAAGTGTCTTTTAAATTTTAAATTTCAGGTCCACGAGTAGTTCTGGCAAGACTGCAATCAGGTGAGCATACTTATAGCCTTGGTAGTGAGTAGCTAGATGAGTAGACATGCTTTGTGTATGGGCGGATGTGCGTTATCTGAACACTAAATGTGTATTGCTTTGTGTGAACAACAGGTCACTTTATTAATATAACGGACAAGACATTAGAATAACTGTGTTAGAAACTTCTGTGTGAGGAACATTGGGGCTGTCTGTGGCAAAGGAACAAAAGATATTGGGTTTATAATTTATTGCAAATGCCTCTGTTTAAAAATGATCCATGACCATTGTCCTGTTTTTTGTGTTCAATTTGTGATCCATGTTGTGCTGTAATAATATAAACGGACGGATTGATGAACCAGTGGCCATAATTAAATAAGACTGGTGAATACTAAAATTTTTATGGAATCACACCGACTTATTTTTTGTTATGTAGGTGTGTTGCTGTGTAACAATGTCTTTCTGTCCCGAGTTGGCTTTCTGAGTTGAGTGCAGTTGGTCGATAATCGGTATGCAGTTCTTGAACTCCTGGTGTTCCAACAACACTAATGCCATTTTGTTGCATGGATTCTTTACTGTATAAAACGATCTAAAGGTGTCTGTAATGATAAAGTGTGAATTAAATGTGTAGTATATCCCAAGGTTTTTTTTTTTCTTTCCTAAAACGAGTTTACAATATAGTTTTTGTTTGAGCTTTTTACTTTTTTTTTTTTTTTTTTAAACTTTATGCACATCCTTTAGTTTGACAGCACTACTTCCACTTCCAGGTTTCCACTGTGCTTTCTATGAAGTAGAATTGACTTCCGCCCTCTAACTTGAAATCATGGGTGCTATGTATTCATTTTATGGTTTTTAATTTTTTCAGACTTTTACTTTACATCTTATTGTAAAGCTTCGCAACAGACTGTTATATGTGAAGTGGAATTGCTGTGGATGTCGGACAGGAGACTCTTCATTGTTTACCTCCCAACTATGTGCTCAGCATAGAGAATTGTTTCCCACGGTTCATTAGCACAGTGAATGGAAAAGTCTTTGCTTCATGCGTAGCTAAGAAGTGAATGGAAAGTAGTCTCTAGATTTTGTATTGCCCCGTTCCACTTTTTAAACCTGAAATGCATAAAATGCAAGAATAATTTCTTGTTGAGTCTCGTATTGCCTTTCTTTTAGAGCAACTAAGCCTGTAGTGGCATGCTATGCTTTGGATTATATGTTGCTAAATATATTTGGATGACTTCCCAGTTAATTTTTTTTCCTGCAGAATTCTCTCCTTCTGGGAATTGAAGCCCCTCTGTTTAGAGAAATGGCTTTTGCGTTTAATTACCCGGTCTCAAACCGGGGTATAAAATTCTGTGCTAGAGGGTCTTCTAACAGGCTTTTAAGTCCTCTCCCCGTAACGTGGAATCTATTTTATTTATAGCGTAGAAGCAGATGCTCTAGTGCTATTACAACAGGGGGGAATACAAATTACAAGTATACAAATGAATAATATACTGAACACGTGTTATGACATACTAGTCCAGAAGAAGAAGAGTGCCATGCTGCTACACGAATGAGACGTGGTAAGGAGCCAGTTACAAGGAGATTAACCAAATCAACATGGCATTAGGGGTTTCAACACAGCATCTCTGTTGCAGTGTGAACACACTTAAGAGTGAGAGAGAGATCTCAAAGCTTTAATGCAGATGTGAAGTTAATATATACCAGTATATAGCAAATTGAAGGAAGACCTGATGAGAAGAGACGGTAGTCTTAGATAGTCCAGTAAACTTGTAAATAGTGAACTGCGTTGTTCAAGATACTATATGATCTTCTGTTTACGGAATACATCGAGCCCTTGGGCATGTTAAACAAATAAGCAGATCTGTCATTTAATATTTTCTTCTAAACATTCAATCACACAAAAAAACACACTTTTATGGCATTTTTTCTTTTTAAGCTTCTTTAAAAGCACATGGCAGCTAAGCATTCCTTGGAAAATTTTACATGATGGAAAAGATGTTTCTGTGAAGGGTTTGAGTGTTCAACACTGTTCAGCATTTAATGAGTTATTTTCAACAGCGTGTTAAATTTAGTAGTAGGTAGTAGAGGACTGCATTGGGAGGCGGGTCCCGCATTAGCTTGTAAATATACACCTAGAGTATTTGGCACCTGGGGCGGATCCTGTATGCGGCAACCCCCCACACTTTAAAACTGCATGGTTTCTATCATAATATACTGGTGCAGACATTGATGGTGGTACAGCATAACACCTATCACTATACATTGAGCCAGACATTGACAATAATGCAACATAACCCCTATCGCTATATACTAAGCCAAACATTGATGTGGCGTGTGGCTTAGTATATAGTAGGGATGCACCAAAATGAAAATTCTTGACCGAAACCGAAAATTCAGCATTCACTTGGCTGAAACCGAAAATGACCCCCACACCTTTTTAAAAAAAATAAAATCCCACAATTTTATTAACACACCAAAATTGGACAAAAAAAAAGCTCTTCTTCTGCGTCCTTCCTTTCCAGTAAGTGCACGTGGCTTCAGTGTTGTGCGCCGGGATATGACCGCAAATCCCAACGCACAGGTCTGCATTAACAGACTTCCTGCTCCCTTGATTGGCTTTAAGCCGATTAGAGGGAGATTTTCCCAACCGAGCCTGCTCTTCTAGTGGCGGACATCCCTCTGATGAGCAGCACCCGGGGCAGACCATGCCCCCTGCTAGTTATGCTACCGAATATATGTACACTGTGTGCAAAATTATTATGCAAGTTGTATTTTTGAAAATTCATTTTATTATTGAACTACTACAGTGCTCTCCCTCAATCCAAAATGTTAAGAAACTTTAAGCCTGAATATTTAAGAAAGCCAAAACCTCACTTTTACTTTCTTAGGATATCATATATTGTGCACAATTATTGGGCAACTACCGTATTGGTTCGGATATAGGCCGCACCCGAATATAGGCTGCACCCTAAAAGTTAGGTGCTTTTTTTTAAAGAAAAAAGTTTCTGCCCCCCCCAAGAAATGCTGCCACTCTGTCCCGAAGATGTACCCCCCCGAGGTATGCTGCCACTGTACACCCCCCCGAGATATGCTGCCACTCTACCCCCCCCACCAGACTTACCGGTGCAGACTCCACGGGGTCTTGCGGGGCCGGCGGGGGACATCTACGCATGACGCGAATTCAACTTCCAGTGCCGGCACTTCCGCCGTGGGAAGTACCGGCAAGGAAGATTGTTTGCGCAGACGTTCACTGGCAGCGGCGACGCGAGCATAAACAACCTCCGCTGCCGGCACGTCTGCAAGATGTGCTTTAAAAATCTACCAAAATCGGTGACCAATATGGCCACCCTTCTTTTCAATAACAGTTATAAGCCTTCCATTCATGGAGTCTGTCAGTTCCTTAATCTGTTGACGACAACAGCAACCACAGACTCCTAGACACTGTTCAGAAATGTGTAGTGTTTTCCTTCAGCATAAATCTGCTGTTTAAGAAGAGCCCACAGGTTCTCAATAGGGTTTAGGCCATGAGGTGAGGAAAGTGGGCCATGTCATTAATTTTTCATCTTTGAGGCCTTTACTGGCTAGCCATGCAATGGAGTACTTCGATGCATGCGATGGAGCATTGTCCTGCATAAAATCATCTTTTAAAAAAAACAAAAAACATGAAGACCATTTCCTGTACCACTGCTTGAAGAAAGTGTCTTCTAAAAACTGGCAGTAGTTTTGGGAGTTGAGTTTGAGTTCATCTTTAACCCAAAAAGGTTCAACTAGCTCGTGTTTGATTAATGCCGGTATCCCTCCTCCACCTTGCTGGCTTCTGAGTCGAAGTGGAGCTCTGCCCGTTACTGATCCAGCCGTGGGCCCATCCAATCTAGACTCATGAGTCACTCTCATCTCATCAGTCCATAAAACCTCTCTTGCGTATTTGCTCTATTAGAAGACAAACCCTAAAGCTTTTTAATAAAAAATGCCTCAAAATAAGATGACCGGATTGTAAAAAGATTAAAAGCCACTGTTTGTTGTCCGTGTCCATATCTCCGTTCCTGCAGCTCCCGTTCTTCTCCACTTTTATTGGCTCTGTTAGTCAGGTGCTTCCGCCAAAGGAGGTGGAGCTTTGGGACACACCCTCTCACCTAATTGGAGGAATGGGGAGATGCTGTCCCCGTGGTGTGCACCGTGGCTATGGCTGTTTGCGGAAGCACTCCAATTGGCTAGAATACGGCATTACGGAATACAGATTCTCAGAGAAAGAAGTCTCTCTGCATCTTCTCTCTGTAAATCCAGGAAACTGTTTATGGAGCTTGTAGGGAGACCTAGAGAGAGGGCGTGTGAGAGGATGAATGAGAGCGTGAATTACAAGCCCAGCGGCTTAGTTGGGTGTGCAACGGTCCTATTTCATAATTAACATGATATGAGGGTTTTTTTTTTTGTTTGTTTGTTTCTGTCTGGGTTTTGTCTGAAAAATAGTCATTGAGCAAATGCGGTATTCATTGTGAGATTTTGTGTACCACATAATAGAATATTTCACAGAAGGCATCTCATTAAGGTGACTGTAAGGAATTACCAAGCAATTTTAAAGTAACAATTTAAGATTTAGGTTCCCAGAAGCATGTTATACACGATAAGGCTATATCTGGTAATCGTGGAAATGGAAAAAGATTCAATGTATTTATGCAGGGTAAATAATTCGACATTCTTAAATATTCATTGTAGGTTTTGTGACAATAGTAGGGCTGCAACAACTAATCGATAAAATCGATAATGAAATTCGTTGGCAACGAATTTCATTATCGATTAGTTGAATCGATTATTATCGATTATAAAATGAGGGTTTTTTCAGAGCAAACGCTCTGAAAAATCCCCCTCATTATATAATCCGTTTAGTCTGACTCACCGTCTCACAGCAGCAGCTCCTACTTACTCCCCCTCCCTGTAATCACTGTGACAACTGGCCCCGCCCCTTCCTTCTCCAGGCCAGAACCACATGGCTGTGACACTCATCTAACTGTAAGTATATGTATATATATATATATATACATATAATGTGTATGTGTGTGTGTGTGTATATATATATATATATATATATATATATATATATATATATATATATATATTTGGGCTACTGAAAGTTAGGGGAGGTGGGGGTTAATTTAGGGGCAGTTATGGTTAGTGGGGTGTTTAGGGTTAATTTAGGGGCAGTTATGGTTAATTGGGTGTTTAGGGTTAATTTAGGGGCAGTTATGTTAATAGGGTGTTTTGGGTTAATTTAGGAGCAGCTGTGGTTAATGGGGTGTTTGGGGTTAATTTGAGGCAGTTGTGGTTAATGGTGTGTTTAGGGTTAATTTAGGGGATGCTGTGGTTGATGGGGTCTTTAGGGTTAATTTAGGGGATGCTGTGGTTAAGGGGGTGTTAAGGGTTAATTTAGGGGCAGTTATGGTTAATGGGGAGTTTAGGGTTAATTTAGGGGAATCTAAATCCTGGGGGCAGTGAAGTGACATATCTGGGGGTATAAGGCATATACAGTATATAAGGCATATGTGGGGAGGGCAGTGTGGCATGTCTGGGGAGGACGGAGTGGTGTATCAGGGTGTATAAGGCATATCTGGGGGTAGAGTGGCATGTCTGGGAGGCAGGGTGGCATGTCTGGGGAGGATGGAGTGGGGTATCAGGGGATATAAGGCGTATCAGGCACAGTGGCAGATGTGGGAGGCAGATGTGGGAGGCAGCGTGGAGTGGCAGATGTGGGAGGCAGCGTGGCATATGTGGGAGGCATTGTGGAGTGGCAGATGTGGGAGGCAGCATGGCGTGGCATATGTGGGGAGGGCAGGGTGGCATGTCTGGGGAGGATGGAGTGGTGTTTCAGGGGGTATAAGGCGTATCGGGCACAGTGGCAGATGTGGGAGGCAGCGTGGAGTGGCAGATGTGGGAGGCAGCGTGGAGTGGCAGATGTGGGAGGCAGCGTGGAGTGGCAGATGTGGGAGGCAGCGTGGAGTGGCAGATGTGGGAGGCAGCGTGGTGTGGCAGATGTGGGAGGCAGCGTGGTGTGGCAGATGTGGGAGGCAGCGTGGAGTGGCAGATGTGGGAGGCAGCGTGGAGTGGTATATGTGGGAGGCAGCATGGTGTGGTATATGTGGGAGGCAGCGTGGAGTGCTGTGGTAGGCAGCGTGGCATATGTGGGGGGGCAGCGTGGCATGTCTGGGAGGCAGCGTGGCAAGCCTGGGCTCAAATGTGCATATATTGGGGGGCTGGTTGGGAAATAAAGACAAGAAATGTATTATCAAAGTTTTTTTATTCTGCTGTTTGTATTTAACATCATTTGTTTAGTAAATTATTTTAAATAAATGAAAAATTTACATTCATTTTTTTTATCCGATTAATCGAAAAAATAATCGGCCAACTAATCGATTATTAAAATAATCGTTAGTTGCAGCCCTAGACAATAGACAGAATATGTATGCAGTTTTGTTAACTGTAAATGAGATACAGCACTGCGGAATGCCATTTAAGTCCATAAATGAAAAAATCCTCATTAGGTGTAGAGTTGCTTAGTACCGCCGAAACAAATGTCACATGGTAACAAACTCTCTGACCTGGGGCTGTTGGCAAAAAAACCCTACAGTTTGAACCTTATGTTTGAGGTTATGACTTTACAGAAGTCCCACGGGGATGTGTTGTTACAGTGTATCTATCCCTACAGATTATATTTACAGTACTCTAACCAGAAATGAGTATTTTGTATACATTCTGAGTAATTGATAAAGGGAACCTAACAGAAACATTAAGACAACCACATTTACAAAATCACAATGTACCATGAATCCCAGGAAACAGGTTTTACTACCTTGACAGTAAGTTATAAACCCATAAACATATCTTCACGTTCACATTGATACATTTGTCTTTTTACTACAGACGCTGTAGTTTTACGCCGCATACTTTTTGGCCAATGCTTTGTTCATGTGCTGAACCCGAGGTAGAATTGTTGGAATGCCCTAAATGTAACATTCTCTTTCTTGCAGAATTGCGCTGTACCCCGGGGCAGTTTGCATGCCACAGTGGTACAATCCAGTGTATTCCTTTGCACTGGCAGTGTGATGGATGGCCGACCTGCGAGGATGAGAGTGATGAGGTTAACTGTCCGGGTAAGTCTATTCTTGTCTCCGTATTTTTCATGCTGTTCCACTCCTGAATTTCAGATGATGCATTAACACACATCAAATCAGTAGCTGGGCATATCGATGTCTGACCAGCAAAAATTTCTACCTTTGCTCATTTGTATGCCTGAGCCTTCATAAAATATTCACGTGTTGACCACAAACAATAAATACCTCGCTCATTCCGTGATGAAATTGTAAGACCCAATTAATTACGGAGTTAGTATTAGAGTTTGGCAATGCAATCGCAGAAGATTGGATTTTTTTTTTTTTTTGGTGGACTACCTTGTATTTCCAATGGTGTTTATATTAGGGCTGAAACAACTAATCGATAAAATCGATAATAATCGATTATGAAAATCGTTGGCAACGAATTTCATCATCGATTAATCGGATCGATTTTTATCGATTATAAAAAGAGGTTTTTTTCAGAGCAAATGCTCTGAAAAACTCCTCTCTTTATATAATCCGACCTCAAACAGAGATCGGATTATAACACCGGAATCCAGATCCCCCGCAACGCTGCAGGGGACCTGGATTCCCCTCACTGTCGGCCGGTCTCTCACTTCCGTCTCTCTCCCCCTCCCATCTGCCTCCTCCCCCCTCCCATACATCACTCTGCAATCTACCCGGCACCGTTACTGACATCACGTTGGCTCCTCCTCCTCCCATACATCACTTTGCCTCCTCCCCCCTCCCATACATCACTCTGCCTCTCTACCCGGCACCGTTACTGTATGGGAGGGGGAGGAGCCAGAGTGGTGTATGGGTGAGTTATAGTGGTGTATGGGGGGTATTATGAATTTTTAGGGCATATAGGGGGTATAAGGCATATGGATATTAGGCATATCAGGGGGGCATAAAACAAATCTGGGGGTAAAAGGTATATCAGGGGGCTCAGTTGCATATCACTGGCATATAAGGAGTATAAGGCATATCAGGGGCACAGTGGCATATCAGGGGGCACAGTGGAATCTGGCATATAAGAGGTATAAGGCATATATGGGGGCAGAGTGGCAAGCTGGGGGTCAGATGTGCATAACTGGGGGCAGTTTGGTAAATAAAAAAATTTAAACAAGGCTTTTTTCTCAGTTTTTATTAAATATGAAAAATAGTTAACATATGAATTAATATTTACTAATAACTTTGTATTAAAACTAGGGCTGCAACTAACGATTATTTTAATAATCGATTAGTTGGCCGATTATTTTTTCGATTAATCGGATAAAAAAAATGAATGTAAATTTTTCATTTATTTAAAATAATTTACTAAACAAATGATGTTAAATACAAACAGCAGAATAAAAAAACTTTGATAATACATGTCTTTATTTCCCAACCAGCCCCCCAATATATGCACATTTGAGCCCAGGCTTGCTACGCTGCCTCCCAGACATGCCATGCTGCCCCCCCACATATGCCACGCTGCCTACCACAGCACTCCATGCTGCCTCCCACATATACCACACCACGCTGCCTCCCACATATGCCACTCCACGCTGCCTCCCACATATGCCACTCCACGCTGCCTCCCACATCTGCCACGCCACGCTGCCTCCCACATCTGCCACTCCACTCTACCCCCCACATGCCACTGTGCCTGATACGCCTTATACCCCCTGAAACACCACTCCATCCTCCCCAGACATGCCACCCTGCCCTCCCCACATATGCCACGCCATGCTACCTCCCACATCTGCCACTCCACAATGCCTCCCACATATGCCACGCTGCCTCCCACATCTCCCACTCCACGCTGCCTCTCACATCTCCCACTCCACGCTGCCTCCCACATCTGCCACTCCACGCTGCCTCTCACATCTCCCACTCCACGCTGCCTCCCACATCTGCCACTGTGCCTGATACGCCTTATATCCCCTGATACCCCACTCCATCCTCCCCAGACATGCCACCCTGCCTCCCAGACATGCCACTTCTCTACCCCCAGATATGCCACTCTACCCCCAGATATGCCTTATACACCCTGATACACCACTCCGTCCTCCCCAGACATGCCACACTGCCCTCCCCACATATGCCTTATATACTGTATATGCCTTATACCCCCAGATATGTCACTTCACTGCCCCCAGGATTTAGATTCCCCTAAATTAACCCTAAACTCCCCATTAACCATAACTGCCCCTAAATTAACCCTTAACACCCCCTTAACCACAGCATCCCCTAAATTAACCCTAAAGACCCCATCAACCACAGCATCCCCTAAATTAACCCTAAACACACCATTAACCACAACTGCCTCAAATTAACCCCAAACACCCCATTAACCACAGCTGCTCCTAAATTAACCCTAAACACCCTATTAACATAACTGCCCCTAAATTAACCCTAAACACCCCACTAACCATAACTGCCCCTAAATTAACCCCCACCTCCCCTAACTTTCAGTAGCCCAAATATATATATATATATATATATATATATATATATATATATATATATATATATATATATATATATATATTACATATATATATATATTACATACATATATATATATATATATATATACACACATATAGTTACAGTTAGATGAGTGTCACAGCCATGTGGTTCTGGCCTGGAGAAGGAAGGGGCGGGGCCAGTTGTCACAGTGATTACAGGGAGGGGGAGTGAGTAGGAGCTGCTGCTGTGAGACGGTGAGTCAGACTAAACGGATTATATAACGAGGGGGATTTTTCAGAGCGTTTGCTCTGAAAAAACCCTCATTTTATAATCGATAATAATCGATTCAACTAATCGATAATGAAATTCGTTGCCAACGAATTTCATTATCGATTATTATCGATTTTATCGATTAGTTGTTGCAGCCCTAATTAAAACCTAGTTTGAGAAACACTGTGTTTGGGTTCTTGTAGCTTTTATTATTATGTCAGTAAAATAAGAAGGTGAATAGAGAGAGGCCATTGCAATAAAGAGATGAAAGTGTAAATTGTAAGTTTTTTATTGCAATTTTTCTTCAATTTAAAATAATGTATTTTTTTATCCGATTAATCGAAAAAATAATCGCCCAACTAATCGATTATTAAAATAATCGTTAGTTGCAGCCCTAGTTTATATGCATGCATTTTTAGGTAATCATCGTGCTGTACCAACTTTAACCTTTCTGGCATGTATTACCCTTAATTCAGTTGTGTGTTTCATTCTGCATGGTATAGCGATAACATTAAGACACTGTCCTGCAGCAGCTACTGGCATTTGAGTAGAATGCTTTGGCAATGACTGTAGAGTTCAGTTTGCATAACTGACATTAGTGAGAGTATTCAATAAGCTTGGGTCCAGAATAGAGGCCATTTTTTTTCTTTCTAACGCTATTGGCTCTCTGCTTAAATGACTGACATTTAGTCGTCAGCACCTTTTAGATGAGCCAGCACTTGGGTTTTGATCGCTTGGTAGAATTCCTTTGCTATATTGTTTGTTCCCGTTTCATTCGTGTCTCTTAGGATGACCTTCCTACTTTGTGTGAAAATGGATCTATGGATCTAACCTGAAAAGGAGAGCTTTTTCAAAGTCATGTCCTAAGCTTTATTTAGACACATGAATGATTTGTATCTTATATCAAGAACACCAGAGTGTGTCTGTTGTATGGAGACATTTCTAAAATTAGTGTCTAATATGTGTTAGGTAAACCCTGGAACTTTTAATCCTTAAGTACCAGGTTCTTGGCCTAGATAACCTTCTTTCACCCACATGCCCACGTAGCAACATAGAATGAGAAACCATGTAAAGGCAGAGGAACGGTTGAACTCTGGTCACATGATCCTCCTGGGTGTTCTATACTAAGGAATTTTATTGCTGACCCCAAGGCAGTAAGATCAGGACTTCAAGATATTATTGTCTAGTAGGTTATTTATTGGTTTTATATTCAGATGTGAAATAACAGAAGATGCTCAGCACTGTATCCAAACAATAGCTTTGGCTTCTCGGTTTTATTATCACATCTGATGTTTCAAGTCACGTTTCATGTACATGCCCAAGAGATCAAAAGCCTCACTGTGATTTTTAAACCGTGTATAAGTTAAATCTTACATTTTGGGTATTCTGTGTAGTCAGATCTTCTGGAAGGACAGGTGCATCAGCCAGTTCTGAGCCCTTGCTTCTGTAAAGTTGATACCCTTTCCTGCACAAGTGGCATTCAAATCACTCGGCAAAACACGTTCCTGCGGTCTAAATCCAGAGCAGCACCTGCCTTTCGGCAGTTTCCTGCAGCTGTGTCCAACAACCAAATGACCTTTTCACATGTACCAGGGGAAGAATGGGGATCACATCCCCAAACTGCCTTTCTATTAGAGACCTAATGAACTGGCAAACGACTGAGTGTTTATATATATATATATATATATTTTTTTTTTATTATTAATTTTTTTTATTATTATTAATTTTTTTTTGTGGTACTTTTCCACTTTATTTACACTCTCTACTCTTGATTTTTTTCCCCCTCCCCTCTGAATGTTTAAAAACATAAGCACACCACCAACGCTCAGGAAGCCTCATCAGTTTTTAACTTTTATTTTTTTTAATGGCAACAACTTTTAAATGCCTGCTTTATAGGTCAATTGAGTGTTAAGTTTTTGTGACCAAAACGTTGTTTTAGATTGTTGCGAGCGTGCAAATAAGACCATAAACCTTTGTTTTAATTCCAGTGTGTGTTAACTTTTTTATTTAACAGCTATTTGTATAATGTACAATCCAATGCCATGGAACTGTTTGCGTAGATGGGTATGTTTAAAGGGCCTTTGTACTTGTTTTAATGCCGGACAAAACTAGAATTTTTGGTTTTTCTAATGGCTATTTTTCTTTCTGTGTTATGGCAGGTCCTGGTGGAGACCAGCGAACGTTTCATGGAAAGGATACTATGGATGGACGGCACAACAGAGGCAGGAGTGGAGAAACACCCCGCTTTCACACTGTTAACTTAGCCCAGCCAGTCCGCTTCAGCAGTAAGCTGCATTACTTGAATTTGTGATACTTGACCTCATTTGTCCTATACATTGTCTTATCATTGCGTCATTTGTAAAGAAATTGCAGCTAAGCTCCAGAGAAACAGGCTTTAATTCCCATTTATTGTAAGCGTACTAGCCTCTAACATAAGTGCTAGAGGCCAAAGTAAGGACATTTATGCGTGGGATGGGCATAAAGATATTCTGAATTTAAAATGAAACCAGGGACTAATAGCTTTGAGTCTTCACATCAGGGCTGACTAGATGGGCTTCATTTGTATCTACCATCAAATTAAATGTATAGGAGGGGAGGGCTGGCAACTTTTAGCCTGGGGCAAAGGTAAAGTTGAGTGCACCCATAACCCTTAACTAACAAACACACTTCCTTTTGGCCACTTGCATACTGTGTGAGTGGCCAGGCCTTTACCACAAGGGCACGTAATGTTGCTAAGCGACCTCACTGTGCTCCTGCCATCCACAAGTGGGTCAGTCCTGTTTTTGTGGGACTTGAAATTGCCTCCCGACCCAGTGTTGTCTGAATTATGTATTTGACCTTCTAATATGCAATTTCCTTATTTACTTCTTACGGTTTTTTATATATATTTATTAAATATAGCTGGAAATATTTTACAAAGTTGCGTGTACTATACTTTGTGAATGGTTAACCCTGGAAGATTTTCCAAGGAGAATGTATGGTCTTGATAAACAGTATTTATATGTTTAGTGAGATCTGTTCATTTATTCAATGCAATATATATACTTATTTGGGCTCTCAAACACAGTTGGGTGCTATTTTATCTTACTAAATGATGTTTATCTGTTATTTATGTAATCTGTTTGTTCTGTTAAAGGTATTTATGTGATGGGGTGTGTTCCCCTTCTCTCTTGCATGTTTTCTAGGAAAATGCCCAACAGGATGGCACCATTACGAGGGAACATCCAGCTGCTACAAGGTGTACTCTGCAGGAGAAAATTATTGGGATGCTGTGCAGACTTGTCAGAAGGTGAATGGGTCACTGGCCACCTTCACCACAGACTTGGAGCTGAAGTTCATCCTTGCCCAAGAATGGGACATGGAAGAGAGGCCGTTTGGAAGAAAGGAACAAAGGAGGTGAGACGTGAATCTAAAAATCCCACAGCGGCATGGTCTTTGAATATATATTCTTAATTCTTAATTTATTACATGAAACAAATTTATCTTCCTCTAGTTTGAGAGGAAATTCAGTGTTGAAGTGTTTTCCATAGGTTTAAGTACAACACATGTAGCGCCCCTTTATTGCATCCACTTTGGTGTTCTATTCCAAGCTGTATTTTTGTGTATTGCGCTTACTGTGCCCCAACATGTACAGTAGTCTCAAAGCTATTATTAATGCTTGCTTTTTAAATACATGGTTTTCAAAGATTAATTGAAGTTTAATAAAAACTGATTGTCTGTTTTTTATGTGACCTACTAAACTCTTTAAAACATGTTTTTTGTTTGTAATCAGGTTGTGGGTTGGTTACCAGTTTGTGATCACCGGTAGAAATCAATCTGTAGAAGGACATTGGGAGGTGGCTTATAAAGGTACGAGATGCAATTGTTGGATATCTCCAGTGTCCTCTTGTAGATTCTGCAGTAGAAGGTTTTTGGTTGTTACATTGCCTCCTGAATGTACTCATTTTTTTCTTGAGGTCTCCCAGTCACTTGGATCAAGTCCTTCTGCTTTGCTTATTGCATTACCCAGCATTTTACTCCCTTCCAATAGGTTCCTCTGAAGTATTTTTACCTCCTGTGCCCATCTTTGGAACAGCGATGTCTGAAAATGAAAACATCTTGTGTGCTCAACTGCAGTGTTTCCATTTGCCTTCTCTGCGGCATCATGGCCTGCACAGCTGGTATGCTGAGAACTGCTATGAAAAGTCCTCCTTCCTTTGCAAACGCAGTAAGTAGGTGGTAATAGTATAGGGGAGTGTATATATGGGCAACAGCTCAGTCCACCATAATTATTTTCTATAAGTTTTAAAGTTGTATTGATTTCCACTGTTTCATCCCCCATGCACAATATGAAATTTGCATTCACATGGAGACATGATTGCCAGGGCACGTTGGATTTCCACTTGTGATGTACCTTGACTGTCACTGTTGTGAATGTCACTGAGTTGGCAGTGTAACCTCCTGCAATGTGAAACTGTGTTAACCCTTAGGAAATGACCAGGCTATTTTAGGGTTTCTGCTTATCCAGCTGATTTGGATCCAAACAGGTGGCAGCTGTTGGTTTGTGTTTTTGTAACTGCTCAATATTGGTGTTGTGTATGGGCTCTTGAACATGGTTAGAATTCACTTCATAAGCCGACATGAGGGTTTCTATTTTTTTGCAAATATCGTGTAATAGTCTGCATTGACCTTGCCTGCTCAAATACCACACTGAGCTGATTCTTCATGACATTGCCAAGACACTTCCTCTATTGACTTTCATTCGTCTGTGTCTGGCTTGATGATTAAAGGGGATCTCCCACTAAAGTGTTGTACAAGTATGACAATAGAAAAAAGGTTGATAACGACTATTTTCTGTTCTAGCGTTCAGATTATAAATATAAGCTATATATATGTTGTGTATGTGTTCTATGTTATTGTAACGTTGGACAAACACCAAAGTGTATTCCTTGTAGGGCTGCAACTAACGATTATTATAATAATCGATTAGTTGGTCGATTATTTTTTCGATTAATCGGATAAAAAAAAACAATATTTTCTCTCTCTCTCTCTCTCTCTCTCTCTCTCTCTCTCTCTCTCTCTCTCTCTCTCTCTCTCTCTCTCTCTCTCTCTCTCTCTCTCTCTCTCTCTCTCTCTCTCTCTCTCTCTCTCTCTCTCTCTCTGCGGAGGTAAGTAAAAGGAGCCTAGTGCTCCAACGACGAATCGATCACTCGATTAATCGATAACGGAAATCATCGACAACGATTTCCGTTATCGATTTTATCGATTCGTTGTTTCAGCTCTACTTCCTTGTGATAAACAATAGTATCAATCATCTGGGCACTGACTAATAAAAGTCTAGGAAGGAAAGAATTAAGCAGGACTTCATTAACATTGACGTAAATACGCAGTTTAGTGTGGTAAACTGATATAAAACCACATTTACTTAAATGCTAAAGTACATCACTGTATTTAAGGCCAAAGAAAACGTTAGTTAACAAGGTGGAATCCTGTTGGGACAGGGCAGTGCAAGATATATACTTCCAGTACAGCATCAGATGTAAACTTGTCATTGCATAAGCGCTAAGGAAACTGTTTTAATCTAATACTAGTAATAGGGTTGTGTTCTCATTTACTTTTCTACTTATGGTATGCTATAAACATCCAACGTAAAAAATGGCCTTGAGGCAAATAAAACAGATGCACGATATGGACCAGTAATGCTCGGTATGTTTTGCCAGGTCAGACATGTGTCGACATTAAAGACAATATTGTGGACGAAGGTTATTACTTCACTCCAAAGGGAAATGACCCCTGTCTCAGCTGTACATGTCACAACGGTGAGCCAGAAATGTGTGTGGCTGCGCTGTGCGAGGGACCGCAAGGCTGCCAGCATTATCGTAAAGATCCCAAGGAGTGCTGCAAATTCACGTGCCTGGATCCAGGTAAGGTAATGCCTGAAGAAAAATGAAAAATATTTCTGTAGTGTTTTTTATTTTTTTATTTTTATATTTCTGTATATTTCCTTTCCTAACATAGACAGTCATGCCTGGTTTACAGCTTTGCCATCCCCAGCTGTGTTTTCTACCATGCTCATACAGCATTAGTTTGTGAGGCTGTTTAAGAAAGTGTTAATACTCATCCTCATACCTCGGTCTGGTATAAATTCAGTCTTTTATCTGTAGGAAACTGCAAATTTCTGGTATGTAAGTTCTCTTAACAACTCTTCAGTGCCATAATTTACAAAGACACAGATATATTATGCATTAACTCTTTCTGTAATTCTTTCAGCAGTAAAGAACACCAGCGATTTTAAAGAAACAAAAAAAAATAACTTAGATCATTCAACCAATAACAACTCCAAATGATTCCCCTCCCCGTAAGTTACGTTCTAAACACTCCCTCTCTTTCTTTCCTGCTTCCCAGATAAGTATAGAATGTCTGTGTATGGTGTCTTCTGTGAGTGTGTTTAATTGTGTGGTTATGTATTTTTCTGTTCTCTCATCCTATGTGGTGCTGGTGTCCCCTCCTCTCCTGTTTTTTCCCCCCTTAATTTTATGATTTTATATTTTGTGCTCTACTTGAGGGCCTTTCTGTTCAGGATCTGACGGCCATATCAGCAACTGTCCATTTGCTGCGAGACACATTTTCTTTTCTCGGTTGTGGCTGCAATTTTGTTGGTGCCCACCACATATGGCGACATTTAGTCGTTGTGGCAGGATCCGCGTCCTCTGCAGCACTGCGAGGGGTCCTCCACTCTGGCAGCCGGAACTTCCGCTGAGGCTTCTTTGATGGGGCACCGGACGGTCACGCCGGCGCTCCATCATAGAAGCCCCCAGAGGAAGCAGCAGCGGAGGTAACCAGAGAGGAGGATCCAGGTCCCTTGCAGCACTGCAGGGGATCTGGACCCTAGTCTTGTAGTCAGACCTCTATTTGAGGTCTGGTTATAAGACGACCTTGATTATAAGACGAGGGATATTTTTCTGAGCATTTGCTCTGAAAAAAACCTTTTCTTATAATCGAGCAAATACAGTATTTTTGGTTCCCAAGGAGGGAGGCGGTTTTCGGCCGGTGATCAATCTTCGGCCTCTAAATGCCTGTATAAGATATGAACGTTTTCCAAATGTAAGGCATTCGGTGCCTAAGGGACCTACTATATTTCGTGGATCTAAAGGATGTGTACTGGACAGTCCTAATCGCGGAGGACCATCAAGACTTCCTGCCGTTTGGTTGGGATGGACAGATGTGGCGACTCACTTGTCTGTCGTTGGTCCCATGGTGTTTTACCAAGATGTTAAAGCCGGTAGTAGACTACTTGCGCAAAAGAGGGGTAAGGCTTATCTACCTCGATGATATGCAGATGTTGTCCAGAACATCTCAACACTCCAATTACATGTTCAGAATCTGGGTTTTCGTATAAACTGAGAAAAGTCATGCCTCATCCCAGTGACCAGGACAGCCTACGAGCATACATGGAGTGCTTGGAGAGACACTTGAATCTCATTCTTGCACCTGTAACTTCGATTCTCTCCTTTTTGTCCATTCATTTTGATCAGCGTTTAGCTTACCTTATGATTAATTTGTACGGATTGGTTATTTCGGCAGACCGTAAAGGTTTGAAAGGGGTACTGTCGGTTAAGCATATTTTAGTATGCTGTTTGTTGAAGGTCATCAGATTTTCTTGCTGCAAGTATTCTGAATGGCCTGCCAATCATGATTTATCACTTTGTCAGTTATCAGCCGAGTTAGTGACTCTATTTTGTCTGATTTCATGTAAATGGTTTTCAGATGTTAGTTATGGAAGGAGTGAATTTTGAAATTTCTAAACTTTTGAAAACCGCACTTAAATTAGGTTTCCATCTTCTGCTCGGTTACATGAGAGAATGAGGATATACCTAGAATTTTTAGGAAGCAAGAATATTCAGAAATCAGAAAGAAAACCGTCAACCTGTTTCTACAACATCTTTAACTAGATGTGTTAAATGGATTTTGAGTGAAGCAGGTGTGAATCTTCCCATTTTCGGTTCTCATTCCACAAGAAATGCGATGGCCTCAAAGGTTGCACATTTGGGGTGTAAGCGGGAAGACCTCTTTAAGGCTGCATATTGGTCTAGAGAATCTACACTTTGTGCTTTTTGTTTTAAGCCGACTGTTCATTTTTCTGACAGTGTTAGCACAGCTTTGATCCTGCGTAATATGAGCCTCCGTGTCTTTGTAAATTATCAGATTTCACTAGTTCATGGCGCGAAGTCATGATTTATAAAGACATGGATATTATTCCCTCCCTTACTATGTTATATTGGTTGTTCGTTACTCTTTCATTTATACTTTACCCTACCGCTATTTTTTTGGTTTGCCGGTTATTATTAGTTTAAGAATTCTGTGGTTTTATGATTTATCTGTTCCTTAACCTTTTTTATTCTTTTTCCTCTTTTGTAGTTTTAAAAAAGGCAATTTGCTGAATGATTTCAGAATTGATTTTGGATTTTTTTTGGTTCCCGTTTACTTGATTTTCCATTTATCTGAGTGATCTTTGATGCTCGTGTTTGTATGCCAAAGAAAGAGGGAGTGTTTAGAATACAGCTTACTCGTGTGGAGGAGACGGGAGTCATTTGGAGTTATTGGTTGAATGATCTAAGTTTATTTATTTTTAACCTTTGGTATTCTTTGCCGCTGAAAGAATTACAGAAAGAGTTGATGCATAATATCCATGTCTTTAGAAATCATGACTTCACATCATGTTATAATGTATTTTTTTATACTTGTTCAGGTCCTTATACATGCTTTACTTGCAGGCATAAAATACACATTTGTGGATTTCCCTGAATAGTGATGAATGAGAGTCAGCAGTAGCTTGTTTATTTCTCTGTAGATGGGAACAGCCTGTTTGATTCCATGGCAAGCGGCATGCGCCTGATCGTGAGCTGCATATCCTCCTTCCTCATCCTCTCACTCCTCCTCTTCATGGTGCATCGGCTGCGGCAGAGGCGCAGGGAACACATTGAGTCACTCATTGGAGCCAACCGTAAGCGCCTTTCATGCATGTATTTTCCATAGCTTTTTAGGCTGCATGGGCATTATTATGAAAAGACATCATTTCTAAATCCAATTTTCCAGTGTTACGTTAAAATACCATCTGGTATTTTTTTTGTTTAAGCTGTGGAGAGCCACTTATTAAACTTACAGAATGTTATAAATGCAGCATTAGAAACCTCATTCCTAGTACTGTTTTTAATACCAAAACTCTTCCAAAAAATTATTCTTTAATCCAGTTGAAATTTGCCTAGTTCTTAAGTTTTGCAGTTAAAACAGCCACTAGAAACAGGAGAAGCTTATTTGTTTTATGTGAGTAAACCTTCAGTGGACATGATAAAATGCCAGATTTCTCAGTCTGTTTTGCTTTAAAAGAACACTTCAGCCATCTTATGCAAATGATAAATTACATTTCTGTGTTTCCTTTGCAAAATCATGGATGGATCCTGCAAAATCCCTTCATATGCATTTGCCGTTTCCCTATCTCAGAGCTATTTTTGTACAGGAGATATGTTCAGCCCAATGCATCTCCTGATACATGCTCTACTTACTGCCTCTGCTCCAGTGTTGGTTCAGGAAACGATGCAGACAGGGGATCTATTAAGACGTGCGTCTGCAGAAAGTTCTCTCATTGATTTTTAGTGGGAGACCATTCGTACTACTGATTGACTGGTTCAAGCAGCCAGTCAGCGGACACAAATTTTATCCTGTCGTGTCCCCTGTAAGTCCTTTAATGCTTGTGGCAAGAATCCCTTTAGAACGTACAGGTACATCCTGACTTTGAGGTAACAGGGACCTTTATCAACAGTCTTGCCCTCCCCTGTTGGCGGCCCGGTACCCTATAATTAAAGGAATGCCCGATCACGCTGTAAGTTACACTGCTGATGCCCACCAGAAGTTCACTTGAATATACGAGAGCATGTAGGGCTCTCCCATTGCTGCCCCTGCTGGCTAATTACAATTATTGTAATCTGTTATGTAGGGCTATCGAACCCTGCTTGCTGATCACATTATAATCAGCAAAACAGAAAAAATAGTTTCTTCCCTTTACAAAAAAAAATATGAAAAAATCAAGGGACAAAAATGAAATGTAAATTAAATCATTAAAAAGAGACTGGGAGCCCAATGATGTCAGCTGATCACTGATCTCTTCATAATGACCCAGATATTTGGCCATAATGCACAGCGCCATGTTTGTGCTGATATATGCTTTTGGTTTTCGCCAAAGACCTCATACCAATTGTCGGGCACGGTGATGGAGGAGTGATGACTTGGGCTTGTTTTGCAGCCTGGGAACCTTGCAGTCATTGAGTCGATCACGGACACCTCTATATACCAAAGTATTCTAGAGTCAAATGTTAGGCCCTCTGTTCGACAGCTAAAGCTTGGCCGAAATTGGGAACAGGATAATGATCTCAAGCACACCAGCAAACCTACAACCGAATGGCTGAAAAAGAATCAATCGCCCAGTCAAAGTCCAAACGTCAACCCTATTCAAATGCTGTGGCAGGACCATAAAAAGCTGTGCATAAACCAATGCCTGCACGCCTTAATGAACTGAAGCAATGTTGTAAAGATGAACGATGCGAGAGACTGATAATGTCATACAGAAATGATTACTTCAAGTTACTGCTAAAGGTTGTTGTGCAAGCTATTCAATTATAAGGTGTACTTGTCTACACATGGCTTCTCCATTTTGGCTTTATTGTTGAATAAATCATGACACAGTGTAATGTCGTGTGAAGTTCATCTGAGGTTGTTTTTACATAATTTTTAGACTTGGTAAGGAACAGATGATTGCTATGCCCTGATATATAAAGCTATAGAATTCAACGAGAGTGTACTTTCTTTTTCACATGACTGTATATCCTTAGCTCCCCGTAAACTCCTGGTAGAGGAATCTCATGAGCAAGCAGCTAGGAAACATTGGAACTTTGGGAGATCACCTGTGAGTTGCATGGACATCTTGGGCTGAGAAACAATTTAAGAAAGCTTTCCTAGGACTCACCTCCTGGATTACCTCAGTATAAGCACATGGCATGATCCCTGTGCAACAAAGTGATTCCTAGTTCTGTCCTCCTTGTTCTAGAACCAGAGAGTTTACTGTCAATTGATTTTTGGGCTCCCAAATGTGTTTTAGCTGATGAGAATAGACTGTGTGGTATTTCCAATAATTCCTTTCTTGGCAAGGATTTATTTGGGAGTAGCTCAGATGATACATTCAAGTCACCACTAGGTAAATACCCTCCCATGTTTAAATCATCCTTAAAGGGATGAAGAGCCAGGTAGATCTTCCAGATTGTAAAAAGTCAAACCTTACACATGTTGGAGGCAGTTTCCCAGGCCTAAACCAAACGGAGATCTTCCAGCACCATCGAAGTCCTACGGGTCCTCCTTTTTGCTCTAGTCTGGGGATCCGTCACCACAGATTATTGTGTGTTAGACATCGTTCAACACGGTTACACTATGGAATTTTTCTGAAGTCCTTCCAGTAGATTTGTGGCTTCTTCCTTCCGCTAGACTCTCAGGGGTCACGTTTTTGGAGGGACAATAATCAAGACTAATCATAGATCTCAGTTTCTTGATCAAGTTCATCCTACCACTGGAATTCAGAATTTAACTAGAAGTGCTGGACATAGGCGATTATCTGGCTATTCTAGACTTGCAGGATGTTTTAGCTGCATGTGCATGTTGGTTTTCAAAAATTTCTACGTCTGGCTTCTCCAGGCCCTTGAGGGATTGCTCACCTTCCGTTTTAAGTACTTTTGGCCCATCATGTTTACCAAAATACTTGTAGTGGTGGCTTATCTGGTGCGTGGACACCCAGTTACTTCCTCCCAGAGACTTGCCTTCTTGGGAGCAGTTTTATACAATCTAGGCCTTCCTTCCACCAGTGAAGGTACAATGCGTTGCGGGTTCGACCAGGGATCTCATGATTCCTCTCCCCTGCTCCATCAGACAGATTATGGTGGTGTTAGGACTCATCTCAGCATCCAAGATGTCTGTTCCCTGTGTTCTGACCCAGCTACATGCACTACAGATGTTTCTCCTGGATGGAAGGGCTCCACAACTACTACCAAAGAGTTCTCTGTTCCTGCCTACATTAGATATTTTCTTTGGTTATGGCTAAATCTTCATAATATAACCAGAGGTCTGTCTTGGTGGGCTCCACTTTGTACAGTCACCTCCACAGATGCAAGTCATCACGGTTGGGGAGTATTTATGAGGACCCACTCCATTCAAGGGACATGGTCGTCTCAGGAAGCTCGCCTCCTATATCCATCATTTAGAGGACATGGGAGAGACTGATAATCTACAAAGAAATATTGATTTGAACTGTTAATAGGACTGCTGGAACATATTTAACACTGCAAGGTGGGTACAAGAAGATTTCCATTGGAGCTTTTGGCAGTTCGTATTTTCAACTGGGCCAAAATCTACGTTTACTGTCTGGCAGACGTACACATCCAGAGTTCCCTGATTATTCACACGGACTACTTGAGTAGGATTGGGTTCATCCTGGAGAATAGGATCTCCATCCAGAAGTCTTTCAGGAACTTGTCTTCCGTTTTGGTACTCTGTTGTTGACCCTATGGCTCATATAGAAAACGCATTTCCTCTATCCTCGGAAGAAAAACCCTTAGTCTGGAGTGGATGCCTAGATACACCACTAACCCAAGGCTCACCCCTGACACGTTACACAATACACTTGTGGGTAATACGATACACCCAAATACACATCTTGTATTAACACAAACTGTATGCATTCATGTTTACACAGACACTCTAACCTATGCTGACATACAGACTCCCTTTCTCCCTCACATGCTCTCTCATCACTGCAGGTCTCCTTGCCTCACGCTAATCCCTGTCTATACTGCTGTTTGCACTATGTGTGAGCTGCTGCTCTACTACTGCAGGGTCACATAACGTGACCCTGCTCGGCGCCTCCGAGACAATAATCTAGAAACTGGCATTCTGCACCCAAATCGGGAAACATTACCATCTCATTAAACAAGTCTGAATCCAGGACTGATAACGCCTTATTTGCCTAATTCCTTTAAACAGGGTTTATTGTAGATTATGTTCATATATTATTTAAAATAAATAATGTAGTGTAATTATAGCTGCTTCTTATTTTGTGACTTTCGTACGGCATTTACTGCTCTCTTGTAAAGTCTTAGAAGTGCTGTAAGGGAACTTTCATAAAATCAGCTAATTTACATATTATGCCCATTATTCCTCCTTGCAGTTCATCACTTTAATCTGGGACGCAGGATGCCTGGATTTGATTATGGACCGGATGGATTTGGCACTGGATTGACCCCACTCCATCTTTCAGATGATGGCGAAGGTGGAGCCTTCCACTTCCACGAGCCACCTCCCCCTTACACCGCCTACAAGTACTCAGATACCCAACATCCTGATGACCCACCTCCACCCTATGAAGCATCAATTAGCCCAGATATCATTCTGTGTTCCACACCTGGTGAGTTGAACTTACTGGTATTGTATTTTGCCATATCACCTTTTACATTGCATTTGTCAAGATTCTTCTCCTCAAAATGACAAGAATTGAGTTAGACTTTAGGTCAAAGCATAGATGGGCTCTTCATCAATTACATTTACATTTTTTCTGCATCTGTATGTTATAGTTGTTTCTGGACTGCCACACCAATTTTCTTTTTTTTTTTTTTTTTTAGCTCCAAGAATATTTCTTGTCAGTGAACAATGAGATTTAATTTTTATTGCCTGAGAGGGAATCCACATACATGGTTTTTCTGAAGCTAATTGTACAGCCTATTCCCAACAATGCAGTGGTTCAGTATAGATTGTGTTAATTCGGCATACTATAAAATCTCATATAAAGAGTGGAGCCATGTATAATACATGTACTTTATGTAGAACTAAAGTTGCAGGAAACCTCTACATATAGTCTTATCTTTTTTTTCCCCTTTAAAGTCCTCTCCGTTTTTGCTCTTTTACTTGTGTATGTCCCCCTGTACTTAAATTTTATTTCTTTCATCCCTGTTTCCACTTAGACCAAGTGACTCATCAGTCAGCTGTGCTGGGCCAGCTCTCCACTGCAAGTAGTAGCAGCGCCTCATCCCCTCAGACCTCTGAGGAACCACTGCCTCCAGCGGTACCACCACTTACTCATCCCCGAGCAGATACTGAAGACTCTGAAGATGGTAGCACTTCCTTGCTAGTGCCACCTAATACCCTCCAGAGTGAAGCCTTCGCTAGTGATGGCCAGTTGGGACCATCACCCAGTAACTGTTCTGTCAACACAGTTGTGTGAAAAAGAAAACAAGCAATTGTACATCAACCCGGGAGCAGCACGCAACCAGTGTCCATTACAAAGCTGAGCCCCTGAAAAGCGTGGAACACTGCCCACTTTCAGTCAGCTCCCAAAACTCCCTCTTAGCTAGATTAATATTTTTTTCCTTTATCACCCCTTTTGCTACCTAAGGTGTCTACACCAAGTTGCGAAACTCCCCTGGCAGCTCAGGTGTTAAATAGGCGGGTTTCAACTTGGTCTGAAATCATGATTTACAATGTAATAGTACATTTCAGGCTCTGCACTTTCTCCATTCCCCTTTAGTGTGTATGTGCGAGACAAAGGAACCGCGGGAGAAAGGGGACAGTGTCGCTCTCTTTGACTTTTTTGATACAGAATTTAGGACTGTATTTTCCTTTTCCTGCTTTTTTCCGTTAATTAACTTGCAATAATCAAGCAAGAGATGTTTTAATGGGACCCCTATCAATACTGTAAACTGCTCCAGCTGGATATGACCTTTGAAAATGCTCTGATATCATGAAGACTTTTGTGGTGACTCTGAAGCTCACTCGTATTTGCTGTTGGTTTTCCAACTGTTAATCTCTGCATAAAACTTTTTTCCCCCATCTCCTTTCCATGTTTCTTGTGAAATCATATTTGTATGTGGCAAATAGGTGGTTATGGATATGTCTCTATATTTGTAAGGTTTAGATAATGGGATCTAATCACCAAAGAGAGAGTTGTGGTTTCAACTCATTAACGTCACTATACATCATAAACTGCCAACCCCAGCGAATTTCTGCTATAATGTAGAGTTAAATCACAAAAAAAAAATCTTCATCCTGTCATATTGAATTATGCATTATACAGAACCAGCTCAGCCCCTGGAGAAACTTGCATGGGTTAACGGTTTATAATAAATTGAGTGTTAGGGGCATTGAAACCACTACTCTCCCTTTAGTGAATCAACCCCAGTGTCTTCAGTTGGGACCAGCAGATTTAAACCCCCCCCCCAAAAACCATTTCTAATGTCCTCTCCAATTTTTAGTACTAGAATATTACCATCTAGTATCCCAAACTAGTCATGCAGTTTGTAGCCATCTTTTTTATTGTTTATATTGAGTAACCATATCACCGCATGTCCACATATGCCGGGACTCTACAGTTTACATGGGAGTGTAGGATCAGAATGCGCTGTACAGGTAGTGAGAGGGCATGCGGTTTGGAGAAAGAGAGGTTTTTAGGAACTCTTCATTGTAGAAGCTGTTTAAAATAATAAAATGCAGCTTTAGATTTTTGTTAGGTGCCTTCTTTCGTTTTCCCGTGTGAATATTAACAAAAGAAGAAAAGAAAAAAAGTGTTTTGGAACAGTATGTTTTGAAAAGAACCAGTTGGTGATTATCCTGTTCCGTATGCCACTGTAAGATTTTGTAAATAGATTTTTTTTTATGCATTGTGTGTAAATGTTTGGCCTTTAAGTCTGTGTTATGAATAATGGAAAATTGTACCTTCATTTAAGATAAGCTAATTTAATATTTAGGAAAACAAATTGCATTTTATTGAAATTAATTTCCCCTTCCGAACAAACCCTTGCTAAACCAGGATTTGGAGCTTCAGCTGTGACACTGTAGAAGTTCACTGACTGGTCTGCTGGTGGTCATTTATGTAGCAAAACCTCAACTATTGATTGCTCCCCATAAACTAGCCTATGTGCAAAAGCACACATTTATTTACTGCAGGAATTAATATTATTGAACTTGCAGCAGGTAAAGCTTATATGTGAATTTCCTACCCATACCCCATTGTAAAAATTAGGTTTTTCTTTCTGGCATGCACATTAGAAGTGATAGTGCTGTTGTGGGTCTTCAGAAATGTGGCCCTGCTATATCATGGTCATGTTTTAAGTCATTGGCTGCAGAAGAACTTCTTAAGGTCTCTGTGAATGACTGGGGGGATTCATCTTGAAAACATTAAAGGAGTGCCACCCTTCGTGTGCATGTGACTTATTAAGAAGCAATAGTCAATAATGCCATTCATTATTCATCCAAAAATATTTTGCATGCAGCAGGTTTTGAAAGTGGTTTCCAAAAGATTTGTGACATGGAACTGTTCTTGTTGCTGGGTATTAAGGCACTTTTATTCCACTTCACCAGCATCTGGAAACAACGCCTGGTTTGTATGCATTCTTAAAGCTTTGTGATATGGTCCAATATATTGAATATAGATCCCGTTTAGTTTCCTAATGGAGAACAAGATAAAATGAAGGTGGCGGTTAAGTCCTGTGTGCCAGTGACTTAAGTTTGTTTGCTAACATGCTAAAGTTGAGCATTGTTTAGCTCTCGTTCCCAGAGCAGAAAACATGATATTCTGAACTGAAACTTTACTGCTTACGGTCAACCTAAAATAACACACAAGACTGTTTTAAAGCCAATATGTACCGCATATTGCATATCCTCCTTAATGCATTACCATTGATTGCTTTGTAGGTCCTGTGAGAGCTTCAAAAATCTGTTGACGTTCACAAGAAATGGGGTGAAAAAATAACTCTGCGGAGGAAGAGGTTAAGAAGCGTGGCTGTCCTTGACATGACTGCTTTTTCTCCTCGGCCTCTGTTTTTTGTGAATGCATTTTACCTGTGGCTGTGTACATAAGTTTGTTATATCATTCAGAGATGACACTTGATGCTGTATTTTTCAGCCCTTGTGACTTTAAATTACATTTTCTTTTTTTATTTTACACTAAATCTTTTTTTTCTCCTCATGTCAATGTGATAAAACATTTCATTCTGATGCCAAAATAATAAAAAAAACTATTCTATAAAAGATTGTATGTGTCAGTGACTAAGAATGATACAATCAGATATTCCCTTTGCTGATTATGGCAATACTTTTTTTTTTTTTTTTTTTTTATAGAAAATGTACAGACAATATCTTAGTTTGCAAATCTGTAGTCATCGGCTGAAGGATTATGGCTCCATAAAGGAACATAAAAGCAGCAAGACTATAGTGAAGAGGGTGCTGTATATGCAAATATGTTTCCACCAGCGAAGAACATTAACCTAAATTACTGCTCGACACTGAGGTTTTTACATGGTTAGTGTAGCTCAAATTTTAATTTCTGCATTCCACGTAAAGTAAATTAAGATATAAGCGATGTTTAGTGTTTGATGGTAGGGAGAAAAACATTGGGAAACAATGTGATAAAGTTTGTGTTTAAATACTGTGACACTGTACAGCCCCAGGGAGATGTTCTGTGTGTATTTTGTGCAAATCTTGTGTATGGTTCCCTGGGGTGAAGCGTTTGGAGAGCAGGATGGGCCAACGCTTCCACTCCAGTAAAGTAGCAGACTGGATGCCCAAACAGCCTTATGCAGGATCCAGTCCAGGACTTTGAAGCCTACGTTCGGCAAAAGTGCTGGGCATTAAAGCCCCCTTGAGTCTGACAGCCGGGGAGCCTAAGTCCCCCTGTGCTTCCAGAGTAAGGAGAGGCCCTGAAGAAGATTCCTGAGCCAGGTTTACCTGTGTGTACTGTCTGGGGAGATGTTTCTAGAGCAGTGGTTCTCAACCTTCCCAATGCTGTGACCCTTTAATACAGTTCCTCATGTTGCGGTGACCCCCAACCATAAAATGATGTAATTATATATTGTGAAATGTGTGTTTTCCGATGGTCTTAGGCGACCCCTGTGAAAGGGTCGTTCGAACCCCAAAGGGGTCGCGACCCACAGGTTGAGAACTGCTGTTCTAGAGCCTGGCTTAGCTGGGCCTGGCAGGGAAGTGAATGGTTATGCTGGTCAGGCTGGTCAGTCGGGGCTAGCAAAGTATAGCCAGCGAGGGCTTCAGTTGGGAGCTAAGCTTTTTCCTTATGATTTTGTTTTAGGGTGTTTGGTTTGTGCACTTGCAAATAAATCACAGTTTACTGTAACTTAGGCCTTATTGTCCTGGAAGACCATGCTTAAGATCCCCAAAAATGACTTTTATGTACCTGAACCAACAAGGTTTGTCACAATACACAACACTTGTATTTTATAAAAAATGAGAAGTATACTGCATTTATTAAGCTGTCTTTTAGGGAAACAAAATTTGTCAAAATTCAAATATCAAAAAACAAAGTAAAGTATACACAAGTACAGGCAATCGTCTTTTTATATCAATATCAAGTTATAGCATAGTTCTGACACAACCTTATTGTTTTTTAAACAAAAAGGCATACACATTCAGATTCTCGGGTTGCTGCTAGAATAATAATGACCAATCAATACACAAAACAAAGCAAGATCTCCAACTTTATTCAGGAGTAGTCCTTACTTGTTTATTTACAATTTAATGAGTGTGTTCTTATTTTGTTATGTTGAATTAGGTCTTGCTGCTGTTACATATTACCTCCTGAACAGCTTGCTTTTTTGTATTAGTCAAAACCAGTATGTGGAAAGCTTTCCCAGAATAGCGGAGGCTGTTAAAAGAGCAAGGGGGGCAAATCCGTATTAACCATGGCTCTCATGGTTTTGGAATTTGATGTCCGACAAGATCATAAAGGTGTAATCATCTAGTATCCACTTACTTCTGGTCATGTAGTGTATACTTAATCTTCTGTTGTTCTATTCTTATTCTAACATCTATTAGTTACTTATACTGCCTAATTATGTTGTACTAAAGATGTCCATATGGCCAAGTATCTCTCAGGACCTTGGACAGCGCTTGTTATCTCCCCAGCCTCCAGGAGAGGGCACCAGAGGATGCTCCTGTTCCCCAGACTATTACGAAGGAAGGTGGTTATTAGTAAAACGGCCTTAATTTTATAATCTTTTAAATTCACTATGTCCATAAAACACCCCTTAATAGATATTAGGAAATAACATAACTGTGAATTTCATGTTACAAAGAGTGGAGGATCTGCCTCAAATTCTACTGTTACTATTTCTGAGTGTTGCATAAATAACCTGTGGCCTTTAGTAGCCACTGGCTTGTGAAATCTAGGCATTAAATGCACTAGTAACTTTATTTCTTTGGTAAGAACCTGTGAGTCTCCTACTTACAACTGTTTTATAATCCACCCGATTTACTCGCCCTCTCTCTCTCTCTCTCTCTCTGACCTTGAGTTTCTCAAACATGAAATACTCTTTCTAAATTGCTAGACCTTATGAGCTGTACTCTAATTGCCTACTTTACCTATATAGGATTATTAACCTGTTTAATTAGCTGTTAAGACAGGTATGTTCTGACAAAGCAGAATAAAGAAACATGCTATTGAATTCTTCAGGTAACATATAACGACAAGTAATTTACAGTGGCAGTTAATACAAAAGTATAGTTCTTTAATTGTTACTTTTATTTCTCTAAGTGCCAGCAAGCTGAACCAATTACAACAATGGTATACGAAACAATATTAATGTACAAACGCCCTGGTGCAATAAGTAAAGAGACCACAATTATAAGGACTGCTTGGACAAGGATGATTTGATTGATTTTCGTTTAAATAAGAGAGACACATTGAATGATAGTAAAAACGGATTTGTGGCAAAACAAGTATGATCTTAAGGAGTAATAAATTACATAATGTTTTAAATTGGAGTTGAATAAAATAATCAATCTGGTTTGCCAACATACTTAGTGGACAGTGCTCAGTCCCGTGGGTGGGATTCACAAAGATGCCTCTGCATGAAAAGGCACATAAGTTATTAAGTGTTATAAAATGTATAAATATTTCTTGGTTTAAATTTAAAAAAATAACATATTTTAGGAAAATGACAGTATTTCATCCACAACAGAAGTACAATTTGAGGCATATGGATCTCTAATAAAATTCTACACACTGAGAACATGTTGGGTGCCTTTTAAACTAGCAAATTAGAATCATGACACAAAAGAAAGTAAAATGCATAAATAAAATGCATTCCAATTTAAAAAAGTTTTACAGCTGGATTAGTGTGTTTTTATGACAAGGTGTTTAGTATCATGAAGATATACTATTTTATAAATATATTTTGCTGTTTGAAATAATGGTCAATTATTGAGAGTATTCTGAACTGAGTGCTCATCCTTTGATTGAATTGATGGTTTAAATTACTAACGGTCTCCTGCAGACAACCAAAGTAATATTTAGTGACATAACTGGCTAATAGCACATAGAGTATATGCGCAATACAGTCTCAAACAAGCTGACTAGGAAATTCTAAAATATGGTTTCTATATGGTTAATAATGTGCATTGCAGGTATGATTATTACATCCCACCCCACTACCCCTTTGTTTATTCTTTGAAAGAGAGGGATTATAAGTATAAGGACCACAAAGGACCTGGTATATAGTTTCAGTCATCTGCAATTACATATATCACCTTCATTTTAACTCTTTAAGGGCTACACACCTTACAATATGTCAGTTGCTATAGTTTAAACATTTTTTTTTAATTTAAAAATTGGAATTACTAAATTCCATTAAATATAAGTTATTTTTTATCAAATTTTCCCTCTGTCTTGCTTTGGTAACATGGATTCAGGTTCGTGCTGTCTAATTCTCAAATTCTATTTTCCTTGAACAAAATGCATCCTTCTACAGACCTTTAGTTTGCTTAATATACTTGGATGTCATTTTAGTCTGTGTATGCTTTCTCCATCAAAATAAAAAACTTAAAAAAAAATCTCTAGTGGTAGCAAGGGTTAATAGATTTGAGTGAAACATTTACCAGGCTTTTAGAAGAATAAAATGAAATCCAATCCCAACACTCAATGTATGATCTCTGGGTCCTACTATCATGAAATTACTTACCTGTTAGCTACCCTTGGGAATGTAAATCTAGTGGTCACTTGATATTCAGAACCTGCTGCTCTATTTTAAATGCTTTGAGTAAAGTTTAAAAGAAAATGAAATTATGTCCAGTTCATCTAGACCATAAAACAGTAATTTAGCTACAGATGTGTTAACAAGCTTCTTGTTTCTGTTAGAATGGTAGATTCCCATCATCTATAGCCATTCCTCATGTTATATAAGGTCCTTATTGCATGTTAACTATATGTCTTTTAAAGTCTGCATCGTGCTGTCCTTTTAATAGCTGCACTTCTAGTTAAATGTTCTTCTTTTATGACTATCGCAGTGCACAATCCTAAAACCTATTACATGCTTCCTACAGTATATGTGCTTTCACTTTTTCTGTGAAGGTCACACATGACATTGAACCCTTTCTAAGTAGAGTTGGAGAAGACTTGCATTCTCATTGTGTAAGGTGGTATATTAGTGAAGCATGGATCAATGACCTCTAAAAACAGCTTCACTTGGCTGGCCACACTAGAACAGGCTGCATGGGACAGGAATTTCTGAACTGTGACCCTCTCAAAGCCACAATCAGAAGAAAAAGAGTTAACGCCTGCAGCCCAATATCTCAGGAGGAGCCCAGCCGATTCTTTTGTTCCCTCCCAAGTGGGAAAAAAATAACTGAAAATTCAGTTCTCTATAAATATTTAAACTATGAGGTGGGAAGGGCTATGTGCTCATTCTAGCTGTGCGTGTCCAAGGAAAGGTGAGGGACAGCGTCTGGTCACCTGTGTGTGGTGGCATCTCACAGAATGATGACAACGCCTAAGATGCATCAACTTTTTGTGACAGTCCTCACATTTCCCCTAGTTGTGCAGGCATCAGGAGGAGGTGAGGCAATCATCAATTTTATCCTTGCTCTATAACATAACTGAAAAAGGGTGGCAAATACATGGAAAACCATTCCAGGAGAAATGGTGAAGGTTAATACAGTGAGTACATTATTTGAACATGGCTGGGATAGAGAAAAGGCTATCCAGAACATAGGCTAGGCCAAGGATGGAGCAAAAGGTTTGACATCTAGCAATAGTAAGAAATAAGGGAAGACGAGGTGGTCTTATAGAGTTCTTCTGCCAAAATTAATGTTTATGTATCACTTTTTTCACAAATAATTATTTTGTGTTAATGGTATGGAAACAATTATTATATTTTTGTATTCCTAGTAGTGTGGTTCAAGCACAGGAGATGATAGCATGCTCAGTGGTTTTGCATTTACTAATCTTTATACTTTTTGTGTACATTAAAGACCTTAAATGCTTCCAAGTTATTATGCCTTAATGTGTTTAGTATTATATTTTCAAACTTGTATTTAAACACAGCTAAAGAAATGTTCCCTTATGCTGCATATATGGAGCTTTGGAGGTCTCAACTTAGAGACCAAAAGATAACTGTATTTTAAATTACAGTGTATTGTAAACGAGTTGCTACTTTAATGGCCTAACCTTATTTTTTTATCAGTGCAATAATATGCTAGTTTCTCCCATTTTTGGAACACGTATTGTATTACATGAACAGTAAGATGGCTGAATTATAGGTAAATTCTAAATATGTTACAGACCGTTGAGGGCATTACTTTTGATATCATACCATGTTCTTCTGTTCAGGTCACTGGTGTTATTCCTCACAGAACCCCAGCTGTGGTGAGTAAAGTACTGCATTCTTACTCAGATTTATATGTTTTATTACTATGATTAATTTATATAACACAATCACATTGTGCAGCCTTTTTCATGTCCTCACAATAATCAAAAAAGTGCCTCTTTTACAACATGTTGATCTTTTTAAGTTAAAGCCATCAGTGCATTAATAGCACTCCAGAAGTCTCTAGGCTCGTAATGTAAAAAATAAAAGGCTTGTACGAGTGACCTTTAATGGGTGTGAAATCAGGGTAAAAGTTGCACAATAGGCAGGATCATTTCAGTTGTTGCTATGGTATTATTAATTACAATCTGCACATTAAAGTACCCCCCATTGACTCTTTCAAACTCTTTCAAACCGATCAAACTCTCTGTGCAGCTGTGGATTAAAGCAGAGCCGTAACACAAAATGTTGGGGGTGCATTGCATGCTGTATTACTCTCAATTTGTTTTATTGTGAATCTCAATTGTGTCAATTATATACAGTTATTATGGAGTTATTATGGAGCTGATAAAAGTGAGATGCCAGCTTTTCACGTCAATCAGCCAGTAATATGATAAACAACACTTTGCTTTTACCTGGTAATAAATAATTACAAAACCCATTAGCAGCTGGTGTCAATGGCGCCGGCACCAAGGGATCCACTTGTGCATGAATCAGCCTTTGGGGCCCCACCGTGTCCTACATTATACCCCTTTACTAAAGTGAATTCCATTTAAGAACTTTAGAGCAATGCATTTCTTTACAGTAACTGCCGCCTACATTTCAAATGTTACCATTTTTAAGAACGCACTTTAATATTCTTCATGTCATCAAATGTTTTTGTTGTAAGCGCATTACACACAATGATCCATTACTTTAATACCAGACTTAATTTAATTGACATCAGAAATATATACTTGCTTTTTGAAAACTATTCGCAATGACGCACAGGCAAGAATCAGTGGCACTTATCATGTTGAAAGTTACCATGTTGAAAACACAATAACCTTTATGTCTGAAATATTTATCATCCATCGGCAACTGGAATTTTGATAATATGACATACTGACTTTATCCATACATTATATTCTGGCATAGGCTTTTGGAAAGGTGGGTCAAAATGCCAGGATATAAGTATGTCACGTAATACATATAATACAATTTATTTAAACTGAGATCCCTTCTAAGGCCCTACTGAAAAGTTCAGATTAATAATGAATAAAGGTTAAACATTGACTTAATTTACCCGTTTGTTAATATTCATTAAGGTCAGAATGGGCAATGAAGCATTGCAGACACACTGCAAACATGGCATTAAGGAACAAACATGTTCCTGTGCCAGGCTTAATTTAAAAACACTTCTGCACAACAACATATTGATGTGTTACTTGATAATTATGCGTTGATATATATATGTGTGCACATGCTTTAGTGTAAGAAGAGATATATTGTCTTATTAAAAATAGGAAAGATGTGTTACTTGATAATTATGCGTTGATATACCGTATATATGTGTGCACATTTTTTAGTGTAAGAAGAGATATATTGTCTTAATAAAAATAGGAAATATGGGTTACGGAAATGTTAAAAGGTGTATATCTCTTCTGCTCAGGTGCAGACCACTGGAAGGACATAAGTCACACCTGTGGAGGTGAAAAACAGTCTCCCATCAACATTGATAGATCCAAGGTAAAGAGAGACACCCAGCTTGGGGAAATCATATTCCACGGATATAATCAAGCTCCATCTCACCGCTGGAGGCTCATGAATGATGGACACTCAGGTAAGTTGTGGAGACATTTTCCCTGTGATTGGTTGCCCTCCCTCAATTATCTTCGCTGATAAAAGGTGTTCTAGCCACAGTAAAACATCATGCACACATCCTATGGACACATGCATTCTATCTCATGACCATTCAATCTATATAATATGCAATGACACAATGTACTTACATAGATAATATAATAATGCTTTAATAATAATATGCATGTTACCTGAATTAGCAAATTTGCAAACATTTTTATATATTTGAAGCAGACAGGAACTATTTAGGGAAAGTCTCTTAGTAACCATCAGAACACAGAATGTCCATACCCACTAGCTAACCAGCCCAATGCAGACCCGGCCAGTGGAGGGGAACATGACAGCTGATGTTGGACCAAATTGACCTCATATCAAACCAGTACAGAAGGTGACTCACTCCACCAGTCAGGTTAACTTATTATGTGTTTTTACAGAGGGAAGTAAGAAACAACAGAATAATGCCCTTTCTTTGAGGGAAAATGAGACAGTATCTCAAACCTACATACTCTATTATGTGCCGTACTAAGAAGAAAATACTGCCATGCACTTGCTCATTTGTGTTCTTTTTTTTAATATTATCTCTTCTCCTTTTCATCCTCGCTTGTTCTTGTACCATTTTGTTCTATGTCTACAACTAGTGTAGGTATACAGCCGGTATATTCTTCTCTCCCTCTACAGTTCTCTTGAGTCTTGAAGGAGAGGTGATTTTGGGGAACATCAACATCAGTGGTGCAGGACTTCCCAACACATACAGGGCACTGCAGTTTCACTTCCACTGGGGAAACCCCACAAAGGATGGATCAGAACACACAATGGATGGGAAGCAATTCCCTATGGAGGTACTTGACTCCTTACAATAGGTGTGAATTAAACTCGGCGATTAAATATGTTTGGGCATTTGCAACCAGGTAAACAAAGAATATTTGGCTGAAGCAGGTCTGTCCTGTCATCATTTTACACACCTGTTAGCAATTGGTGGGTCACAACCAAGCTCAATAATTCAGAGGAGTATCCACTTACCTTTGGTGAAATAGTTTATTTTCCTGTGGTGTGATTTGATAGTAACAGATATGGTTTGGGGCTACACAATTGAAATCCAGCTTGTTTCATTGAATAACACATTGCTGGCAATTATTCTAGAACAAGATTAGCTAATATGTAAGCTACATGATGTCATTTGTTCATTAAGAATGCTGATTGGCTAACCCATCATCAAAGCAATTTATTTCTCTACTCCCCTTGATTTTTCTGTCAGCTTAATATGGGTTGACAGTCCAGCTGTACTAGCTTACTTAACTCTACTATGTATTAGATGTTATGGTTAGAACAGCAACCGCCATACCTGGAAAATCTCCAGGTTTGACTTAGAGTCTCTTGCTGCCTTCTTGAGTCTCTGTGTCAGGTTTCTCTTTCTCTAGCCAGGGGAATGGTGTTAGGTGCTTCCTAATGTTTGCTCTACATTTACCAAAATTGCTCTTTATGCGTAAATGTCAAATGCCTCGTATATAATCAGATGTATTCTTGTTTGATACAGTTACATATTGTTCATATGAATGCCAAGTATAACAGCATTGTGGATGCCAAGAAGGACCCTCAAGGCTTGGCCGTGCTTGGATTCTTTTTCACTGTAAGCTCTGATCAAAACACAATGAGGCCTTAGCCACAACAGTCTTCCATTTTTGGTTTCATCTGACTTTTCTTAATTTTTAGGTGGGTGAGGTTGACAATCCTAATTATAACACGCTGGTGGCTGCTATGAAGAACGTGTCTTTGGAAGGTAAGTATGCATTAGTTTTTGTTTTACATATTTTGCACTTTAGAATATTTGCTTGGGTATAAGGCAAACTATATAAGACATATACCATTTCTATCTATTTTACATTTCTTAAGTATGTCACATCTATTGTGTTACTTATTTCTAATCATGGGGATCTGCTACAGATTATGGCTACTCACCCCTATTAAAACGTGCATTCACATACGTTTCCATCTGTGAAGTTTCTCAATTAAAAGGTTTTTTAAAAAAAATAAAAAATAAAACATTCCACTCCAGCACAGAAGTGAGAACATTATAATCCTTTATTCTCTGGAAGTAATTGGCATTAGATAGTAAGGATAAATATATTAATCTAATTTTAGGTAGTTTTATGGCTTATGTAAAAATCACATTACTGGCTGTGAGGTTGCTGGGCAGGCAAGAAAATATGCGGTAATTTTCCTGACTATATGAAACATTCGTTTGTCTGTTTGTCCTGCTGTTGCATTTCAGGTGACTACATAGATTTGACTTCAACATTTCCCCTGGAGTCTCTCCTTCCCCCCCATGACAAGCTAACTCGGTACTATCGATATCAGGGCTCGCTCACCACTCCAGATTGCTCTGAGGTTGTGATTTGGACCGTGTTTGAGCAGCCAGTTACTATCAGCCGTTCACAGGTAGGTTAAGTAATTTATGATCAGGTATCTCGGTTATGTTATGGAAAGAAGCACAAACACACCTATTCCCCTATTGACATGGATTGCGCCCCCCACTTTAAGCTTATTGAAAACCTGTGCCTGGGAAATATAATGCGGTTCATTGAGGGACCAGAAATCTACCTCATCCTCCTTCTGTAGCCATGGGTCCCACACCTCTAAGGATTTCTAACATCTATCGTGTGTGTTATAAAATTTCTGCATCGACAGAAAAGACTTAGTAAGCTACTACTGGTGTGTGTTCTTCTGATTAACAACAGGGAAATATATAGGGATATATTTACATTACCATAAAACTCATGCTAGTTGTTTAGATGTTTGAAGATGAAACCGTATTTGTATGATTGCCGTGAAAACAAACAGTTAAAAATTTACCAGCCCATACATTTGTGTAGATGAGAAATGTGTCTTGACATTATCTATGAGTAATGTGCAGAATTTACAGCAAGTCAAACTACATAAGCCAATGTACTGCTATATTATGTATTGACAGCTTCGGATTCTCACAGACACGGCTCATTTCAGTGCTAAAGGTGAAAGCCTTCTCAAAATGACAGACAACTTCCGACCACCTCAACCTCTCAATGGTCGCAAAGTCTGGGCCTCAGTGGATGCCACCATAAGCCAATCCAATGCTCTTAGTGCCTCTATCATCACACTGTGTCTAGCAAGCTTGGCCACCACAGCTCTTCTCCTCTTCTAAGAAGCCATATTGGTTTGTATCGAATTCTCTAGCCTTTTTTGGCAAATACTCCAGGAAATGAAGAAGAACTGCTCCAAATACAAATCTACCAATAAAAACCTGTCCATATTTGGTCCTGGATGCAGGCATTTTAAAGGGATCGCCATTAGAAAATAGCTTGTGGTTCTATATGTCCATGTTCTTCAGCTATACCATCATGTTGGCACAGCCTAATCCGACAGTCTAATCATGTGAATTAGACCAAAGTCCAAACCTGAGTTTGTTCTGATATCTGCAGGCATGAGTTTATTATTATATCAGTAAAATGAAAGATTATTATTTGAAGAGAAATTATAACCCCCAAGTAAATTACCATAACAGTTTATAGCAGTAATTGCGTAAGAGTGCGCTCTTAAATGTGCTTGATAGGGGCAGGCATTTTGTTTTTCAGACCTCTATTCAAATCCAATTTTGATTAAAGAGCTCAGTAAAGTCAGAATTCGGAACTCCTGTAAATCTGAACTTTTATGTCACATGTAAGCAGACAGGTGTCATTGCTTATGTCATGGTTTATAAGCAATCTTACCACAGTAAAGATTATTTTTCTTTATGCCACTCACACAATTTTCACTAAGGCAAGACAATAAGTAAACTGCTGCCAGCCATGTTATTTTGGAACTGTACAAAACTGCACGAAAAGGAAAAATAAATAAATTCAATTTATTGTATACTGCTTTCTACAAAAGTGCATTATACATTTGGTGCTGATATAATAATTATCACGGATTAAATTACCTTTCTATATAAAAATGTGACCTGGTGTGTCCCGGTAATTTGAAATGCAATACAGCTTGAGTTCTCAACAGTAGTGGCAGCAGGAGAGTTTAGGTTAGATCACACATCTCAACTCATCAACCTCACTATGGTTTTTGAAGGGACATTTATTAGGAGTTCATCTGGCTAAAGGGACCAAGTTGGTCCTGCACAATACACAGAGGTCAAAGTTGGCCTTGCACATAGAGGCTAATGTCCCTTCTTGCATAGAAGGTCTCCAGCATAGAACAAGTAGCTGCGCAATGTATACCCCATATGGGGTCTGCGGTACACTGATGACAATGTTTCATTGTCATCGTGCCCATTACTACTTTTATACCAAGCAACACCTATTTAAAATAATAAAACCCTGTGTGTGTTTTTAATACAAGGGCATTGTGTAGAGTCCATTGCACATTCCCCATGCATCTGCAACTCACGTGGTTAACCTGAGATGTGGTTAATGTAACAAATGATATTGTGGGTTATTTTAATAGCAATTCTGGTACAACGTAAAAAAAAAAGGATTCTTACCTACATGACAACCAATGGTATGTTTCTGTTAATTGCAACAACTTTGCCACTTCAGAATGATTCAAAGAAAATTAAAAGAATTTGGTATTTTTTTTTAGCAGGAACACTGAAAACTTCTTTATCAAGGTTTAGTGCTAGACGTCATGCGACTCATATAGTTTTTCATGGGTTTGCACATCAATGCAGCAATCATTTAATATATAAATGTACCTATAAATGTATACTTGGGTTGGCATACAATACTGAGAGCAGTACTGCCATTATAAACACATAGACATTCACAACAAGAGCAGGAGCCGTTAAAGTGACGCACATTTTAAATGTTATGTTTTTGTCTTACGTGTTTATATACTTCACATAGAATTTTGTTGGTATGAAGTAAACAGGCAGCACACGTAGGGAAAAGCAGCACACGTTCCTCTGGGAAATGCCAGCAGATTTGGCAGCAAATTTCAGCCGGCGGCAGCACAACACTGCCGTTAACATTACACCTCTGCTAGCTAAACTTTTTTAGTTTTCCTATGTCTAGGAAAATCCTTGCGGTGTGAAATCTCTACCAGAAAATTATCATAAATTCCCTCAGAGATTAACAGTAACCCCTTCACTACCAAAACAGCTCAGTATTAGCTCATTAAATTCTCCTTTATAAATCTTTAGAGCACTTGTGCTTTAATCCCTTCTTAATTGCAAGGCTCCAGTGTAACTCTACACTATACCTTACAGACTGCTTTTCAGCACTGTTTATTACATGGGGCACTTACAAGGCACACCTTCAGCATAGAATGATTATTGGTTTTCACCATGGTTTGAATTAGTGGAAAATGATATGTTTTCCTTATTTCCGAATTCAGCAAAAGAGAAAAGAAACCTAATCTCAGAGGTATCCAGCTTCTCGCACCTCTAAGACTTACTAAACTGCTGTTGAGTTCCCTCCTTAGCTATCATTAGACTGGCTCCGTTACTCAGATTATATCTTTGTGCCTTTCTTTCATCAATAACTCAGATTAGTGCACTGACCTCCATACCAGCATATCATCATGCTGTCCATCATCTTTGTCATCCTCAACAAGTGACTGATGAAGAACATGTCCAACACCACCCTATGCAGTTCTTTAAAATAAAGACACGTGAAGCCAAAATGAATCATCGGGACTTAAAAATGGGCATTTTGCCTCCCTCCCACTATCATTTCTGGGAACACTCAGCGATTCTACTCCAGTCTCAAGGTGAATGGCCATACTCTGATACAGTCTGAATCTCCCTCCACATCGTGTGGTGTGCCACAGTTAAAATCTCTGCTTGAATTCAGGTGATTTCGTAACACTTTTACCTCCAGACAAACTATTGTTTTCATAAGTAATGTTATTAGACACACTAGCTACAGTTAGCGAAAATGTTTTTTATGATGCAGGTTCAATGATCGGTTCAGTCTTTGATTTACAGCTACACACTCTCCTACAGTTAAAGCATGTCTGTTTTAGAGTCATCCATCTGATGGAATAAGAAAACAGAAATATTAAATTAAATTTACAAAAACAAAGATCAATATTATTTTATTCCATCTTTCTTCAATCATTTCTATATACACAACTGTCCCTACTGAAATTACACCAAATATTTTCTAGTGAACAGCGACTATAAAGTTGTTTTTTTTCACAAATATGTCCATCATCTAGCTGAAATGGGCCAGGACTATATTATGCAAAGAGCTTTAACCTATCCCTGCATTGGATATTACAGTGAATGATATGACAAAAAGCTGGGGACGGCTTCCGTGTTTATACACTAAATATACGCTAAATTGGCTGTCCCACTGAGCAAGTCAATGTTCCTGTATGGTAGGCAAATAAAGGTGCCAAGTTTCTGTAAGGGAAAAAAGAAAATCAAACAGAAATCTGTTAACGCTTTGCATGCCAGATAGCGAATGATTACAGAAGACATGTATGGTGTTGCTAACATATCTCCTGTAGAGGTTAGGTGCCTCCCTTGCACAACACGATTTACCTCTACTGTGCACCTATCAGCAAGTACAAATGTATGTCTGGCATGGCAATTGTGCATTTGCTGGGCTCTCCGGATAATCTTCATGAGAAATGCGTGACATAGGCACATAGCTCTTCAATGCGCTTTAGCAGTAGAAACTCCATTTTGTGGCAGAGGAGCCACGGTTCCATTGTTGAACTTTCGATTCCAGTTCGCATTGCATTGTCCATTGCCTGTTGCTTCTTGTGACTTGCTAGCTGGCTTGTGCTTTTGCTTTGTGGCAGAAGGCAGCACAGGATCAGAGTCTGATCTTTTCCCTACACTTGATACCAAAGCATTTTTAGCTGCAATGGTGGTCATGGCTCTTAGAAGCACTTGGTTCCTGCTAGGACCTGACTGAGGAAGCAGGGATGGCACAGACTTTGCTTTTATCTGCCCATCTAATCTGACTGGCACATGTGCCTCTTGTTCTTCTTTACGGTTAACCTTCTTAAAGACGTTTTTCCACTCAGGATGCTTCTCGGATGCTTGTGGCAGCACGGTGTCTTTGGCTGGACAGTGATGGCAGCACACCTTTACATCTTTGTGGAGTGCCCTTATTTCTTCACGTAGCTCTGTTCTTAACGTCTCCATACTAGACTTCATCTCCAGCCGTAGTGCAGTCAGCTCTGTATGCAGATTCCCCTCCAGCTCTGAGACAAGGCATGTTGGGCTTGAGCACTGACAAAGCTTTTTACCATCTTTTGTTTTGTGATTCTTGCTTTCCTCAGGATAAGCCCTTGTATCTCCTTTTCCATGGGTTACCTTATCCACCAGTTCTATCATTTGATTCCTGGGGCTGTGCTCTCTGACCTGAGCTCGAATCTGTCCTCTTAGTTGTGCCAGTCGCAGGTTGGTTTTGCCTTTTTTGACCGTTCCATTTTTGATAGCTGTGTGACTGTCTTGCCGTTTACCTTGGGTATCATGATCCACAGGTGTGAGGGTTCCTGCACTCTGGGGGGATATGGAAGGACTTTCGCCATGTGATTCAGATATTGTGTAGAGTAGCCCCATTGTGCTGTGCGTTGTCATCTTAACTCTGGAAGAACTGAAGATTCTAAAACACCAAATCCTTTTACCCTCAAGAGAACTGTCGTCACAGATACTGTGGTAACCACACATAACCTATAGCATGCTAGAACAAGATAAGAGCCCAGGGATCAACAGAAATTACTTGTTGTTCTGTATCATTCTCCAGGGGTGAAAATACATTGTATTCATACATATACTTGGGGTGGCGACAGGTTTTAAGGGCCCCTGCTTTGAAACACCTCTAGCACATGTGGCTGACTTAATTATTCAAATAAGTAATGTAATGCGTATCCTAATTTAATGCTTTGTGTTCCCAGCATCTACTGCTATTTAGAGACAACACTCAACTCCCTGGGGATTTATTATAGTTGTTGCTGCTCATCCTTCAGGAGCACCCTGAGGACATGATGACACCAAGAAGAGGATTAGGTACCACACAAGTCAAAAATGCTGATACACCATATACTTTACCTTTCAACACTGAGTCTACCCTGTATCCCAGGCATTCTGAACTAGTAACATCAGTAATTAAATATTTTAAAGAAAATTTCACATGGAGTTCTCCATAATCTACAGTATGTATCCATTTTTATTCTCAATAAACTGTTGACTGCGGCTGAATGGTGTTCTATAAATAAGAGAGCACACTAACTGCTAAAGTGGATTTGAAACATATTAAAATGATGTCAACCCTGATCACATTACATTTCATTGATGTTGTTTTACATTTCACTAACTTCTACTTGTTAGTAATGGCCTGCACCCACATACATCAAGAATGTATCTGTCCATGGTTAGGTACCAACATAGCCTAGACATATTTGGGAACTCTCTGGGTCTGACCCAAAGTCTACACATCAGTTTAATCGCTCTCTGGGCAGACAAGTAGTGTTTCACCGCATACATTCACTACTTACTTCCCACCTACTCCTTGCCCTCTAAAGATTGTCTGGGGCAACTATGTCTTTGTACATGGCTACCACAGCCCCAACATGAAGCCACTCATCCAGAACAGGGAGAGTTCTTGGTAGCCTACCCTGCAAAGTATGGTTAGGACTGCAAGGCTGCAAGGCTGCCATTTTGACCACATAAAGTAAACCATGTGGTCTTAGTGCACGTTTTACTACTAGAACTTAGTACTGACTTTATGGGCTCCAGGAACTTATTTTATTTAGGTTACTGAAGTTTAATCCATAACCCACATTTTGTAGTTTCACAAGCATACATTTAGTTCTACATATTTTAGAGACCTATATGTGTAGTCACACATTACAAAACTATTTTTAGGATGGATTGTTTCTAAAGGTTTAATTAAAGTGGAAATTGACCGTGAAATGAGCATGCAAGAAGCCCTTTAATTTGTGACCCTTTTCAGTTTTAACACAAACAATACAATTGAAGCCATTGTGTGTAATGATTTCTGGACAATGACAATTTCCTCACTGTGAATTCAGCTCAACAAGTTGAGTTAGCAATTTGACCCCAGCTTAGTTTAATCTTTGAGTATGCCTGTGTATGCCATTTCTTTTGTATTGTAATTGAGCTTTATGTATGAGAATAAAAAATTACAACATTTAATTCTCACATTAGGATTTTTTTGTCCAAAGCAAGATAACGCTAAGGATAAAGTAGGATTCTAAGCTTAAAGCGGTGTATATTTTGACTTTTTTTTTAATACACAGCCTGTGATATAACTCTTACTTACTTACTTACTTAAAATATATTATTTTTCCCACTTGAATCCAAGAGGAACAAAACTGCATTTTTGAAACAGTAATCATTTTGCACATAGGTACAGACACTAATTGCATCACAACTGCTCTACTTTAACGACAGAGGTTGTTTTATACATAACGGCATTGTATATTTCTTATGAAGGTTTACTAATAGTATACAACCATAGGAGAGCTCACAATCTAAAAATCAGCATAAACATTCAAAATGCTGCTGGAATAATAATGGCGAATAAGTACACAAAACAAATTATTGCTTTGTTTTAAGGCATAATTGCAGTAAAACTTTAATGAGAGTTTATAAGAAATACCTTTTTTCAGCTCCCACGCTCCCCTTATATGCTGGGTGCATCCATATTACGTAAATATTGAATATGGCCCATGTTGTTGCTCTGGGGATTGATCAGACGGGGCCCCCGCAGTAGATCTTTGATAGCTTTCTATACCTGTTTAACCCCATGACATGCCAGGCACGTCAATTGTCATTAAGGGGATGCATTTCTATGACGTGCCTGGCATGTCAATTTTCATCAAGGAGTTAAAACACACCCTGCACATGTTCACTAGAACTCCCACTGAAGGATTAGCCAATTGTAAATACCGTATTTGCTCGATTATAAGACGACCCCCCAAATCTGAATATTAATTTAGGAAAAAAAGAAAAAGCCTGAATATAAGACGACCCTATAGGAAAAAAGTTTTACCAGTAAATGTTAATTCATCTAAACTATTTTTTAAATAAAAGCTATGATTGAGGAAAATATTTTGGTTTTATTTCCTTCTCTTTTCCAACCTGCCCCCCAGTTATGCACATCTGCCCCAGAAATGCCTGATACCTCCTATATGCCACTGTGCCCCATGATATGCCTTTTAACCCTCTAAATACCACTGTGCCCCATGATATGCCTTTTAACCCTATATGCCACTGTGCCCCATGATATGCCTTTTGATCCCCTATGTGCCAGTCTGCCTCCAGAAATGTCTTATACCCCTATATGCCACTCTGGCATTTAGAGGGTTAAAAGGCATATTATGGGGAAGAGTGGCACATAGGGAGGTTTAAGGCATTCAGGAGGCAGAGTGGTGTATAGAGGGTTAAAAAGGCATTTCTGGAGGCAGAGTGGCATTAAGGGGGTTAAAAGGCATTTCACAGAGCACTCTGCCTCCAGAAATGCCTTATGTCCCCCATTTAACACTCCCCCGCCCCCCCCCCAAACTTACCGGTGCTTCTGACTTCCCTGTCATGTAGCCGAGGCAGTGTGTAGATCCTGCGCACTTACGCTGCAGCCGGAAGGAGGCGTGGCTAGCAGCGGGGGGTTGTCTGCGTCCATCGCGGAAACCTTCCCCGACTGTCAGAGACAGGGGAGGGCTGGCAGCCTAAGGCCTGGGGGGCAAGTCTAGTCAACTGGCCCATTGCACCATCAAAGTGGCTGCGAGCGACATTGAAAGTGGCCGTCGTGCGGCAGTCACTCCACCAGCGCCTAATGAAATTAAAGTGGCCGGCGTGCACACACCGCATGCCTCAGCTCTTCATCACACCTCTTTTAAGACGTGGGAAGAGGAGCTGAGGCATGGCCGTTGGGTCTGACAGCCGCATGATGCAGGGGCGTACCTAGATTATTTGGCACCTGTGGCAGACCCTGTATGTGGCACCCCCCCACACACACACTTTAAAACTGCATAGTTTCTATGGTTAGGCAAACATTGACAGGGGTACAGCATAACTGTTATCATTATATACTTAGGGATTACACAGCACCACCGTCAATGTGTGCCTATACATTGAGCCACACACTGACAACCCCTATCACTATATACAGGGCCGGCCTTTGGGGTGCGCGACCTGTGCGACCGCACAGGGCGCCACACTCCAGGGGGCGCCGCCGCAGCGTACCTGGGGGGGGGCGGTCCGCACCGGGTGCCGCTCATCAGGGGGGCACCCGGCACCCCTCCAGAGACGGACAGTAATGTCCGCCGCTGGAGGAGCAGTCTCGCAAGGGAGCGGTATCGGAGGTCTTTAACAGACCTCCGGCTCCCTTGAGTGATTTTAAGCCGGTTCAAGGAACCCTTGAACCCGGGTTAAAATCACTCAAGGGAGCCGGAGGTCTGTTAAAGACCTCCGATACCGCTCCCTTGTGATCCGCGCCCACCGCTGTCTGTGCCCTCTGACCCGGAAGAAGACAGAAGAACTGAAGAAGAGGAGCGAAGAGAAGGAAAAGGAGCTGTAAGGAGAAAAGAGGAAAGGTAGGAAAGCATTCAGTGAGAGTGGATTGGTGTATGTGTGGATTGGTGTATGTGTGTGGATTGGTATGTGTGTGGATTGGTATATGTGTGGATTAGTGTATATGTGTGGATTAGTGTATATGTGTGGATTGGTAAATGTGGATTGGTATATATGTGTGTGGATTAGTGTATATGTGTGGATTGGTAAATGTGGATTGGTATATATGTGTGTGGATTAGTGTATATGTGTGGATTGGTATATATGTGTGGATTAGTGTATATGTGTGGATTGGTAAATGTGGATTGGTATATATGTGTGGATTAGTGTATATGTGTGGATTGGTATATATGTGTGGATTGGTATATATGTGTGGATTGGTGTATATGTGTGGATTAGTGTATATGTGTGGATTAGTGTATATGTGTGGATTGGTATATATGTGTGGATTAGTGTATACGTGTGGATTGGTATACGTGTGGATTGGTATACGTGTGGATTGGTAAGTGTGTGAGAGTGATGGGTGTTATGCTGTACCATTTCCAATGTCTTTTTCATGATCTAATTATCATTAATTAGATCATGAAAGTACATATTAAGTACATCATAACTCCCATCATTCTATACTGTTCCATACAGTGGCAGAGCTGGGAGGCAGAGGCCTTGCACCCCCACCGCAGGACTCCTGAAAGGTAAGTGAACTTCAAAGAGGGAAAGGGTAGATAGTTAGGAGGTAGGTAGATAGGGAGAAGGGAGTGAGACAGGGGAAAGGGGGTACATAGGGAGAAGGGAGTGAGAAGGAGTAGATAGGGCAATCATACTCCTATCATGCCAAGTCTGCGAGTACATCCTGGAATCTGGGTATGCCTGGGCATGATAGGAATGTGATTGCTGTTAATTATATATATATATATAATATTGTTATTTAATTGTTTTGTCCTATTTTGGTGTGTTACTTACTTTAAATAAAAGTGTTAGATTTTTTTATGGTGTGGGGGGGGGTCATATTCGGTTTTGGCCAGGTAAATGCTGCACTTTCAGTTTCAGTCCAGAATTCGTTTCGGTGCATCCCTACTACTAAGCCAGACAATGAAGTGGTAGGCCTACACCACATCAATGTTTGGCGTAGTATATAGTGATTGGGGTTTTGTTACAAGTTTTGTTACAAGTTTTTATTCCTTTCTTTTTTCGGGTGGGGGGGCGCCAGAGGAGTAGTCCGCACAGGCCGCCAGAACACCTAAGGCCGGCTCTGACTATATGCTAAGCCAAACATTGATGTGGTGTAGGCTTACCACTTTAATGACTGGCATAGTATATAGTAGGGATGCACCGAAATGAAAATTCTGGACTGAAACTAAAAATTCAGCATTCACTTGGCCAAAACTGAAAAAAAACAACAAAAAAAACCTTTAAAATACTTTATTAAAAGTAACACCAAAATTAGACAAAAAATCAACAACAATATTAACATATATATATATATATATATATATATATATATATATATATACACATATATATAACAATCACAATCCTATCATGCCCAGGTTCTAGCATGTGCTGGCTGACTTAGCATGATAGGAGTGTGATTGCTGTTTGCAAATATATATATATATATATATATATATATATATATATATATTAATACTGTCATTGAATTATTCTGTCCAATAAAAGTGTTAACACACCGAAGTTGGACCAAAAAATAATTTATAACAGCAATCACACTCCTATCATGCCTAGGCAGCCACTACATGCTGGAATCTGGGCATGAAGGGAATGTGATTATGGACTCCCTATGCCAAGCTATCCCCCAACACTTACACATCCATGCTATCTGAAACCCTCATTCACAAACATTCAGCATAACACCCATCACTCTCACACACTTACATTTAGAATAACACCCATCACTCTCACACACTTACATTAGGCATAAAACCCATCACTCTCACACACTTACATTCAGCATAACACCCATCACTCTCACACACTTACATTCAGCATAACACCCATCACTCTCACACACTTACATTCAGCATAACACCCATCACTCTCACACACTTACTAATCCACTCTCTCCTACCTTTTCTTCTTTCACTCTCACTTTTCCTCCTCTTCTTCTTTTTCTTCTTCCTGTCCTTTGCACTGAGCGCGGAAGACGGTGGGCGTGGCTTCAGTGTTGTGCGCCGGGATTTGACATCAAGTCCCGGCGCACAGCCACAGTTGCTGCGCGCATCGTTTCTGAAGGCGTGCCGGCATGGTGGCACCCCTCAGATGAGCGGCAGCCAGGGCGGACCGCCCCCCCCCCGCCAGGTACACATGACGGCCGCATTCAATCCTGCTCGCGGCCGCTTAATTTTTAACTTTGCGGCCGCAGCCGCATTGAATGCTCGTCTGCCGGTCGTCCGTCCGGCCCACCGGCCCCCCTGGCCCAGCCCGCCCCTGGTCAGAGATCAGAGTTCCCCGCACCGGTGCGGCGAACTCTGATCTCTGATAGCCGGGGAAGGTCTGCGCGATAGATGCAGACAACCCCCCCTGCTAGCCACACCTCCTTCCTGCTGCAGCGGAAGTTGTCTACACGAATCGCGCAGACATCTACACGCTGCCCCAGCTACACACCGGGGACTCAGAAGTAAGTGGGGCGGGGGACACAGGAGGATCCAGGTCCCCTACAGCTGCGGGGGACCTGGATCTTAGTCGTCTCATAGTCAGATTATAAGACTATTATAAGATTATAAGACTGATTATAAGATGACCCTGATTATAAGAGGAGGGGTATTTTTCAGAGCATTTGCTCTGAAAAAAACCTCGTCTTATAATCGAGCAAATACGGTATGTTAGCAAATGATCTGTGTGATTGACTGTTGCTACTCTCATTGATTTGACTAGAATTGGCATTCTACTGACCATGCCCATGAAGCATACTAAGGTATGCTCCCTGCTTTCAGTAGAGGCAGCTGACAGAGGAGGTAAATAATATCAAAATCTAATTTCTTGTCGAGGATTACCACTCTCTCTGATTTTCTCTTTAGTCAGTGTTTGGCAATATAGTCTCTGCTCTAACTATCTAACGACTAAAAACTCAACTCTATAAAATGTGTATATTTGAGAATATCCGAAGTTGTAATGAGTAATTTACTGCTTGTAATCGACTGGCAGGTATTTTGCATGTTGTGTTTGCATGCTCTATGGTTAAGTACATTTAAGTAGGACCCTCTTCATGCTTTGATTCTGTAAGTCCAAATTGTCATATGATCCACTACTTGTTATGTCCTGCTAACTGATTTTACAGCACTGCAGAATATGATGGCACTATGTAAATCAATAAGTAATTAATAATAGAAGCACTTTCAGTGGTTAACCAAAGTTGTACAATTTAAGCATACCGCTTTACACACAGAATGCAGTTGTTTCACACACTGAATTTCGGTATTAGGTCTGTAAATCAATATGTTTTGATGGTTTTAAACTAAACGTAACAACACTAGTATTAAATGTGCTAGAAATTACCTTTTGTGTTGATAATTATTGGATTGCCCATGGAACCTGATCTATTGGGGTTTGTTACATAACCAGCAGCTCTATTGCATAACTTTGATTGAACAGTGGTGGAATTTCCCATACTAGTCATCTATACCACAGCTCAACCAGTTACATCAAGGACCAGGGCCGAAATAGTAATGACTTTGGGGCCAGCAGCCACCCAATTACATAAGTGTAGCCATTGGCTTAACATGTATGTTGTATTTTTATGCTCACACAGCATGGTGCCAGGCATATTCAGCTGGCGGCTGCAAACTGACTGCAGCACCCCAATGATCCCATTAGCAGACATCTGATAGTAAATACTTATCTTTGTTTTGAGTCCCATGGTTTTAAGACCGTCTGACCTCATTTGGACCTTTGTAGCAATTGGATTAAGTCAATTGAAGATGAAATGTGTGATGAGTTTTATATAGGCCTTTATTTGGAATTGGTCGTGCAGACTAACTGATACACAAATAATTACTGTACTTAGTGATAATAAGCAAAACCTCTCAATCTAGTTTGTTATTGTAATTTGATTTTGCAATGCTAAGATTATTATTTTACTGTGTATAATTATCCATAAATAAAAGGGACACTCCAGCCATCATACGCACTTTAATGAATATGATAGGTGGGTGGTCGTATAGTTAAATTTTCGAACAGTCTTTTTTGCGCATGCATTGGGGTTTCTGCAGAATCCCCAAATGTTTTTGCCCCTTTTCCCACTCCCTATCTTAATTCCCTGCAGGAGCTGCATTCGTCCAAATACACCAACCTGCATGTGATGTACCCACCTGTAATAAGCTCCAGTATGGGCTTTGATGAACAGTGCATGTGGTTGTCTGTTTAGACCCCAGTGTGCGTGTGTGTGCGTGTGTGTGTGCGTGTGTGTGTGTGTGTGGGGGGGGGGGGTCCTGCCACTGATTGGCTGCTGCTAATAAGTGGCAGAAATCCTCCAATTAACTTAATTGGAAATACTTTACTGCCACTGATTGACAATTTAAGCAGCCAATCAGTGCCAAGAAATTTTAGCTCATGAAGGAAGAAAAATGATTTTGCACTATGGCTGCAAATGTTTTATTTTCTTTTGGAAGAATGCATATTAAGGTACCCTCAGAATACTTTGATATGCATCCTTCCATAGTAGTTGTGTCAGGGGTATTAGGCTGCCCCTTTAGTGATTACCACGTAACGATGTAATTTATGTGTTGGTTAAAAAGTGCACACAGCGTTTGCAATCATGCCCTGAAAGGAACAGTGATGCTGAAATGAAGCCTATATGTAAAGCGTCCTATGAGAGCCAGCTGGCAACTGGAAGAACAAACCCAGCCTCAGGGCACGAGTTCTGAATGACAAACAATTAAACCAGCATCTAAAACTAAGCTGCTAATGAGTTTCAGTTAAGAGGTTGGAGAGAGGTTGGAGAGAGGTTAATGAGTCTTGCAAATGGCGATTGCAGACCTTCACCTAATTCACTGGAGACTTGTTTTACCTGCTCATAGGAGTGTCACCTAGAATAAAGTGTTCACTGCCATGTAGCTTGTTTTACTGCTTTCCCAACATTGCTCTACATAGAATTTAACCTTTCTATTCTGCTGTTATTTCTACATAGCTATTAGTTTAATTTAAGTTTACACATATATTATAATTGAATATTTAAAACAAAGCTTTTACTATATATGTATATAATTTTTGATGCTGCTGTTTCCCCAGGAGTCAAGTTTAGGGAAATGGAGTGTTTGTGGCCTAGGTGGAGAGTTTTTCCAAAAAAGGAAAAATGAAGCCTCCCAAATATCTTAACTTGACGCGGAATTTCTAATGTCCCTTTTGTGAAAACCTGGCTCAAATTTTCTTAACTGACAGGAGACCTTTTGAAGAGACAGTTGGGTAATAGTAAAAAATCTAACACTCTAACACATATTTATTATGGAGGATTGCTGTCTTAATGTATATTTATGTCTTTATTAAATCCTGCTGGGGCATTCATTGGCAGTGGAGGAGTTTATTCAGCTTGTTAATTGTGTATGTAGGTTAGGATATTTACTTGCATTCTTGTTTAAACAAGATCACTGAGCCATATTAGTGACAGTCTGTATAATAAGAGGAGGTTATAGTAAAACTGGGAGCACTGGTACAAATTTATTGGATTACTATCTCCTCTTTGCATTAAGTAGGGGTTGCCTTTATGGTGGTCTAGTGGAGGCAGCAGACATTTCAAGACTCTCTCTCTCACACAGTCTCTCTCTCTCACACACACACACAGACTCAGGCAGTCTCTCTCTCACACACACACACAGACTCAGGCAGTCTCACACACACACACACAGACTCAGGTAGTCTCTCTTTCACACACACACAGACTCAGGCAATCTCACACACACACACACACACAGACTCAGGTAGTCTCTCTTTCACACACACACAGACTCAGGCAATCTCTCTCTCACACACACACAGAGAGACTCAGGCAGTCTCTCTCACACACACAGAGACTCAGACAGTCTCTCTCACACACACAGAGACTCAGGCAGTCTCTTGTACACTCACACAGGTAGTCTCTCTCACACACACACATACAGACTCAGGCAGTTTCTCACACACTCACACAGACTCTGGCAGTCTCACACACACGCACACAGACTTGGGCAGTCTCTCACACACGCACACATACAGACTCGGGCAGTCTTTCACACACACAGACTCGGGCAGGCTCTCACACAAGCACACAGAGACTCAGGCGGTCTCTCACACACGCAGACAGAGACTCAGGCAGTCTCTCTCTCTCACACACACACACATAGACTCCGGCAGTCTCTCTCTCGCACAAAGAGACTCAGGCAGTCTCTCTCTCTCGCATCACATTAATTAACTCTGCCCCCAATTTCTTATAGGCATCTTTGTCACTTAATAGCTTCCCATAGTCCCATGTTTAATGACAAAGATGCATATGGGAAACTGGGGAGAGAATTTGCCTTTGCCCCCAGTTTCCCATAGGCATCTTTGTCACTAAACATGAGATTATGGGAAGCTATTTAGTGACAAAGATCCCTATAGGAAATTGGGGACAGAATTTGCCTTTGCCCCCAGTCTCCCATAGCCATCTTTGTCCCAGCCTCCCACTGCCAAGCATGCCCCCAGTTACATCAACTTACCTGACTGAAGACCCCGATGTGCACTCTGTTGGATTCCCGCTGCTGATGCCGGTGGCTCCACCCACCCTCCTCACTGAACGGGCTGACACCGCCCACAAAGGTCATTGAGCAGAGCTGGTGCTGCCCACGAAAGTTATTGAGCGGCACCGGCTGACTCACTTCTATTTCGAATCGACAGTGGTGTTTTAAGAAGCCATCCCCGTTGATCCGAAATAGAATTGAGTCAGCTGGCCAGCGTGACTCAGTGACCTTCGTGGGCGGTGACAGTCCCGTTCAGTGAGGAGGGTGGGTGGAGCCGCCGGCAGCATCGGGGTTGTCTGCATCGCCCGCTGCTGCCGGAAAGGAGAATCCAAGTCCCCTGCAACGCCGCGGGGGATCTGGATCCTAAACCCAATTATAGGCTGCACAACCACTTTAAGTGGGGGGAACGTGTGGCCTATAATAGGGTAATTAAGAAACGGTTCGCGCGAACCGATCATTTTTTAAGAAACGGTTCGCGCGAACAGGTGCGAACCCGCTGAATCCCACCACTGATTAAGACCCAAAACTGCTGGATGTATACATTATACATGAGCGTACATATATGTCATATGTATCTGCTCTTAAAGAGCATCTGAAATCCACAAATACATGGACATATATTCACTAAAGCGAGAGTTGGCAGGAGAGCTGGAGAATTGTGGTTCAATCTCCTTAACTTCACTAAACATTTTGAGGTCCAACATGTAGGATCTTCTGCTGCAGGAATAGCTTGGCTATGGCTGTATACTGCATGTTTAAATCAGGACTATCCTAACCCATTGAACCAGGGCCGGACTGGCCCACCGGAATGCCGGGAATTTCCCGGTGGACCGGTCAGTCCATGGGCTGGTCGGCCCACATACCCACATTCAAAACAGCTGCTGAGCGGGATTGAAAGCGGCACCTGGGCCGCCTCATGAATTTAAAGGGGCCGGCCTGCACGGTGTGTGCAGGCCGGCGCCCAATGGCCGTGCCTCAGCACTTCGTCCCACGTCTTAAAAGGGGTGGGACGAAGAGATGAGGCACGGCCATTGGGCGGCACGGTGCGTGCACACTGGCCCCTTTAACTTCATGAATGCCGGCCTCCACCCTTTGCCCTCACCAGACGCCAGAAGCAGTGGTAAGTCGGGGGGGTGTTATATGGGGGGGGTTAAGGCTTTTCTGGAGGCAGAGTGGCATAAAGGGGGTTAAAAGGCATATCATGGGGCAGAGTGGCATATAGGGGGTTAAAAGGCATATCATGGGGCAGAGTGGCATATAGGGGGTATAAGGCATTTCTGGGGGCAGAGTGGAAAATAAAAGGAAATAAAATATATATATATTTTTCTCAATCACAGCTTTTATTAAATTTGAAAAAATAGTTTACATTAAATAATTAAGAAATAAAAGTTTCTCACAAGAATATCGTGAAGAATAATGTGATCACTTTATTTTGTTCCACTGAATAGAATGGAACTTTTTCATCTAAAAATGTTTGCAGTAGCAAATGTTTTGATTCCATTATGTCTAAAGTATTTCATTTGTTAGGGCCTTTTAACACTTTTGCTCTCTGGCATTTTAATACAAATAATGTGACAAAAATAATGTTTTATAGTTATTTGTACGGCAAATAGTGTGACTCGGGTATGTATTAGGGGTGCGTGTGGGTATAAGAGCTCGACTGCAAGATAAACTATATGGGGCTGGTCTCCAAATGTTTCCAGGGCTGCTTTTCAGTCCTAGTCCGGCCCTGCATTGAACTGTGCATTACACAGGGCCTGCCCAAATCCTTTAGCAAATAGATCAAAAGGACAACAGATAAGTTATGGGCTGCATTCCACAGTCCTCTCTGTTCTCGCACAATAACATAGAGCTACCATTTCACCTAATGATTTACTAGTAAACTGGCAAAATATGTAGGTGATTCGTCCCTTTCAAACCTTGTAAGTTTGAATGATACGTGTATGTGCCTTAAAATAATGAAAATGTGAATCATAATTGATCTTTTATAATATACTATACCAGCCATCTGGTTTTGATAAACCTATTGGTTTGTAAGTAATCAATAGAGATCTTTTACAAATTTGCAATAATGCCTGTGTTATGCTTACAAAAATACACTAGAGGGAGCTATAAGACTGGCATGTGATTTTCTCAAAATGATGTCACAAAGTGACTTATTAAAATGCTTCACTCCCAAAGGGATTCTCTTCCAAACCACTTGTTAACCTTTATTTTTTTTGGTAATGCTTATTGGAGCTATGGCTACATTTACAACAACATATTCCACAGTAAATCTTAGGCATACATGTAGTATAATAATCAGATCAGTATGTGCCTTACTCAGCGCACTTCCAGAACTATGTTTTGTGAAGAAAGGAGTAATTTGTTTTAAGAGAAAAAAAAGGCAATAATAATGCCATGTCTTATGATTGCAATCAAGGTCTCTGTCAGAAATCTTGGAGCCCAGTAGAAGCTTAAAGCTGGGGCCGTTTCTATTCAATTGTCCAGCCTATTGCTCCGCCAGTGTACCCACATCACCCCAGCTTACAGTCCTCCCAGAAGCACACCTTATGAGAGTAAAGGAGTATTTCCTTTGGGGGGGGGCACGAATACATACTACACATTAATAGACACGGATCGCCGATTGTATGCCATAATCAAAAGTCTATAATTGTAAAAAAAAAAAAAAAAAAGCTCATAGCAGCATAATTTATGCAAGTTTTACTGTTAACAATCTAATCGTCATCATTGTTAATTGGCTATTTAATATCCATAAAACAGAAATGGGGTAAATAAAACACATACATAAATACTCACATCAAGAAAGCAAACTAATCCACTGCTCAGTAAAAAAAAAACAGTAGCTATTACAACAATTGAAGATACACTCCTCAAAATAAATGTTATATTGTAGCTCACAAGTGTATACATAAGTGTATCTCACATGAAGGAGAAGTTTGAGGATTATATTATTAACCAGTTAGGTTCTTGGCATGAGCTAGGCCTGATATAAATAAAAAGGCTAAATCTTTTTCAGGAAGCACCCCAAATTGAATTCCTCATTTAAGCCTTTAGGGGACATACACATCAGGTTATGGATCCACCTGCACTTGCTTTTGAGTGTAAATCTCCTCACCTAGGTCCTATTTTGACCTGTTGCAGTTCTCGTGCTTTTAATCCTGAGTGGTTGGATCTGTGAAGCTCAAAATGTGTCACCACTGAACTGAAATGTTGAATCCTAAATCTGTTTTCTACCCTATTGGTGGAAGGGATGTAACATAAAAGCAGGTAAAAATGGACGTATTTCAGCTCATATGTGTATAAGTAATGTAATGAGCATTTGTACTAACATATATTGTGCTCATGTTAATGCATACTGTTATCTGCTGAACTATAAAATGTACATGTAGATTGAGATCATATTTATGTAAAAATATTAGTTTATACAAAACCATCAGGGCAATTTTGCTGAAAATCGTGACGTTATGAATTATGCCATTTTATTGTAAAATATGATTGATTGCTATAATTTATATTATATATAATCCAGATCATGTATTAGCTGTAAGAGTTACGTTGACACAATTAGCATTATGTAACATTATTATTATTATTTTAAATAATTTATCAATATTTGATATATTGTTACAAACCCTGTAGCATGAGGGCCATAAATGTCACAGTTAGGGGTCTTAAGCAAGGTCCTCTAGGGCAATCAGGCTCAGGAACACCAACTTGCTGCAAAACAGTGCTTTATTTTTAACTGTTCAAACAAAATACCCCAAAACCAAATCATAAAATAAACAACCTAGCTCCCAGTTGGAGCCTCTCTAACTACACTATGCTGGCCCAAACTGACCTAGACACCCACTAACTTAACCTCCCAGCCAGACCCAGCTACGCCAGGCTTTGGAAAACCTCCCCAGACAGATTTTTAATGCCACGTTGATTTCCGCTTCCTCTGGATGTGCAGCCGCTGGTTGAAGAAAGCAAATCCCATTAGCTTTCTCTGTAAAAATTGCTTCGGTTACCAAGAACAGGTCTTCACTGACCATTTGGGAGGAAAACATATCATTAAGGGGCACATTACCTGTAAAACAAAAGTTTCATAGTTTGGCTGTGAATACAGACCCAGGGTGAGTTGTGGCACGCAGAAGGAGCTCTGGAGTGTAGCCAATATTTCTGTGTGTTTGGATTTGCTTTATTGGTGCAGTCGAAATGACTCTGCACAACTATATCTTTAAGGTTAGGGGTTCTACATGCTGTTAACAATGGTCACCAAAACTGATTTCCAAAAGGGAATCATCTATGTATAAGAATATTCCAATGTTAAGTGAGGCCTTTTCTGAGAAGGTCCCACTGTTCACTGTTATGATTCTAACCTTAGCAGGTCTCTCCTCCTTATCCCTGCTAAGGCTATTTACTCGCTGATATTCCCATTTTTATAATTTTCTCACAGTACCCTCAATTCTGAAATCTAGTGCATAATTTGGCAGCCCGCCTCGCAAACAAATCATCTGTTGCACAGTTTCTTCACATTCTGAGGAACTGACCAACAGGGTGTCCTTTCTTTAAGTTTGGGAGATGATGACTAAAGGAGGGTATTTGTACAGGGCTGGTGCAAGGATTTTTGTCACCCTAGACAAAAACTAATTTTGCTACCCCCATTGGCTCCGCCCCAAGTATACCACCCTTGGGGGTGAAGTCATTTGACCGCATCATACACATGACCCTCCGTGATGACGTGATGTTGCCTAACCCGGCCTCCTTCTCCTGGCTCAGTCTATCTCGAGGGGAGCAATTTTTTCCGTTGCCCCCCCCCACTGGGTCCACCAATTTGCACCAGAATATGACGTAATATGCCAGTGCTGGCAGATTCGCAAAAGAGCATTGGGGGCCAGCTGGAGGGAAGTCTCCCCAACCATCCATGATCATCCAGCTGAACTGCGTGGGGGCGCCTCCAATGCAGTGGCGTCTCCAGCTTTCATATTTAGGGGGCACATGGGGTGCCAGGGATCAAAGTAGGGGGGCCAATTATAAAACGGTACACAATCTCATGCATGTTACTTGTGTGCTGGTTGGAGGAAGACTTCTGCATTCTCAGCCCTCTCTTCTCTGGTGCCTGTGTAAGGTGCAATGCCATTTAAGTTTATAGGTCCCTCTGTGCTTCCTGCTGATGGGCCTCTTAAAGAGATATGGACTGGAGCTTCAGTTTCACCAGCCCTTGTGTTATCTGGCCCTGCTGGCAAGGGGGGAAATTGCCCACTTGGCTGCTGTGATTTCAAGATTTTGGGCAACTGTTTGTAGCTTTATTTTATATTTTACTTGCTCAATATATAGCCACCAGGGTATCTCCAGTAACAAGAACAAAAGGGAGAATTTACTTTTTAACTCAATCCATTTCTGTTAATATTAAAAAGTGATTGTATACTACATGGACGAGCTTAGAGTTAGTGACACCTGTGTGTAGTATTGTAAGTAACACACAGATACTAACATGCAAACACACTCTAACACATACGCAAACATGCACACTCACTTTACTACCATACACTTTTGCAAATATACACACACAAACTCTCTATCTCCCCCTCTCCCAAAGGTCACAAAATCTGACATCATATCCTGACACACACCAATGCTTAACACCATACACTCACACACATACACCCTAACACCATAAATTATACATATAAATACATATATGCACACACACACACACTCTGTCACGCCACCAGTACCCAGTAACACAAACCACAGGAGTTATTCACCCAGATACACTTACCTAAAGTTTATTTTTATAACAAAAAAGTTATGTTATTTTTAGTATATATATATATATATATATATGTAACTTTTGTGTAACAAACAACTTTGTACTCACAACTGTTGGTGGACTTATCTTTGTCCAGTAAAAATGATTTTGTCAAATTATTTAGCTAGCTGCATTTGTTCTTGTTTCAGAGCAGTAATCTGTTTCAGATCTAAATAAGTTTGACTTGGAATACATTCTTGCATCTGTGTGAATTTGGAAAAATCAAAAGCTGCCATGTCACAAATTAGTGTTTTTGCTCTTTCCAAACTATTTACATTCCAAGTGCACAATCACAGAAGTCTGTTGGTGCCCTTCTGCTTTAAAAAAAAAAATGATGGGTGACTAGTAAACCTTATGGGGGGGTGTTCAGGGAGTTTTGCAGTTTAAGGTAATTGTTTTTATTGTTAATATGCATATATTTTTATATATTTACTGTTTTAAAAAATGTTGAAAAATCCAAAATCTTTTCCTCTGTTTAACAAGGATAAGCATGGCAGTTGTAACCACAGAAAGCGTATATGCTTTGTTATTTTGAAGGTTTATACACATAAGTAGTTCATATCTACATCGACAACGTTTGGTGTTAGTGAAAAATCAAATGTAAAACACATTGCATATAACAAGCATATAACATATATTTATTGACACCTTCGTAATCTCAAAGAGAAGCTCACAAAATGTATAGACGATGTGTTTCGATTGTAATCAAAGTGGCTGCCGTCTGTTTCTCTTCAATGATTGTTGTTCATTTTGCCTTTTGTTTGTTTAACCCTGGAAAACAATCATAAAATGTTTTAACATAAAAATAACATGGAAACCAGTAGTAAGCAGCATGATTAAAAATGCACAGTACCCACAGTACCTTTACAATCGTGGTACTCTAATCTAGGTTATAGGGAATATAGACCTTCAGGTAATCCTAAAATCTTATTACAGGGTCCCAATTTTTCATGCTATTTTTATTGATCTATATGGTCGCAAAAAAGTCCAGTTGGCTTCGAATCCCAGTTTAGGTTTGAAACAAAAAAAATATTGTTAACGTCTTGTAAACAGTTTTTTTGCACATCCCAATTTCTATAGAACGTTCAGCATGTCCTGGAACATCTCACTTAGACAGTTGCATAGTCCTGAAATATGCTTACTATATGGTAATATAATAATATACATAACACATTTATTTAATATTTGTGTAATATAATATAACACATTTTCTATGAACTTGTCTACAATTTTTGCAGTTATTTTTTAAAATACCTGATTTTTTTTGTAAACTCTTAACTAAAATAATTTATCATCAACCCTTTGTATTAAAAAGTCTCCAAGGCAGAGATTTGCTAGGAGGATAAGAGATCATTAATTGTTAAACATGTGTAACATTTCCAATTCTATACAGTTTGTCTTTATAACTCTCTAAGTTAAATATTGCGTAACTTTTTTTAAATTTTAATACCTGAATTAACTAAATCTTTCAGCTGAGCGTGCCCTCGTGGTAGTTATTCTGAACATTTTTTGAATATTGGTGGCAGCAGGTGCGTCTCTTTCTCGAGATTCTCACTCTCGTTTCAGATTTCTGGGTATCAGTTCTCTTTTCTCAGTTTGTTTGTGCAGATTACCGTGGTTTCTGATCAGTTCATCAGTGCGGTAATGATAAATTTAGCACAAGGGGATTTACCAAGAGTGTAGCAGCTGTACATGCAGTAAAAATTATACTAAAGTAAAAAAAAAATCCAGAAGATCATTATAATTCAAGTAAATTGCCATGGCATTAAGGTGGCTCTCAAACTATAGAATGATCCTATTGTTTTTTTTTATTTATTTTTCTCCAGGTACAGTGTTTATATTCAAGTTAGCCCGCCCGAGTAGATATGAGAGGTATTATTTCACATAAAAAACACAGAATTGCCACTTTTGATATTTATTGAAAGAATAGTAGGTTTGTCTTGGCACGATCCCTTAACACTTAGAACCTACCAACATTAGTGCCCCATCAATATCATTTCCCTGAGATTTAGCTCATTAACCAAGTGCCCATTAAACAGTACAACAAGTCAGCATGGAAATTTCAAGCAAAGAAACCTCGTTAGTGCCGAGTATGTTAACCATAGCAGGAGCAGTGTTCCACCAGGTTCCTAGCATGTTTACAATCAGCCTTTCAACTAGGGCTTTAGTGAATAACTCCCTATGTCCCCAGATACCACTTGCCACTTGTTAAACATCAAAAACACATTTACAGTTAAATCTTTATTTGCAGGGGCTTGTTGTGTTTACCTTTTGTATTTTAACCTTTTGTGTTTTACCATCCTGTACCAGTTACTTAATTAGTGTTTTTATGGCCTAGAGGTTAAAGATATACAACAAATGGACATACACATTTACGTGTGCTTCAAGGATGCACCCACATCTATAATCCCCAGTGTATATTCCAAAGAACAGATTAGTTTTATACCTACACTACCTGGAATCACTAGGAAAGCTGCAATGAGACTGTGACTTATATCATGGTTGGAGTAGAAAATGAGTAGTCATAAGTAATCACATATAGCATGGCATTAAGGGGATGCTAAGAGAATAGGAAGGTACTTTAAATTATTGAATGTACACAAGATATGTCCTTTTTTTGGTTTTAAATTTGTAGTAACCAAAAAGAATGTTCTTTAAATGTACTACTGAGAGATCAAGTACAAGTCATGTGGCCTGTTTTTGACTCCTAATTTATACACTTACAAATAAAATGAGACACATTGGTATTGAGACTACCAGTTATTTAACTATAAATAAACGTTTAGCAGTAAATTGTGTTAATGGTATTTGGACACAATATCAGGTATTTTAACTGGGCCGCTGCAGAATTAAATGCATTACAGTTGCTCAATTAAATTGGTTAAAATCCGCCCTATGAGCTTTGCAACATTTGAACGGTCCTAGAAACCCTACCTGTGTTTCTGTATGAATGAATCAGGAGATGGTGGGAGCGGTGGGGGATTACCAGTAACGAAACAAACTGACTATCCACATAAAGCTAAACCAAGAAACATAAGTCAAAGCAGGCAGAGAAGAGGCAGCCACGTCATGATAAACAGCCTGCACCTGTGCCATGACGTGTCCATTACACCTGGCGCTACAGTGCTATCATCATCCACAGCTCCCCAGAGAGTACCCTTCAACAACCATACTACAGCCTGAGCCTTGCCCACCTCTCGCAGCTTACTGTTTCAGTGTATGGAGGGATGCCGTTATGTTATGAAAAATAGAGATTTCTAGTTTGAAGTGAAGGTCCATGTACCTACTAATTGAAACATGAAACAATATATATATATAATATATATATATATATGTACTCACATATAGATAAAAATGTGGAGGCTCCTCAATGGTAATAGTAGTGGTCTTGCCCCCCTGTATGGCACTCCAGAAAATGTAGAAATAATATGAATCAATATAAATGGAATAGACACTATTTTTTTTAAAAGTAGTAGGTTACACTTGAGATATGCAGCATCCAGCATCCATAGCATACATACGTGTAAAAAAAATAAAACGTAAAATTAACTTAAATTTTCAAATAAATGTAAAAAAAACAACTTAAAAGTTGATCAATGCGTTTTGCCTCGTCTGGGATTCTACATGATGCCAGGTAGAAGCTCAGACAGGGTGAAATGTATTGCATGGTACTGGTAAGCTGATCAACTTTTAAGGACTTGTTTTTTATATTTATTTGAACATTTTTACTTTATTTACTTTGGTTTTATTTCTTACCTGGATCTAATTCTATGGGTGCCGCATACCTAAAATGTAAGAATTAGAGTTGTAGTAAAAGTTGGTAACATTTTCTGCCCTGATATCTCCTCTCTTTTCTCTTCAACTATAGGAATAATAATGCACTTGCAATACATAGTTAATGTTAAAAGAGCTCCAGCAGATTCACTGATACATAATTGATATTAATAGAGCTCCAGCAGATTCTGTACCACTACTACAATTAGGGAGAATAAAAAAAGCAACAATAATGTTAAATTTAACAATAAGAAAAGTAACAACAACATATTTTCACATAAGGAGATGAATAGGGCCATGGTCTTGCAACGTTAGTCTATCAAATAACAGAGCTAATACCCACAGTGGCGGAACTACCGGGGTCGCAGGGGTCGCGACTGCGACCGGGCCCTGGAGTTCTGCCAGTCAGGGGGGCCCAAGGGGTGCCGAGCGGTTGCTGAAAACGACCGCTCGGCAACTCTTGGGCCCCCCTGACTGACAGAAATCCAGGATGCCGCCGCTGCTGCCGCCACCGTCGCTGCTGCTGCTGCCGCCGCCTGCCTCAGCGCTGCCCAGAGTGCAGTGTTGGGAGCGTGAGGTGTTTGTCTCGGGTGCCGGCGCTTCCCGCTGAGTGGGTAGATCGTGAGAAGGGGGGGTAGGGAGGGAGTGGATAGATCGTAAGAAGGGGGGGTAGGGAGGCAGTGGGTAGATCGTGAGAAGGGGGGGAGGGAGTGGGTAGATCGTGAGAAGGGGGGGCAGGGAGGGAGTGGGTAGATCGTGAGAAGGGGGGAGGGAGTGGGTAGATCGTGAGAAGGGGGGAGGGATGGAGTGGGTAGATCGTGAGAAGGGGGGAGTGAGTGGGTAGATCGTGAGAAGGGGGGGAGTGAGTGGGTAGATCGTGAGAAGGGGGGGTAGGGAAGGAGTGGGTAGATCGTGAGAAGGGGGGGTAGGGAGGGAGTGGGTAGATCGTGAGAAGGGGGGTAAGGAGGGAGTGGGTAGATCGTGAGAAGGGGGGTAAGGAGGGAGTGGGTAGATCGTGAAAAGGGGGTAGGGAGGGAGAGGGTAGATCGTGAGAAAGAGATAGATGGGGTTGGGGTTGGGGGGGCCCTTAACAGATTCTCGCTCCGGGGCCCTGAGGTTTCTAGTTACGCCCCTGAATACCCAAGAGTAGTGGACGAATAAAGAAGACAAAAGGGCAAGAGGAGTCAAGAGATGAAGCAGAGCGGAGGAAGACTAGACAAGGACACAGAAGCAGTCGGTGGAGAAGATAGGAAGACAGAGAGAGTGAATGAGAGTCTAAGTAACAACGCCCTAGGGTTAGTCAGCTTTGAGGCTGTGCAGCAGGTCTCAGGTCTGAATATAAGACAACCTTGATTATAATACAAGGTAGTTTTTTTCAGGTTTGGGGAAAAGCTTGTTAGCCTCTAACTTTGGAGAGCTGCAAGACAATAATAATGTGCTAACAGTGTCAAGATCAAGATCTTTAACATGGCATTTCCCATACCTCTTTCTTCGTAGCACAGTTAATTTCTTGTACGTGATTATCCTAATATCTGATCAACTTCTGTAATGGTCCATGTCACAAAAAAATAAAAAACATTCATGCTGTACCAAGCCGCAGTTGTTTATTTTGGTGCCAAACTCTTCATGTCTGCAACAGACACAACAGTACACCTGGCTTAATAGGTTAATGCCTTCCAGCAAAACTTACTCTGTCACACCTGTTTAGGTACAGAATATTGCAATGACATTGCATTTTCAGAATTATTGAGTATAATGTTTTTTTCTGCTCAAATGATATTTACCCTTTGAGGGAGACCTATTGAAGGGTGTAACCCCCCCCCAATGATTCCTAAAGACAAAGGGTCGAAATAAACGTCACTAGGCGTCTGTTAAATGGATGAAATACAGATGTGCAGAAGATGGGAAGAACAAAATGAGAATTTTAATAGTTGAGGTTTTTGTTGATGAAAATAATATGTAACTCATACTAATGTGCGCTTTTATTATGCTTAATATGCTTAGCTAATTGTAATTGACAAATGGGAATCCTAGAATTTGCTATTAAAAGCCTCAAGTCCTTGAAACATCTGTATAACCAAATCAAAAATGCCCAGATAAATTAGTATGTGCTTCTGATGTGATTGAAGGATAGTCAACATTACTGTTACATTATATAATTATATCATGTACAAAGGACCCATTGATTGATATTGATTGTTGTATTTTAAGATTTGGAGATATGTCTACACCCAATGACAATATGAGTGTAACGACCCTACTCTTACCTTTAAATACAGGATAGAATGAAAACCACACAGGTTGCTGTATATATGTAGGTGTTTCCATAAGGTGTTATCCATTACCTTAAATACCACTAAAATAAAGAAAGTAATTCCGCTGAGATTACTCTTTAATATTAACGGGATATTACAAATACCCTCTTTCCGTATCACTAAATGAAATCTGAAATCTACAACAGTATCACAACCAGTACTGCTGGCATTTTGCTACATTTGCTGTATGTTACCCATTCAGGTCAACATTTTACAAATCTGCAAGTGAAGTCTCCTTTTAAAGACAATGCTTTACACTCTTATGTAGCCTTAGCACAGTGATTCAGGGCCAGACAAATATATCACACCTTCCAGTGTTGCACCTTAGATTGTTGCTGGCATTAACTTGTTCTAGGGTTTATTGGAGACTGTCCCATACATACTGTACGATATATGTTTGTATCACATCTTGTGCATGCAATATTATTTTCGTCAGTATGCCTTGCTACGTAATATCATGTCTTGTGTTATGTAGGCCCACAACTTTCTTAAAAAATTTGTGTTGATTCTGCAGAATACACTACTTTAATAAGATAACAGACGTTCAAACAGTCCTTGTATGATATACATGCTAAGGGTAGGCTTAGTCGCATCTCTTTAAATCAAAGGTCCTAAGTAGAAGTGTATGTAAAATTTTCCAAAAAATAATTTTACATTTCACTGGTTATCTGTGTATAGGCTTGTCATAAGATAATGGCTGATTCAGTGCCTTCCTTTGTGGTGAATAATCTGGTTACTTAATTATCTGCACAAAGTGATTGCAGGCATTGTAATATCTTGCTTAGTCTTACTTCATCTCATTTCTTCTAAAACACTTTTTTTTGGAATCTTCTGTAGGCTACATTGATGTTACTTTGTGGCTTGTAGGCACCAGCCCATACTGTGGTACATCTCTGAAATTCTTAGAGCACCTCTCAGATACAAGCTACTTGCCAAAAATATCACCATAGGTATGAATGTGGAGAGTTGGTGTATAATTAACCTTTTTTTTTAAGAGTTAAACTGTTTTCCTCAAATAAAATTATGAATAATGACAGACAACATATTATAATGATAAAATTATTTTATTCAATGGCTTAAATAGGCATAGTGACAAGAAAAACCATTAGATGTCTCCAGCATTGTTATATTAGGAAGCAGAAGAAAATAGAATGTGAGATAAGAAATTAATAAAAAAGAAAAAAAATGCAAAGAAAGGATTATGTCAGTGAGACTTTAAAGAGCAGCATCAAATACTCTTAACCACGACAGGAGCCTAACATGCCCCACATTATATTCCATGTCCCCATAACATTGATTAGAACTTTGTTTTAGGGAATATAAACTCAAATATAATCAGATTTCTTAAGAGTCTGGATGACATCTTTGCCCTGATGTGTCACTTTACATGTAAAGTAGTCATGTCGTGCCCATACATCGCTGGGCAAGGTGAGGTAGCTGCTGCTCAAGTATGTGTTGTCCTTCTGTTTGCTTTCCGTGGACACCTGCACCCCTTCAGTCTTCTCAGCTCCATCCACCAACCACTTTACCGTCACACCTCGAGGAGAGTAATCATTTGCAAAACAGGTGAGCGTGGCTTTTTGGCTTTCTAATTCACTCTTAGATGGAGGAAAGAGGGAAACGGTGGGGGGCTTCACATCACCGTCTGATTCGGAAAAGAAAGAGGGAAAAAACAAATTTGTCATAAATTCATTAATTTTATAAGTTGATCTCAAAACAAAATAGGGATTGCTGTGAGACACAATATTTTTTTTAATATAAAGAGCAAGATAATTTTACATCATTAAAAAAATATTTTGAGTAAGACAAACACACCAAAGGCTATTTGCTGAAATAGAAATACGTAGAAATACACTTTGCAGGTATATTGATAAACTACTTTGTACAGATGTAGTTATAAAGTGATATTTACAGACATAGCTCCATGGCTTTGTGTGAGTTCATGTAATTATTGGTAGGTTTCCAGACATAAGAGGCTTGCTTTAGTGCCACTTTTTTGTGCTTCAGTAAATGCCCAGTGAGCAGAAAATCGACAATGTATTTTTTAAAGCTTGAAAACAAAGGTGACTGATCTGAAATATTTGCCGTTAGTGATTTATAATACTGGAATGCAGCATAGATTTGTTAGGAATAAGAAAAGTTAAATTTGATGTATACTTCTGGTCATATAAGTCTTCTGACTATTTTTTAAATTGAATTGGTTATAGTAGTTGAGAAAATAGATAAGTCTTTTGTCTTATGTTTTTATAACCTTATTACTACTTGAGTACAATCAGTAATATTCACCAGGCATGCTGATTGATGTTTTATGTTGTATGGCTACTCTACTAAGCTGAACACAGTATGTTAATAGGACACAAAAAAAGTTACAACAACTTACCTTGCTGCAGACTATTGTATTATTGGATATTTTGGGCATAAATATAGCAAAACAGACTAATCTTGCTTGAATTTTGTAATACGTTAGAAGCAGAGTGCACACAAGAGATGAGAAATAAACAAAACAAAAATGTGCGTTGAAAGGTTGATCAGATTACTTACTAAGAACGGTGAGCTGGGTTCCACCTCCAAACGTCCACCACAGTACTTTAAAACTGTACAAAAACTGCTAGACCTTCTAGCCTAAGACCAGCAGTGTCATGTTCCAGAATCAATTTATAGAAAACCTCAAAGATCTTTGTGATACTGTTTATCTTAGTTGGAAAGTACTTTTTTGGTGTTAAACAATATACATTTTTCTTCATCATCCACAGCAGTTGGACTTATATAGGTAAATCATTTGGTTATTGTTACCCAGGTAAAACAGTATAACTAATAAGTAATACAGTCAACATCAGTTGCGGTGATGTGGGCTGATATTCTCTTCCATTCTGTTTTATGCCACAAATTATATATTTTATTTTGTAATTATTTTTTTGGGTGCTGCAAAAATGGACGGACTCCTTTTACGGTCAATACCGATTAAACTGACTAAATTAATTACATAGATTTTGCACAACAGAGCAATGATTCTGTACTTTTCCAATTGAAAAATAAACTTTTAGACAAACACATCAGATATGTGACAATTCAAGAGAGCTTCTGACATGATACATAAACAGCAAGGTACATACTGACAACAGTTTATGTAGAGAAACACTGAAGTTGATTTAAAAGTAAAACAAATAACCATAAGGAGGCAATTGGGTACTTACTCAGGACAGTCAACTGGCTTCCACCACCGAAGACGTCCAACAGTAGAATAGTGTCTTTCAAAAACGGAGTCAAGGTCTACAACACATGTCGTTGATACACAAGGGCACAGGTGGCTTCTTTGTATGTAACTGTGTCTGGTTTCAGCAGATTGTTATTTAACATATCATAAAACACTACAAACATTAGGCACTGTATAATGCTTCTCTATAATTTACTTCAGCATATGGATCAATACCTAATGACTACTAGATCAAGTGCATCATGTTGAAGTTTTATCATATATAGATCATGATTATTTGGTACCACATAAGTTGTGTGTATGAATTATTTATGTTTGTTTATAATATAAATGTAACAGTCCTAAACTGGGCTGGATTAACGTAGGGGCTGATGGAGCTGCAGCTCTAGGCCCCTACCTGAAAATAGGCCCATTTAGGGCCGGGACTGAGGTGGGCCATGCGGCTGCACGAGCGCCAGGGCCGTCTTTAACGCGGGCAGAAGCCTGCAGCAACTATGATCACAGGGGCCCTGCTGCTTACCTGTACGTCTCCTGTACCGCCTTCCTAAGGGAAGCAGAAACCCAGCGGAGTCATGTCAGTTTACATCACGTCACATGACCCTGCTTCCTCTTGAAGTTAAAAGAGAGTTGTTCGCACAGAGTGCGAGCAACACAGAGGGAAGCAGCGGCACAGAGAGATCTTCAGTTCAGGTAACCGGGTGGGGGAGGGTGTATGAATGAGTATGATTAATTGAGGGAATGAGTATCTGTGAATGAGTGAACAAGGCGGACTTTAGGCCTCCCATGTATGATTACTTTTTTATAGTACTGAGGTACTCCCAATTATTTTACATAAGAGTATATCCAAAACTATCTGCCTAGCATTGATGTCATCTTTATCCAGTACATCATAGATGTCAAGTAGTTCCCATTTTTATTATTTATTTCCATAATTATTTATATATTCTATTTTATTTATTTCCATAAAAAGGCCCAACAAAATCCTCAGCACCAGGCCCATGGTGCTCTTAGTCCGGCCCTGGTCTCAAATTTAATGCACTTAGAAACATAGAAACATAGAAAGTGACGGCAGATAAGAGCCAGAAGGCCCATCCAGTCTGCCCAACCTCTGAGTACTCTCCTTTAGTACTTGCCCTTATCCTATATCTAGCTTGGCATTATGCCTATCCCATGCTTGCTTAAATGACTTTACTGTATTAACATCTACCACTTCCACTGGGAGGCTATTCCATGCGTCCACTACCCTTTCCGTAAAGTAATATTTTCTGATGTTACCATTAAACCTTTGCCCCTCTAGTTTATGCTTGTGTCCTCTTGTTGTGGTTTTATTTCTTCTTTTAAATAAACTTTCTTCCTTTACTTTGTTGATTCCCTTTAAGTATTTAAATGTTTCTATCATATCCCCCCTGTCCCGTCTTTTTTCCAGGCTATATAGGTTAAGATCCTTTAACCTGTCCGGGTAAGGTTTATTTTGTAATTCATAAACCATTTTAGTAGCCCTTCTCTGCACTTTCTCCAACATATCTATATCCTTCTGGAGATATGGTCTCCAGTACTGTACACAATACTCCAAGTGAGGTCTCACCAGTGATCTGTACAGCGGCATGAGCACTTCCCTCTTTCTACTGCTAATACCTCTCGCTATACAACCAAGCATTCTGCTAGCATTACCTGCTGCTCTACTGCATTGTCTACCTACCTTTAAATCCTCAGAAATAATTACCCCTAAATCCCTTTCCTCACACGTTGAGGTTAGGACAGTACCAAATAGTCTATACTCTGCCCTTGGGTTTTTATGCCCCAGGTGCATTACTTTGCATTTATCCACGTTAAATGCCAATTGCCACAGCTCTGACCATTTTTCCAGCTTACCTAGATCGTTTGCCATTTGGCTTCTTCCTCCAGGAACATCAACCCTGTTGCAAATTTTTGTGTCGTCGGCAAATAAACATACCTTTCCATCAACACCATCTGCAATATCACTAATGAAAATATTAAAGAGAATGGGTCCAAGTACAGATCCCTGAGGTATCCCACTGGTAACAAGACCTTGTTCTGAATATACGCCATTGACTACAACCCTCTGTTTTCTGTCACTCAGCCACTCCTTAATCCATTCAACAACATTGGGATCTAAACCCAGAGATTGCAGTTTATTTATAAGTCTTCTATGTGGGACAGTGTCAAAGGCCTTACTGAAATCCAGATACGCAATGTCTACTGCACCACCTTGATCAATTACTTTAGTCACCCAATCAAAAAAATCAATAAGATTTGTTTGGCAAGATCTTCCTGAGGAAAATCCATGTTGTTTTTGATCTTGAAAGCCATGTGACTTCAGATGTTCAACAATCCTTTCCTTTAACATGGTTTCCATTAATTTTCCCACTACAGATGTAAGACTAACTGGCCTGTAGTTGCCCGACTCCTCCCTACTGCCTTTTTTGTGTATAGGCACAACATTCGCTACTTTCCAATCCCCAGGGACAACTCCCGTTACCAATGATTCGTTAAATATATCAGTTAACGGTTTTGCTAGTACACCCCCAAGCTCTTTTAATAACTTGGGGTGTATCCCATCAGGCCCCATCGACTTATTTGTCTTTACCTTAGACAACTGAAGTAAAACCTCCGCCTCGATAAACTCACATATTTCAAATGATTCAGTCTTTTTTCCCAATTGAGGTCCCATTCCATCATTCTCATCTGTAAAAACTGAACAGAAATATTCGTTGAGGCAGTCAGCTAAACCTTTATCCTCTTCTACATATATGCCTTTTGTTTTTAGTCTAACTAATCCTTGTTTAACTTTCCTTTTCTCATTTATATATCTAAAAAATGTTTTATCTCCATTTTTTACTGATAGGGCAAATCGCTCTTCTGCCTGTGATTTGGCAGTTTTTATAACTTTCTTTGCCTCTTTCTGCCTAATTTTATAGATCTGTCTATCTTCCTCACTTTGGGTATTTTTGTATCTACTAAAGGCTAACTTCTTGTCTTTCACGATTTTGGCCACTTCTGCTGAGTACCACAGCGGTTTCCTTAATTTTTTACTCTTACTGACCAACCTAATACAATTTTCTGTTATCTTCCATAAAACAGCTTTTACAAAATCCCATTTCTCCTGAACACCATTTAAATTGTGCCAGTCTGATAATGACTCCTCTATACATTTTCTCATTTTAGAAAAGTCAGCTTTTCTAAAATCTAAAACTTTTGTTTTTGTGTGGTGTGACTCAGTCACTGTTCGTATATTAAACCACACAGACTGATGATCACTAGATCCCAAACTTTCACCTACAGAAATATCTGTTAACAAATCTCCATTTGTGAACACTAAATCCAATGTGGCCTCCTTACGAGTTGGTTCCTCAACCACCTGTTTTAAAGATAATCCCAATAAGGAGTTTAGAATATCCGCACTCCTGGTACAACCAGCTACTTTCGTTTTCCAGTTCACATCAGGGAGATTAAAGTCACCCATGATTATAACATCCCCCTTCACTGTCATTTTAGCTATTTCCTCCACTAGTAGATTATCGAGTTCTTCTACTTGTCCTGGGGGTCTATAAATCACACCTATGCGAGTTACTTTACTTTTGCCAAATTGTACTGTAACCCAAACCGACTCTAAGTTCTCTTCACCAACTTGTATTAAGTTAGATTTGATGTTATTTTTCACATATAGGGCCACCCCTCCCCCTTTCCTGCCCTTTCTATCTTTTCTATATAAAGAGTACCCCGGTATTGATATGTCCCAGTCATTTTTCTCATTATACCATGTCTCAGTAACAGCCACTATATCAACATTCTCAGTTGCCACAACTGTTACAAGTTCATGGATCTTATTCCCTAAACTGCGAGCATTTGTAGACATGACCTTCAGCTTGTCATTTAACACCGATGCTGCAATCACTTTCTGTCCTTGCTTTGGGGGGCAAAACATATGCTTCTCCCTATTATCTTTATAGACCAAGCCCCCAGATCCACCCACCTGGTTACTAAGTAAATCGCCTTCCCTTTCTATACTGTCTAACCCGGTATTTATTCCCCCCCCCCATTCCTAGTTTAAAATCTCCTCCAACCGTCTAACCATTCTCTCCCCAAGCACATTGGACCCTCTTGCATTTAGGTGCAATCCATCACGACTATAGAGATTGTACCCCAAAGCAAAATCAGCCCAGTGCTCTAAGAACCCAAAGCCCTCCTTCTTACACCAAGACTTCAGCCATGCATTTAGCTGCCTAATCTCCCGCTGCCTTTCTGGTGTAGCGCATGGCACAGGTAGTATCTCTGAGAATACTACCTTGGAGGTCCTTTTCTTAATCTTACTACCCAAGTCCCTAAAATTATCTTTTAGGACACTCCATCTTCCTCTTACTATGTCATTGGTGCCAATGTGCACCAAGACAGCTGGATCCTCACCAGCCCCTCCCAATAATCTATCCACTCTGTCCGCAACATGCCGAACCCGGGCACCCGGGAGACAGCAAACCATTCGGTTGCTGCGATCAGAGCTACAGATTACCCTGTCTGTTTTCCTGATTATTGAATCCCCTACCACCACAACCTGCCTGGGCTTTCCTTCCTTTCGGATCCCCTGCACATTGGATGAGCTGCTCTCCCGGCTGTTAGGGAGAACAGCTTTTTCCGCAAAGCCTACCTCTGAGTCTGCCTCCCCAACATGCTCACTTAAAAGGGCAAATTTGTTGGGAGGGAGAGACTCTGGGCTGGCTTGCCTCTTCCTCTTCCCTTCCCCACTGCAACCACGTCTTACTGTCACCCAGCTATGTGCCTGACTCCCTTCTGACTGATCTCCTCCCTCATTGCTAGGGGCCCCATCTAAACTTTGCTCAGTGAGCAACAGACTCCTCTCAAGGTTGTCAATCTCTCTCAGTGTTTCAATGTGCCTCTTAAGAGCACCAACCTCAGCTTCCAGAGAGACCAATTGATCACACTTACCACAGCGATATGGACCCAGGAACTGCTGTTCCAAGCATGCATACATATGGCATGATGTGCACTGAGTGAAATCTCCAAGCTTGCTCATTCTTTATAAAGGGACGCGAGTATAGAATTTAAACAGTTGCTTTATGTCACTTACCCTCCTTGCTCTTGCACTCTTGTGTTGTACTAACTGCTGTGGTGCACAAACTGGTCACTTACAGAAAGCAAGTCACTTAGAAAATGCAAGCCCCTTACAGTGAGCAAGCTGTGAGTTTAACCACTTCCTTATATACAGAGCAACACAGTTAATTGATTATAAACCCCACCCTTAACTAATTACACTATAGAAAATGGGAGAGAGAAAAAAAAACCAAACAGTTAATGCAAAACACAGTTTTTTTTTTTTGTTTTTTTTTTTGTTTTTTTACCACAAACCCTTCAACCCTCTTGTTGCTGGTTGAGATACAAACCCACTGTTGGTATACTTATAATACCACTTCTCTGCCGCTGCTGTGGTGCACAAACAAACTGGTCACTTACAGAAAGCAAGTCACTTAGAAAATGCAAGCCCCTTACAGAGAAACTTACATGAGTCAAACTGCCTCTGTCTAGTTATGTAGCAATACATTGTGTTGACCACAATAAATATTCAGTAGTATAGCAGCTTGTAAGCATAATTCGTCGGCATTAAATGCACCTAGCTCTTTTTACACTTCACCATGTACTTTTTAACAACTGATGACCGATACTCTATTTTTCTACATTTTGTGAAACCTCAAACGTTCTTTAATTCAAGGCTTTGTTACAAAAAAAGGTTTTTGCCTATGTTATGCTTACTTGAAGATGATTTATAACTTTAAAAATGGATAGTTGGAAAAATACAAAATTATTTAAGATTGGAATTTTACAAAACTGCAGTCATTGCTAGGTTCCCAAAAGAGATGAGACTAAAGACAACTAGTAAGCATTCAGTCCATCTACCTGTAGAGATTTAAACCAAAGAACAGTTAATACATAATTGATAATATAATAAACAGCACTGGTCTTTACTTTGTAACCAAAATGTTGATTTTTGAGTTTTCAATATTATACAGACAGAAATCTATGAAATTCAAGATAACAAAAAAACAAAACACTGTAGTTTTTCCTTGTGAAATAAAAATATTTTCTAAATGAACACTGACATTCCAATTTTCCATTTTTGGTGATGTGTTATGCTGTGGGAAAAGAACATGCATGATACTTAACTCTTACCAGTTAATAAAATAGATTAATTACAATGTGGGCTTGTTCCTTGGGTTGTTCCTAATTCAGCAAATATGGCAATAGTGCCACTCGATTTTGACTCGATTTTTTTGCAAGTCTTAAAAAAAAAAAATAAGTTTCCAAGGTACTGCATTCGACCTTGCAAGTCAATGGAGCCCAGCTTTCTAATTACAATGTGATTAGTAAAATATAAAAAAAAAATGTAAAGTAGCTTAAAAAAATAAGTAAAAATGTGAACCATCCAGTTCCCACCTAAATCTGACTATTAATTTAGGAAAGAATAGGCCTGAACATAAGACTACCCTATAGGAAAAAGTTTTAATAGTAAATATTAATTATTAATTATTTTTTTTAAATGGAATAAAAACTATGATTGAGAAAAATGCATTTCTTGTTTTTATTTCCCTTTATTTGCCAACCTCCCCCCCAGTTATGCACATCTGCCCCCAGAATTTTCCACTTTGCCCCCCAGATATGCCTTATATCTCCCATATGCCACTCTGCCTTCCTGATATGCCACTCTGCCTTCCTGATATGCCACTCTGCCCCCCAGATATGCCTTATGCCCCAGTTATAGAAGCCCCGTGTCAGAACCAGAGACGGAGCGTAGCGCAGGATCAGGTAACCAAAAGGCTTTAATGAATAAGGTAGATTCAAACACACAGTTCAAAAGACACCAAGCACAGTACCGTAGTCTAGCAAACAATTCCAGGTTCAACAGGTAAGCAGCACAGTTCTCAAAGCCGGAGGCGCAGTTCCAATTAAAGGGGCAAAGGCAGGTAGAGGAATCCAATAAAGGGTAGCCAAAGTTCAATCACCAGAAAGTCAAGCAGGGAACATCAAAATCTTCAAGCAGAAGGTCGTAGGGTATCCACAAGGAACACGGCTCAACTAGCAAGCAACTAGTGTAGGATTTGCGCACCTGATCCCCCTCAGAGCAAACCTGGTCTCCTCCCCTGCACACCTGATCCCCTTCAGAATAGACCTGGTCTCCTCCCTTGCACACCTGATCCCCTTCAGAGTAGACCTGGTCTCCTCCCCTGCACACCTGATCCCCTTCAGAGTAGACCTGGTCTCCTCCCCTGCACACCTGATCCCCTTCAAAGCATACCTGGTCTCCTCCTCTGCACACCTGATTCCCTTCAGAGTATACCCGGTCTCCTCCCCTGCACACCTGATCATCTCTCATGGGCATGGCAATTGCTATGGGAGCGGGAGGCAAGCTCCTCCCCCTCCCTTCCTGATTAGCATCTTCCCTCTGTCCATCTCTTGCCTCCGGGGTGTAACCACGCCCCCCCGCCACGAGGAAAGCGCGCGTTTTTGCTAAGCGCGGTACGCGGCGGAATCGAGGCCGGGGATACGGCCTGCCCCGCGGACGGGCGATCGCGCCGCGAGGCATCTGACGCCCGGGATCCGCTCCCCGCGACGGCGACTCCCGCCGCGAGGTAGGTAACGGACCCCGGTCCTGACATACCCCCCTCCTTACAGACGACCTCCGGGCGTCTCTAGGACCCGGACGTCCTGGATGTGATTGGTGGAATTTCTTGAGTTTCGCAGGGGCGTGAATGTTGCAGTGAGGTTCCCAAGTACATTCATCTCGGCCACAACCTTTCCAAAAGACAAGGTATTCCAAACGCCCCCTACAAATGCGGGAATCCAGAATCCTTTCAACCTCGAACTCCTCAGATCCCTCCACACTAACCGGAGGGGGTGGTTGGCCTTTTCTTGGAGTGGATTCCGGGACCCAGGGTTTAATCAAAGAAACGTGAAAAGTGGGATGGATGCGCCATGATGGAGGAAGTTGTAGACGAACTGCCGCAGGACCCACCAAGGCCGTGATGGGAAAGGGTCCATGAAACCGTGGACTCAATTTCTTTGAAGGACCTGTAGTCTTGATGTGTGCTGAGGAGAGCCACACCTTATCTCCCACTTGATAGGAAGGGGGTTTACTCCTGTGTTTGTCGTAAAACTTCTTATGATCCTGTTGTGCTTTACGAAGCGAAGTCTTTAATATGGGAAGGATCTGTTGCAACAACTGAAGACAGTCACCCACTGGTGGGGCATTACGGGCTGGGGGTAAGTCGATGAGAAAAGACGGATGGTACCCATAATTGGCCCAAAAAGGAGACATGCCTATAGATTTCTGAGTGTGGTTGTTATAGGCAAACTCCGCCATGGGCAACAGCTGTAACCAGTCATCTTGCTGATGTGTCACATAACATCGCAGATATTGTTCCAGTATCTGGTTGATTCTTTCTGTTTGACCATTGGTGCTGGGATGGTAAGCAGAGGACAGGCGTCTCTTGATTTGTAATCCTTTACAGAAGGCGGACCAGAATTTGGAGGTAAATTGGACCCCTCTATCAGATAAGATTGAATGAGGGATACCATGCAGGCGAAAAATGAAGTTAATAAACAGATCGGCCGTTTCCGCTGAGGTAGGTAATTTGATGGTGGGTACAAAGTGGGCCATCTTGGTCAATGTATCCACCACGACCATGATGGTGTTGTGTCTTTGGGATGGAGGTAAGTCCACTATAAAATCTACGGTTATGTCCTGCCAGGGTCGCTCTGGAACGTGGAGAGGCTGTAAGAGACCGGCGGGTGGAGAGTTACTTCCCTTGGAACAGGCACAGGTTGAACAGGAGCGGACGTATTGTTGTATGTCTCTTCTCATGGTAGGCCACCAAAAGGATCGGGTAGCTAGTTCTAAAGTTTGTCTTTGGCCTCCATGTCCGGCTAAGGGATGATCATGGATGTACTGAAGAACGGTGTTACGTGTTAAAGGGGGAACGTAGATTTGACGCCCTCGGTAAAACAGTCCATTTTCGGCTTGTAAGGAGGAGGTTTCCGAGGTGTCGCCTAGAACTCGACTGTGTTCCCTAAGTTCTTCTACCATCGAAGAGTGAAGCGCCAGAAAGTGAGATGTGGGTAGTATGGTGTCCGTGGTGGGGAGTTTGGCGTCTGATTCGTACAACCGGGATAGGGCATCCGCTTTAGTGTTCTTCGTACCTGGACGATAAGTGATGTGCAATTGAAATCTCGTGAAGAAAAGGGCCCATCGGGCCTGTCAAGGGCATAGTCTCTTGGCTTTCCTGAGGTATTCGAGGTTGCGATGATCCGTGAACACCGTGATTGGATGGATGGCCCCTTCTAGGAGATGTCGCCACTCTTCCAGAGCCATCTTAATGGCTAGGAGTTCTCGGTCCCCCACACTATAATTGGTCTCTGCAGGGGTCAGTCGTTTAGAGAAAAATGAGATAGGATGTAAAGAGTCTTTCTCCCCATCACGCTGTGACAGGATGGCACCCACCGCACCCTCTGACGCATCTACTTCCAAGTAGTAAGCTTTCTGGGGGTCAGGGATCATCAGGATGGGAGCCGTTGTAAAGCGTTGTTTCAAGATTTCAAAGGCTTTTTGGGCTTGGGGGTTCCATGAAAACGAAGTCTTTTTCTTGGTTAAAGCGGTGATGGGTTGAACTATACGGGAGAAACTGTTGATGAATCTGCGGTAGAAGTTAGCAAAGCCTATGAACCTTTGTACGGCTTTCACGGAGGTAGGTACTGGCCATTGAAGGATGGTAGTGATCTTCTTAGGATCCATCTCAATCTTTCCGGGAGTGAGGACATACCCCAAGAATTCCACTCTATCAGCCTCAAAAATGCATTTAGACAGTTTAGCATATAGGTGGTGTTGCTGGAGACGTTGTAACACTGCCCGGACGTGTTCTCTGTGCTCGGTGAGAGTAGGAGAATAAATCAAAATGTCGTCTAAATATACTATGACGAAGGTATCCAACATGTCCCGGAAAACATCGTTCAAAAAATGCTGAAAGGTGGCAGGAGAATTGCATAAGCCGAATGGCATGACTCGATACTCATAATGGCCATACCGGGTGCGGAACGCCGTCTTCCACTCGTCCCCCTTGCGGATACGGACCAAATTGTATGCACCTAGAAGGTCGATCTTGGTGTATATCTTAGCGTCTCTGAGTCGATCCATCAGCTCCGGGATTAATGGCAGTGGGTATTTGTTTTTAATAGTTATGTGGTTGAGTTCTCGATAATCCACACAGGGACGTAAGCCTCCATCCTTCTTTTCAATAAAAAATATCCCCGCACCTGCTGGGGAGGTGGAGGGTTGAATGAAGCCCTTCTTCAGGTTTTCGTCTATGTATTCTTTGAGAGTCTTTAGTTCAGGTTCTGAGAGTGGAAATATCTTTCCAAACGGTATGGCGGCTCCTGGAAGAAGGTCGATTGGGCAGTCGTAAGGTCTGTGGGGTGGCAGTCGTTCTGCCTCTTTGGGATCGAACACTTGACTGAACTCTTTGTATGAACTGGGTATCTTAGGTGCTTCTATCCCTTCTTCTCCTTGAACTGTTGCAATAAGGGAAGACGAGAGACAATGTTGTTGACAAAACCTTGACGAGAAAGTGACTTCTCCAGATGACCAACGAATGAGGGGGTCATGTTGCCGAAGCCACGGGAGACCCAAGATCAGGGGAAACAGAGGAGACTGGATGAGGTTAAAGCTGATTACTTCGATATGTCCGGGACCACTGTATAATTTGATAGGAACAGTCTCTAGGGTCACAGGACCTGATGTAATGGCTCTTCCATCTACCAGCTGGACGGTTAGTGGACTGGATCTTGGACGGGTAGGGATCTTGAAGGTCTGGGCCAGCGTGATATCCATAAAGCTCTCGCTGGCTCCTGAGTCAATGATGGCGGTGGTTGAGGTTTCTTTATTTTCCCACTGTAATGAGACCGAAATGGATAAATGCCGGGAGGTACCACTCAGTAAGACAGGAGTAATCAGGGGAGTCGTCTTACCTCGGGCGGCCAACTTGGTACAGTCACGAACGATGTGTCCTGGTTCTCCACAGTACATGCAGAGATTGTTTCTCCTTCTTTGAGCCTTTTCGGACTCAGATAAGGGTCCCCTCGTCAGCCCGATCTGCATGGGTTCGTCTCCCGAGCCGGTTGGTGAAGGGTACCCCGCTGGGGTTGTCTGGGGACGAGTGGGAGTACGAGTAGTCCATCCTGGTACAGGTGTACGTTCCATTCTCCTTTCACGGAGTCTCCTGTCCATTTGGGTTACTGTATGTATCATGGCTTCCAAAGTATCAGGGGCCTCTACTCGGGCTAGTTCATCTTTGAGGGCCTCGGCTAGGCCTAATCGAAACTGATAAAGTAGGGCAGGTTCATTCCAATTTATTTCGACGGATAAGCGGCGAAATTCGGTGATATAATCCTCAACGGGTCGGCGACCTTGGCGTAGGTTGTGAATCGCCGCCTCGGCGGTAGCTCTGGTATGGGGGTCCTCGTATAAAATGTCCATGGCTTGGCAGAATTGGACCCAAGTGTCCAGCGCAGGGTGTTGAGTCTGTAGGAGATGTTGGGCCCAGGTTAGGGGGCCTCCGGACAACAGGGAAATAACAAAGTCTGTAGCATAGGTTCGGGGCTTGAGTACAAACAACATTTCACATGATGTAATGAAGGCTCGGTATTTGCTGCGGTCTCCATTGAATCTTTAGGGTAACAGTACCTGCGGTTCAGGGGCTGCTGCAGCACCTCCTCCTGGTTGCTCCATGGGTGGAACAGGGGGTGGACCCGCTGGAATAGGAAGCGGCCCCCCCTGTAAGGCTTGTACTTGGTTTTGTAAGTTCAGTTGATGGTCTTGTACCCCTTGCAAAGTTTGGGCAATAACAGCTATTTGCTGGGTCAGAGCTTGGATAGCGTCCATCATTCCTGCAGGCTCCATATGGCTTGCTAGTTTTGTCAGAACCAGAGACGGAGCGTAGCGCAGGATCAGGTAACCAAAAGGCTTTAATGAATAAGGTAGATTCAAACACACAGTTCAAAAGACACCAAGCACAGTACCGTAGTCTAGCAAACAATTCCAGGTTCAACAGGTAAGCAGCACAGTTCTCAAAGCCGGAGGCGCAGTTCCAATTAAAGGGGCAAAGGCAGGTAGAGGAATCCAATAAAGGGTAGCCAAAGTTCAATCACCAGAAAGTTAAGCAGGGAACATCAAAATCTTCAAGCAGAAGGTCGTAGGGTATCCACAAGGAACACGGCTCAACTAGCAAGCAACTAGTGTAGGATTTGCAGGGTCTTTATAGTGTTTCTGATTGGAGATCCCTCCCTTGCGCACCTGATCCCCTTCAGAGTAGACCTGGTCTCCTCCCCTGCACACCTGATCCCCTTCAGAGTAGACCTGGTCTCCTCCCCTGCACACCTGATCCCCTTCAAAGCATACCTGGTCTCCTCCTCTGCACACCTGATTCCCTTCAGAGTATACCCGGTCTCCTCCCCTGCACACCTGATCATCTCTCATGGGCATGGCAATTGGTATGGGAGCGGGAGGCAAGCTCCTCCCCCTCCCTTCCTGATTAGCATCTTCCCTCTGTCCATCTCTTGCCTCCGGGGTGTAACCACGCCCCCCCGCCACGAGGAAAGCGCGCGCTTTGGCATCTGACGCCCGGGATCCGCTCCCCGCGACGACGACTCCCGCCGCGAGGTAGGTAACGGACCCCGGTCCTGACACCCCGGCAGTTCCGCCAGGGCTTCTATAACTGAGCACCGGAAGGTCATGTGGCGATGATCCAGGCCCCCTGCGGCTCTGTGAGTGATCTGGATCTTAGTCTTCTAGTCAGACCGCTATTTGACGTCGGGAGCATTCCCGCTAACGGCAGTGGGAAACACCCCCATTTACAGGAAAATGGGCGGGGAGCGGGGCGTGTCAAGACCCCGCTCCTGCGACCTGGAGAACCGGAGAAGTGTTGCTTCACCCGGCAATCTCTGGGTCAAACCCTGAGAGTTCCCAGGTATGGACAAATGAAACTTTAAGTAGAAAAGCTAGGTAATTAAAGCTGTCTAGGGCTGGTTTTTGGTTTGGGGTGTCCAGAAGCTCTTTAAAAAAACAAACAGGTATACTGATCAGTAATGGAGCTGTGAAAATAAAATTATGTAAGTTGCTCTACTGCCTGGTCTTGAAAATACTCTGTTTACAACTTTTGAGGTCTGAGGTGGTCTTCCGTGCACTGTTAAGCACAACAGAGAATATGGTGCTGATCGTGATAATATGAGTTAAAATAGAGGTCTGGCCCATCACTATAATTGTTTTCAGTAGGAGCTTTCTTGTTAGAAATTATATCCTGGATAGTGCAAACAGAAATGAAGCATGTTTTTGTCTCAGTTGTCTATTAGCTTGTGACTCTGTGTAAAAGCTGTCTTCATAACTCCCTGTGTAACAGTAATAATCAGCCTCATCTTCTGGTTGGACTCCAGTGATTGTTAAAGAGGCCACATCATTAGAACTATCTCCAATGAAGCGATCAGGGGTCCCTGCAGTCCTGTTAGTATCCTTGTAAATAATCTGATGAGGGGGTTCGCCTGGCATTTGTTGAAACCAACGTACATAATATTTGCTAGTAAGACTTTCTCCTGTACAAGTGATTCTTGCTGTTTCTCCTGATCTCACAGACAACTTCAGTGGTTCCTGGGTCACCACATAATGACCTGCATAACCTGTGATATAACAAGAAATAGTCACTATATGAGTTTTAACACAATTCGTATCATATGTCAAATAATACATTCATAAATTCATAGTCAAGTTGGTAAAAACATAGGAGCCAGGTACAAGAACATGTTAATAGGCAGGTTTATCTTCTTACATGTGCAGACACAAGAGGCAGCAAGATGGAGGAGTACAACCAGATGCATGATTTGATACCCAACACCAGCTCTGAGTGAAACTTGAGACACAACCTTTTAGTTTCATATTTATTCATGACAGAATTTTAATATGCCCCTCCATGCAAATTAAAACAAATTAAGTTGTATTAATTCAAAATACATGCAATATGAAATTGTGTTAAACTGAAACCAAGTCTTTGAAGGTTCATTTTCTAATAAGATCAATTTAGTGGATTTGGGAGTAGCTTTAACCCTTTATGTACAGAGCTTTTTTTAATTTTTGATACCCTTCGTGACAATGGCTGTTTTAATCTTAATTAATTTCTGCTGTGCTCATGTTTAGCCGTATTTTTCTTCTCTCATATATAGTTGTTAGAAAAATGCTTATGTTATCGTAAATATTATTCCTGACAAAGACATAAGAAAACAGGGAATGTCTAGTCTATGATATATGGACGAGTTCCCGCCAACACGCCTACTCTATGTTGTTCTATATATATGTGCAAAGGGTCAAGTCTAGGCCATTCTTAATTATGCAGCTTAAAGAGGTGTAACCTGCTTGAAAAGTAACCAATCAGAAAGAAGCATGCTATTAGAAGTAGATAAGATGCTATATAAACCATGTAATCTTAATGTGTAATTAGACAACGCTTCGACTTTTGTGTGTTGTGTGCCTTGTCTCGATTATGCGCATGATCTAATTAAAGGAAACTCTTTCTGAGGAGAATTCGACCATTATTTCAACCAACAATAGTGTACCAACACATGTTATAATTGAAGGGCTTATTATTAAACTCAGTTTAGTTTCTGGAGGGAAAATGTTTCTTATTTTTATTTTAAAAATATTTTTCTCATCTACAAAAGCTAATGAAAAAACCTGCAACATAGATTCTAATTTGTCCTGAGTTTAGACTTTCCCCAATGACTGTTTTTGTTTTGCAAGTTATGGGGAAGAAGTACAAGTAGTGTATTGTGACATGCCTTCATGTCCTATTTGAGACATCTTTGAAGCCACTCAGTTCTATTTATTCCAATCAAACATATATTTTTTGAAAACTAGACACCCCAGGGTATTTTAAATTCTAGTATTTTAACTCTTTCCATGTTCTAATTCTACCACCAGCCTTTGTGGTAGTCATTTTTTGTGTGTTTCTTGTAACACACATTTTACTTAGGTTGACCACATGTCCCGGATTGCCCCGGGTCCTGGGCGGCCTCAATCCGGGGTCTTTAATGCATTGTCCCGGAATCTCTGGCTTCAAACACTGTTTTTTTTTTTTCGACACGGAGGAGAGAGAGGAGCCGATTGGTCGCTCAAGAATAAGTTTTCAGCAACCGGAATATGACGTCTTATAAAAATAAATAAGTTTCCAAGAGGGTCTCTACAGGTACTGCATTCAACCTTGCAAGTCAATGGAGCCCAGCTTTCTAATTACAATGTAATTAGTAAAATATAAAAAAATGAAAACATTTAAAATAGCTTAAAAAAATAAGTAAAAATGTGGTAACATTTAAAAATAATTATGCAGTAGGTGAGCCATCCAGTTCCCACCAAAATCTGACTATTAATTTAGGAAAGAAAAAGCCTGAACATAAGACTACCCTATAGGAAAAAGTTTTAATAGTAAATATTAATTATTTAATTTTTTAAAAGTAATAAAAACTATGATTGAGAAAAATGCATTTCTTGTTTTTATTTCCCTTTATTTGTCAACCTGCCCCCCAGTTATGGACATCTGCCCCCAGAATTTGCCATTTTGCCTCCCAGATATGCCTTTTACCTCCCTATATGCCATTCCTCCCCCCAATATGCCTTATATCCCCCATATGCCACTCTGCCTTCCTGATATGCCACTCTGCCCCCCAGATATGCCTTATGCCCCATATATGGGGCAGTTCCGCCAGGGCTTCTATAACTGAGCACCGGAAGGTCATGTGACGCCGGCGCTCCATCATAGAAGCCCCAGAAGTTCCAGGGAAGCAGCGGAGGTTGCCTGCATGCATCACACACACATTCACCAGTTGCCAGACAGGAGGATCCAGATCCCCTGCAGAGCCTCGGGGAATCCTCCTCTCTGGCAGTCGGTGAACCTCTGCTGCTACCCGGAACTTCTATGACCGAGTACCAGAAGGTCATGAACAACGGAGGATGTGTTCACCGGCTGCCAGAGAGGATGATCCAGGCCCCCTGCAGCTCTGTGAGGGATCTGGATCTTAGTCTTCTAGTCAGACCGCTATTTGAGGTCTGATTACAAGACGACCTTGAATAAAAGACAAGGGTTATTTTTCCAGAGCATTTACTCTGAAAAAAACCTTGTCTTATATTCGAGCAAATACGATATAAAATAAAAAAAATAAAGTTTTATTTTTATGAGCAAGTGCTAAAAATAGCACTGTATCTTCCCAAAAATCCTGACAGTTAAAATACTGGCATTTCGAATACCCAGCGGGAAACACCTCCATTTACAGGAAAATGGGCGGGGAGCAGGGCGTGTCAAGACCCCGCTCCCGCGACCTGGAGAACAAGGAAAATGGCTAGCTCTGGGTAGATCTATCTAGGGTCGTTATGTATGGTGACCATCTTTGAAAAAAATTCTTAACCTTACTTTCCTTGTGTAGAATGGATTCAATCCAATCCATTTGGAACAAAAATTGTACTCGGGATTTGACCATTTCTAAAGAGGGCGGTTGAGGAGATATCCATTGGCATAGAATGGCTCGTTTGCCTACAGCCGATAGGATGCTAAGAAGGGGCTCGGCTCGGAAAGCTCCGCGACGTAGAGTTTGCGGAAACAATCCGAAGACTGCCCATTCCGCTGTAAGTTGGAAGGGGATACCCAGGACCCCAGTTATATAACTCTGCAACTCCTTCCAAAAGAGGGCAACAGGCCCGCACGACCATAGACCATGAATAAGATCTGCACCTGGCGTTTGGCATTTCGGGCATTGGGAATGGTCAGCAAGACCCATGGCATATCGGAGCTTGGGAGTGACATAGGGCTTGTGCAGTATTTTCAAAAACATTTTGCTGTAGTCCCTGGAGACTAAAAGTTTAGAAAAAAATTTCTAATATTCGCTCGAAAAATTTACTCTAAGTCTAAAGTCTGGGAATTCGTTGTTCCAAGAGGCGACACCAGCCCCCTGCGCATCCCACTCCATTATGGGTCTAAAGATATTATAAATGGTTGCCATACGAAGCTGTTGGAGAGGAGATGATAATGTGAAAGAATACAGGACATTGTTGAAATTTCTACCCGGGAGACTGGGAGAGATGGTATGGACATAATTACGGAGCTGTAAGTAATGGATAGGATGGATCGCTATAAGGGAGAATTTTGCCTGTAATTGCATATAGATGAGTAATTTGCCCAATTTTTGATCCAAGAAATCATTTACCAGACGGCCACCACACCCAGCAAGGTGCCTAAAAAGAACATCCTCCCTGCCATGCTGGAACCCCCGGGTTATGTACCAGGGAGAGAAATCTGGAGTGGCTAGGATCCAAACGCATGCGGCATCGAACACGCTCCTACGCCCGTGACGTATGATAAAACAGGGGGTTAGACACCAGTTCAGCAGGCCATAAAGACCTCGGGAGATGCAGGAGGGAGGTCAAGAAGATGTCTGGAGACAGCTGTTGTTCCAGGGTAAAGTTAACAAATCTAGAACGAGCTTGTATCCAATCCACAGCATAGCGGTAATTAGCTGCTAAATTATAATCAGATAAATTTGGCAAGTTCACGCCACCATTATGGACCAGTTGTTGGAGTTTGATCATTGCAATTCTAGCCTTTTTGTTGTGCCATAAAAATTGACGCAGAATCTTATTATGGAACAAAACATCTTTTTTCTTTAAGGTAAGTGGCAACATTTGAAGTGTGTAGAGCAGTTTAGGGAAGATAATCATTTTATATAAGTGGCAGCGCCCCAGGAAGAAAAGATGAAATTTAGACCAGGTTTTAAGGGAGCGTTCCATATGACGTAACAATGGAGTAAAGTTTAATCGATAAAGGTGTGATAGGTTAGTGTCAGGGTTTCGGCCTACCTGCACTGGCTTTCCTCCTCATGGCTCTCTGTTTGTTAGGCCGCACCCCCTTCCTCTTCCAACTTTAATGTCCAAGTTAACCCCTCCTCTTCCTGCAGGCTGTGACTATATTAACCAGCTAGTTCAGTTGCTGGTTGCCCTTTCGTGGTTCCGGACCTGTGTGTGCGTGCTTCCAGTGTTTGTTTCTTGTGTATGACCCGGCCTGTCTGACTTCCATTCTGGTGCTGCCTGCTTTTGGACTACATGGATTTCTGGACTCCTGACCTTGGCTCGTATGACTACCCGTTCTGGCTCCTGACCTTGGCTTCTTCTATGACCACCCGCTTGTCTTTTGTTTTGGATTCTTGTTATTATTTTTTTTAATAAACATTTTGACCAGTACCTTTTTGCCTCCGTCCTGATTCACTGGTACCCTGACATTACGAAAGGGCCATGAATCCTGATGGTACTGGTACTCTTCCTGTTCCTACAGTCTTCACCCGTTTAGACCAACAGGATCACAGGTTGGACCAGTTGGCTGCTGCAGTACAAACGCTCCTTAACCGTACGGCTCATTTAGAACCACCACCTGCACGACCTATAGCTCCAGCTCCTTATGTTGTTCCTGCACCAACTGTTGCAGCTGAACCACTGGCTCCCAGAGGCATGAGTGGTACTGCTCCTCTGCCCCACCTTATGGAGGGGACCCAACCCAGTGCCGTGGCTTTTTGAACCAGGTTGGCATATATCTCGAATTGGTGCCACAGGCTTTTCCGACCGAGCGGGCCAGGGTTGGTTTCCTGATCTCGCTACTAACCGACAAAGCTCTAGCATGGGCTAATCCTCTTTGGGAGGCGAATCGGCCGGTTGTGCAAAATTATGCAGAGTTTATGCAGAGTTTAGAGGCCATAATAGTCGTGATGACATTCCTGACGTTTTGGGTAGAGTGGCGACCTTTTACAAAACCCGTCTGAGAAGGAGAGACGATCTTCGTTAAAATAGGCTGTAAACAAGCAGCCATGATTTTAGCAAAAAATTTAAGGTCCTGATTTAATAAGGAGATAGGTCTGTAAGAGGATAATGCCGCAGGGTCCCTATGAGGTTTAGGGAGGACAATAATCCTGGATGCTGTTAATTCTTTAGGAGGGGTACCACCCATTAGAAAACGATTATAAATTTCGGCCAGATGGACTGGTACATATGTAGTTAAAAGCTTGTAATATTCTGCGCTAAGACCGTCAGGGCCTGGGGTTTTACCATTGGGGAGATTTTTAATTGTAGTTGAAATGTACGGACATTTAACTGATAGAACAGGGAGACCAGTGGGATCTGCAGGGTAAGTTGCAGCATTGGGGTTTTAAAAGTCTGTACGGGCGACTCTGTTGGTCGCTCGTACAGACTTTTAGGCTCCTGGTGCACTTGTTGCACCTTAAGGGGTTAAGGCAGGGCTTGACAAATTTGTTGTGAATCTAGGTGCCAGCTAAAAAAGTTAGGAGCCAGGATTTTTTTTTAAACTAACAGTTGGTTAGAAGTGATCTGATCATCATCAGCCCACTTACTAAACTCACAGCATTTGACCTGGAAGCACCCTGGACTTGTGGGGACAAATGTTAACCCCTGCAATGCCACGAATGTGTTATACACAATTGTGGAATTGAAGGGGTTAACGCTGCACTGTCGCTCTCATGGATCGATCAGGCAGCAGGGGGGTGTTAGGGCTGCTCTCCACACTCATGTGGAGACCAAAGAACCCTCTCCCCCTGTCCCTGAAGCTGCCTCTGGTCTATAGACCAGCCATTGCAGGGGGGGAGTCTCTGATGACTACTGTAGGCTTCCATGCCTATAGGAATCATCAAAGGGCTTGTGGGGGCTCGTTTTTGCTGTTGCTGGTCTGCCTGGACCACCAGCAGCAGAGCCCCTTACAAAACGGGAATTAACCCCTAAATGCGGCATTGAAGGGGTTAACGCTGCCCTGTCATGGAGCGATCAGGCAGCAGGGGGGTGTTGTGTCAGGTCCCCACACTTGTGTGGGGACCCAATCAACACTGAACCCCCTTTCCTGAAGCTGCCTGTGGCAGCTGAAAATGCTATTGCAGGTTTTCCTGCAATCGCGGTTTCAGCCTACAGGATCACTCCGTGGGAGTGATCTCAGGCTCGGGGGCGGGCTCTGAGTGGCTGTGCAGCAGCAGCAGCGCCCCCGCGTGGTGACGTGGGGGCATTTTTTTGTGGGTATAAGAGGTTGACAAACTCCTAGGCGCCATGGCGACCTGACGCCTGGGATTTGTCGAGCCCTGGGTTAAGGGGCCGTGTGAGTGAGCCTATTGGTCGCTTGCACGGCCCTTTAACCTACGGATTTCCGCTCCCATTATCTAACGCAGCATCGAAGGGGTTAACGGGAGCGGAAATCCATAGGTTCGCTGTCAGTTGTTACAAAGGCCATGCGAGTGAGCCTATTGGTCACCTGCAGGGTCTTTCTCTGGTCCCTGTAGGCGACCAATAGGCTCATTCGCACTGCCCTGTAACCCGTGACGGCAAACCTGTGGATTTCCACTTCCGTGAACTGCCGCGATGCCAAGGTAAGTTAGAAGGGGGGGAGACTGGTAGACGAAGACGATCACGAAGATCTTCGTGGTGTGTGTCTTCGTCTTCGCCTACGTTTTACCGCCGCTGTCTTCTCTTCGGCGTGTCTTCGGAACGAACACGAAAACGCACTCTTCGTGTTTGTTTTCATGTTTGCCCGAAGACGAATGCACAAGTCTACTTAGAACCTTCTTCCTCTTAATAGGGGTATTTAAGCCCTCAACATTCCAGGACAATAGGCGCAAAGAGAATGGCGAACTGTTAGTGCAACTAGATTGTGTCATAGGTACAAAGTGATTTAGGATGGGCCCTCAACCGATACCTCGCGAAACATGAGGTGCCAGCAACCAGTCTAGAACAAATGACCCAGGAGAGTCCCAGCGAGCCCCCCATGGTGACCAGAAATCAATGCACATACCAAGTACATAGCGTAATATAAGTGACACTTTTCCCATTTTGTTTTTTTTTTTTAAACCAAAATATGGCATTTAGGATTCCACGCCAGACAACAAAACATAACATAAAAACAATTAACATTAAGAGATAAAACAGCAAAAGAACAACATTTGCATGAAAGCATAGGATTCGAGTCCAGAATTTAACCTGACCATCACCACTACGGAATCCTAGACCTAGGAGAGGTGGGTGGAGAGGAACAAGGCAAGGAACGTGAAGAGACAGGAGAGGGGATCCTGGATCCTGCAGACACCCTGGTCGGGGACAGAGAGGAGGCATCCACTCCACGTAAGAACTCAGACGCCTCCGCCGGAGTGTCAAAGAAGCTAGGTTTGCCGTCATGAAAAATCTTAAACCGTGTGGGATAAAGAAGAGCAAACTTCACTTTCTTATTATGCAGCTCTGAGCAGATCCCAGAGAATTGGCGTCTTTTGGCCGACACCACAGCCGAAAAGTCTTGGAAAAGAAGGAGCTTGTGGTTGTTATATTGAAAGGAGGAGATCTTTCGGTACGCCTCCAGGATCCTCACTTTGTCGGCATAATTTAACACACGAAAAATCACGGCTGTGGGGCGCACAGTGGAGGAGACCGGTTCCCGCCCCACACGGTGGACTCTCTCAATAATCAGTTGGCCTTGAGGGCAAACAACTCCCAGGGTCTTAGGGAACCAATCTGCAACCAAGTAATGCAGCGCCGAGGGTTTGACCTCCTCCGGCAGCCCTATGAGTCGAAGGTTGTTACAACGACTGCGGTTTTCTAGATCATCCAATCGATCCTGAAGACTGGTAATCAAAACTTCCTGGGACCGAAACGTGGCGGTCAACGATTTACTTTCATCTTCAATATAGGAGACCCGTGCCTCCAGAGCCGTGACTCTCTGACTCTGAGAAACTAGTTCCGCCAAACCCGAAGAGATGGACGATGACAATTTATCCAATTTGGAATCTAGGAGTGGAGAGATTACGGTGATGAGATCATGAGCCGTTAAGGGGTCTTTGGATGGAAGGTCCGAAGCAGAGCCGAGATCCGACACTACGGACGAAGCAGCCGTCTTTGTACTCGTGGTAGATTTGTCTCTAGCCTTGCCTTGTCTGGTGGATGACTTGGATGGAGGGTCTATGAATTTATCCATGAGGAAGAGGAGAAGATGAAACCGACCACTTAGAGAAGAGGGCACCAGAGGAAAATACTGTAGAAGTCAGGTGAGTGCACTTAATTGGGTAACCAGCCTCTCAGGGAAATATAGTAAAGTAGATAAACAAAGCGGTAGGCAGAGACAACAAAGTGAATAAACAGTGCCGCAGACAATACAGCAAGTTAGATGAACATCGCCCAAGCAGATATGACAAAACGTAGAAATGGTATCCTAGGCAATTATGGTAAATTGGATGAACAATGCCGCAGGCAAACAATGCCAGCGGAATAAATCACACAACAGGCAAATATGTTGATGTGGAGGACAATGCGGAATACTGTGAACCAGATGAATAATGCTGTAGATACAGCAATGTAGATAAAAATGCTTAGAACACAAACTATGGATTGGAGAAACAATGGATTAGGCAAATATATCAAATCGGAAAATCAACACTTAAAGCTACTTTAGCAGTTTGGATAACAATGCCTCAAGTATACAAAGCATAACAACTCTGCAGGTGAATATGGGCAAGTAAAGAAATAATTCCACAGGCGAATAAAACAATGAAAAGAAAATAAATGGTTACAAAAAAAAATAAATCTTTTTCTTTGTTGTTGAATTCCCAGGTCCAATCCCTCCATCCAACCTAGCTATAGGCCCACCCTTACCTCCCAACTAACTAATGTCAAGGTCCAACAAAGTGTAGCTGGTATAAAATTTTCCGGCCAAGAAAGCACGGAGAAAGTAACAATCTGGAGATGCTAAGGCCCGTACCCCAAACAAGTGGCGTCGCTACAGGGGGGCAAGGGTGGGCAATTGCCCCCCCTAGGTTAATCCTTGCCCCCCCCTGTTGCCCCCCTGCCGAATTTGGAATAAAGTCGCAATGCGACTATAAATCCCGTCTTTTTATTCTTTTTTTTTTTGTTAATGCGGAGGAGAGAGAGGGGCGCCTAGCAACCGCTCGGCACCCCCCATTCTCCTCCACGAGGCCTCTACCTCCGTCGCGGTGCCGGCATTTCATCCCGAGCGCCGAAATATGACGTCATATTTCGTCGCTCAGCGGTGAAGCAGCGGCCACCGCAGCAGAGAACGAAAACAGAAGCCTCGTGCTCCCGTCGCTGGACCTAAAGGTGAGACAACTACAAAGGGGGGGGGTAGATAGTGAGTAGGGAGAGGGGGTTAGAAAGTGATAAGGGAGGGAGAGGGGGTTAGAAAGTAATAAGGCGGGGGCGTCCAACATGCGGGCCAAATGCGGTACTGGCTGACTTGGCATGATAGGAGTGTGATTGCTAACAGCAATCACAGTCCCATCATGCCTAGGTTCCAGCATTTACTGGTTGGATGTGTAAGTGCTGGAACCTAGGCATGATGGGACTTTGATTGCTGTTAGCAATCACACTCCTATCATGCCAAGTCAGCCAGTGCATGCCGAAACCTAGCTAGCTGCCCCCCTTGTGTATTGATGCTGCCAGCAGTATGGGGTCTACACATCACTTACAGCCACCCTGTACCAGCATGTACTGGCTGACTTGGCATGATAGGAGTGTGATTGCTAATAGCAACCACAGCAAGCACAGTCCCATCATGCCTAGGTACCAGCATTTACTGGCAACCTGCGATCTATGTGTGTAATTTAGGGGGTTTTAAATATACCTTTTAATTACGTGTTTTTATGTGAATTCCAATTGATCTATACCTGCAAAGCTGGGTTTGTGTGTTATTCTGTAGATCCATATCTGCTATGCTATGTTTCCATACATTATTTATGTATACCTGCAAATACAGGGTTAATATGTGTTATTGAGTTGATTAATACCTGCAATGCTGTTTCCGTGTATTTATTTGATCTATACCTGCAATGCTACGTTTCATATACTATTGTATACCTGCAAATAAAGGATTTGTATGTCTGATTCTGTTTATTTGAGATCACAAGTGAATTTCAGTTGATCTATACATGCAAAGCTTGGTTTGTATGTTAATGTGTTGATCTATACCTGCTATCGGCAACTGGGGCTAATGTTAATATATATGGGCAGCAGGGGCATCAATACACAAGGGGCAAAAACACTAAGGGGGGTATAAACGACAATGCAGTGTGAAAAATCCATTCTGATGTAGACGTCTGTGACGTAGATTGTGTCCTGCTGTTTTTGTGTTTTGGTTATCAGTGTAGCAGAGCCTGTCCTCGGGTGTGTGTGTATAGGTGTTGGTGTGGCAGAGCCTGTCCTCGGGTGTGTGTGTATAGGTGTTGGTGTGGCAGAGCCTGTCCTGGTGTGTGTGTTCGGTTGTCAGTGTGGCAGAGCCTGTCCTGGTGTGTGTGTTCGGGTGTCAGTGTGTCAGAGCTTGTCCTGGTGTGTGTGTTTGGATGTGGGTGTGGCAGAGCCTGTCCTGATGTGTGTGGGTGTCTGTGTGGCAGAGCCTATCCTGGTGTGTGTGTGTTTGGTTGTCGGTGTGGCAGAGCCTGTCCTGGTGTGTGTGTCTGGGTGCTGGTGTGACAGAGCCTGTCCTGGCGTGTGTGTCTGGGTGTCGGTGTGACAGAGCCTGTCCTGGTGTGTGTGTCTGGGTGTCGGTGTGACAGAGCCTGTCCTGTGTGTGTGTGTCTGGGTGTCGGTGTGACAGAGCCTGTCCTGGTGTGTGTGTCTGGGTGTCGGTGTGACAGAGCCAGTCCTGGTGTGTGTGTGTCTGTGTGACAGAGCCTGTCCTGGTGTGTGTGTCTGGGTGTCGGTGTGACAGAGCCTGCCCTGGTGTGTGTGTGTGTGTTTGGTTGTCGGTGTGACAGAGCCTGTCCTGGTGTGTGTGTGTGTGTGTTTGGTTGTCGGTGTGGCAGAGCCTGTCCTGGTGTGTGTGTCTGGGTGTCGGTGTGACAGAGCCTGTGTTGGTGTGTGTGTTTGGTCATCTGTTTCCTGGCACTTAACTTACAGTAGGAATTATTTAATTTATATTTATCCAGAGATAAAATGCCCTCTTGAAGTTGTAGTGACTTCAGGGGACAAAACATTCAAGGCCCTGAAATCATTTAGTGGAAAAGTTATTTATTGTGTTATAATATTTATTTCAAGGATTAGTCGCACTCAGTTGTGGCTTCAGGCTTCCCATGTTGAATGATATTATTTTAGCCCAATAACAAAAGTATAATTCCATAGCACATTACTTTTGGAAATTATTAATCCCCCCCCCAGTTTGACTGTGGTATCTTGTGTGCCCCCCCTATATATTGTTTCTAGAGTCGCCACTTCCCCAAACCCCCCGCCCAACCTAACTAGAACCCCCCCACACCCTGTAACTACCTAATGCTGGAAGGTGATCACAAAAAATATAAAGATATAAGGGAAAAAAAAGGTATAAAATCAGTAAAGGAAACCCGCCAAGCACGCTGGTGGGCCCTACCTCACCGCCCGTTAGACTTATGCAAGGCCGAAGTACCGGAGAGGGTCACAGCACGTCTCAGCGGCAGCCAGATGGTGGAAGCTGGTGTGTCGTATGTTGAGTGGAGACGATGCAGCCGATGCGATCAATGGCTTCACCCACACGGCACTACACGAGCAGAACAGGCGTTGGACACAATATGGCGCACGTTGTCACCACCACGCGGAAACAGCCAGAGGGAATCTCCGCCAGCCCCGCACTCCACAATGCTCCGAAAGGGGGGGGGAACGGGGTCGAGCACCCGAACTCCGATCTCCAACCAGGACCGCCACCCGTGCACCTTGATCCCATAGAGACACCGCCAACTGCACGGCAGCCCGCCAAGGCCACCGCAGTAGAGCAGTAAGGCAAATGGGGTAAGTAGCAGGTGTTGCCAGTTGTTACGAGACTGAAGCAGGCAGGTAAGTGGGTCCCGGTGGATATATGATAGTGGTGCGTCCGTTGAAGTGCGGCGGCGAAGCAGGGCAATCCCCACAGCACGTCGACGGCCTCGAAAGAGGCCTCAACTCCCGGGCTACAACACGATGTGTGAAAAATGCAGCTCCAAAAGAATTTTTTTATAAAAATAAAAGCCAGATCCCGTAGTAGACAATTAGCCGTTAAGGGAATGGTAAATATCGGGTGAAAACTAGTTTCGAGACGGTTAGATGGCTATTGATATTAGATGGAGATGAGGAGCATGATTAAAAAGCGGCCATCTCAAGGGCCCGCCTCCCGGAAATCCCCAAAAATGTATTTTATTATTGCCTTATTTCCTAACCGTTTACACACAGCACACTAATGTCTTGGAGATAATCTAATCAAGACAATGTGTATTCTTTATTTTAGTGGTGTCTGTGTCCTTTTGTATTGTTAATCCCTTTACTGCCCCTGTTGTCTCTGGGATGCAGATTAAGGGGGCGGTTTGTATCCCAGTATCTTGTTTTATGTTAATGTGTGTTTTGCTGGATATATCAGGCCGTCTGTGTCTAAAATAAAATCAGTTCTCCTCTTGCATCGTCTCCTGTTTTTGTGTTTTGGTTATCAGTGTAGCAGAGCCTGTCCTCGGGTGTGTGTGTATAGGTGTTGGTGTGGCAGAGCCTGTCCTCGGGTGTGTGTGTATAGGTGTTGGTGTGGCAGAGCCTGTCCTGGTGTGTGTGTTCGGTTGTCAGTGTGGCAGAGCCTGTCCTGGTGTGTGTGTTCGGGTGTCAGTGTGTCAGAGCTTGTCCTGGTGTGTGTGTTTGGATGTGGGTGTGGCAGAGCCTGTCCTGATGTGTGTGGGTGTCTGTGTGGCAGAGCCTATCCTGGTGTGTGTGTGTTTGGTTGTCGGTGTGGCAGAGCCTGTCCTGGTGTGTGTGTCTGGGTGCTGGTGTGACAGAGCCTGTCCTGGCGTGTGTGTCTGGGTGTCGGTGTGACAGAGCCTGTCCTGGTGTGTGTGTCTGGGTGTCGGTGTGACAGAGCCTGTCCTGTGTGTGTGTGTCTGGGTGTCGGTGTGACAGAGCCTGTCCTGGTGTGTGTGTCTGGGTGTCGGTGTGACAGAGCCAGTCCTGGTGTGTGTGTGTCTGTGTGACAGAGCCTGTCCTGGTGTGTGTGTCTGGGTGTCGGTGTGACAGAGCCTGCCCTGGTGTGTGTGTGTGTGTTTGGTTGTCGGTGTGACAGAGCCTGTCCTGGTGTGTGTGTGTGTGTGTTTGGTTGTCGGTGTGGCAGAGCCTGTCCTGGTGTGTGTGTCTGGGTGTCGGTGTGACAGAGCCTGTGTTGGTGTGTGTGTTTGGTCATCTGTTTCCTGGCACTTAACTTACAGTAGGAATTATTTAATTTATATTTATCCAGAGATAAAATGCCCTCTTGAAGTTGTAGTGACTTCAGGGGACAAAACATTCAAGGCCCTGAAATCATTTAGTGGAAAAGTTATTTATTGTGTTATAATATTTATTTCAAGGATTAGTCGCACTCAGTTGTGGCTTCAGGCTTCCCATGTTGAATGATATTATTTTAGCCCAATAACAAAAGTATAATTCCATAGCACATTACTTTTGGAAATTATTAATCCCCCCCCCAGTTTGACTGTGGTATCTTGTGTGCCCCCCCTATATATTGTTTCTAGAGTCGCCACTTCCCCAAACCCCCCGCCCAACCTAACTAGAACCCCCCCACACCCTGTAACTACCTAATGCTGGAAGGTGATCACAAAAAATATAAAGATATAAGGGAAAAAAAAGGTATAAAATCAGTAAAGGAAACCCGCCAAGCACGCTGGTGGGCCCTACCTCACCGCCCGTTAGACTTATGCAAGGCCGAAGTACCGGAGAGGGTCACAGCACGTCTCAGCGGCAGCCAGATGGTGGAAGCTGGTGTGTCGTATGTTGAGTGGAGACGATGCAGCCGATGCGATCAATGGCTTCACCCACACGGCACTACACGAGCAGAACAGGCGTTGGACACAATATGGCGCACGTTGTCACCACCACGCGGAAACAGCCAGAGGGAATCTCCGCCAGCCCCGCACTCCACAATGCTCCGAAAGGGGGGGGGAACGGGGTCGAGCACCCGAACTCCGATCTCCAACCAGGACCGCCACCCGTGCACCTTGATCCCATAGAGACACCGCCAACTGCACGGCAGCCCGCCAAGGCCACCGCAGTAGAGCAGTAAGGCAAATGGGGTAAGTAGCAGGTGTTGCCAGTTGTTACGAGACTGAAGCAGGCAGGTAAGTGGGTCCCGGTGGATATATGATAGTGGTGCGTCCGTTGAAGTGCGGCGGCGAAGCAGGGCAATCCCCACAGCACGTCGACGGCCTCGAAAGAGGCCTCAACTCCCGGGCTACAACACGATGTGTGAAAAATGCAGCTCCAAAAGAATTTTTTTATAAAAATAAAAGCCAGATCCCGTAGTAGACAATTAGCCGTTAAGGGAATGGTAAATATCGGGTGAAAACTAGTTTCGAGACGGTTAGATGGCTATTGATATTAGATGGAGATGAGGAGCATGATTAAAAAGCGGCCATCTCAAGGGCCCGCCTCCCGGAAATCCCCAAAAATGTATTTTATTATTGCCTTATTTCCTAACCGTTTACACACAGCACACTAATGTCTTGGAGATAATCTAATCAAGACAATGTGTATTCTTTATTTTAGTGGTGTCTGTGTCCTTTTGTATTGTTAATCCCTTTACTGCCCCTGTTGTCTCTGGGATGCAGATTAAGGGGGCGGTTTGTATCCCAGTATCTTGTTTTATGTTAATGTGTGTTTTGCTGGATATATCAGGCCGTCTGTGTCTAAAATAAAATCAGTTCTCCTCTTGTTGTACCTAAAGACTAGTATTGTCTGGTTATTTGGGTACTGGATAGCGTTATCCCTTTAGTTTGCTTGGGGATATTGCCTACGGATTGCAGGGAATTATTGTCCTGAAGGGAGAAGTCGCTCTTGGCGGAGAGGGACAACCTGAGGTCCCTGGTCAGTCCGTCTCAGTGAGAAGGGGAGGAGAGGGGGTAGATAGAGAAAAGGGGAGGGATACAGAGAAAGGGGGGAGGTGGTACATAGTGAGAAAGGGGAAGAGGGTAGATAGTGAGAAAGGGAGGTGAGAGGGTAGATAGTGAGAAAGGGGGAGAGGGGGTAGATAGTGACATGGGGAATACTGAGAAAGGGGGAGGGGTAGATAGTGAGAAAGGGGCTAGAGGGTAGACAGTGAGAAAGGGGGAAGAGGGTAGATAGTGAGAAGGGAGAGAGGGGGTAGATAGTGAGAAAGGGGTAGTTAGAATATTGAAATAAATAAAGAGTGAGAATGAGAGAGAATGAATGAATTAATGTGTGGATGAATTGTGTGAATGAATGAGAGTATGAATTAATGTGTGGATGAATTGTGTGAATGAGTCAGAGAATGTCTGTGTGAATTAATTTTGTGAATGAAAGTGTGAATTAGTGAGTGACTTAAAAGTGTTTGTGTGTATCATAGATGTATAATTGATTTGTACAAAGGCAAAGATGGCACGAGCAGGGTGTTTGAGCCTTGGGGACCAAGATGGCACAGGCAGGGTGTTTATGGGTTAAAGATGGCACAAGCTAGACTGTTTGGGGACAAAGTTGACTTGTGCTGGGCTGTTTGGGGACAAAGAAGGCAAGTCCTATGTGTGTTATTGTAACGTTCCACCCTTCGCTGTCTGGAATTGTTTTTACTCTATGCTGCTCATTTTCCGTTACCAACCACTAGTGGCCGCCATTGCCACTCTGAAGCACTCAGACCTGATTATCATGTCCAGCTGCACTTAGACCTGATTGACATGTGCAGGTGTACCTTGTTTCCTGGTTATCACAACCTTTATAAACCTGCCCAGCCCTTCAGTCTGGGCCTTGACATTAACGTTTCTGGACTCCCTGTTTTTGATCCTGGACTCCCAAGCCGAGTGCCCTGCATACGGACTCCCAAGCCGAGTGCCCTGCATACGGACTCCCAAGCCGAGTGCCCTGCAAGCAGACTCCCAAGCTGAGTGCCCTGCAAGCAGACTCCCAAGCTGAGTGCCCTGCAAGTGGGCAATCTGCCGTGTGCCCTGCAAGAGGGCTACCTGCCGTGTGTGCCCCATCCAGAGGGCTACCTGCCGTGTGTGCCCCATCCAGAGGGCTACCTGCCGTGTGTGCCCCATCCAGAGGGCTACCTGCCGTGTGTGCCCCGCCAGCGTGCTTCCAGCCAAGAGGCTTTCTTTGTATATATGTTGTTTTGTCATCATCTGCAATACAGATATTAACTGCATCTTCTGTCTGTGGTTTGTTTCCTGCGCCTGTCTGACACAACCCCAAACCATCATGGGCTCCTATCAGACCTGATCACCCAGTCCGTGACAGTTATGTGGGCGCTGGTCAGGTTCTATGTGGGCAGTGTGGTTGCCAGGGCGGCTTTGGGGTGTGCAACCTGTGATCTATGCCTGTAATTTAGTGGGTTTTATATATACCTTTAATGCTGAGTTTTTATGTGAATTCCAATTGATCTATACCTGCAAATATAGGGTTTGTATGTCTTATTCAGTTGATCTATACATGCAAGTGCTATTTTATGTGTTTATTTGCTCTATACCTGAACTACATGGAGTGAGTAAAAGAGAGGTATGGCTTAGTGAATGAGGTGACAAAGGGACTCTGGTGATAATTATGGGGGAGAGGACCTCTCTGACGGTAGGGTCAGAAGGAGGGAAGACTGACTCTCACAGTCTTCCCCTAATCTGCAGTCAGTGTGGAATTTTTTTTTTTTGGTGTGGTAGCAGAGGGATTGATTGCATGCTAGGGAGCGTGCAGCAGAGCCCAAGGAAATGCTTTCCTAGGGTCCACTTTTAAAATATAAAAAATATATTGGCAACAGGGTCTAATATTAATATATATCGGCAACAGTGCCCTGCATACGGACTCCCAAGCCGAGTGCCCTGCATACGGACTCCCAAGCCGAGTGCCCTGCATACGGACTCCCAAGCCGAGTGCCCTGCATACGGACTCCCAAGCCGAGTGCCCTGCAAGCAGACTCCCAAGCTGAGTGCCCTGCAAGTGGGCAATCTGCCGTGTGCCCTGCAAGAGGGCTACCTGCCGTGTGTGCCCCATCCAGAGGGCTACCTGCCGTGTGTGCCCCATCCAGAGGGCTACCTGCCGTGTGTGCCCCGCCAGCGTGCTTCCAGCCAAGAGGCTTTCTTTGTATATATGTTGTTTTGTCATCATCTGCAATACAGATATTAACTGCATCTTCTGTCTGTGGTTTGTTTCCTGCGCCTGTCTGACACAACCCCAAACCATCATGGGCTCCTATCAGACCTGATCACCCAGTCCGTGACAGTTATGTGGGCGCTGGTCAGGTTCTATGTGGGCAGTGTGGTTGCCAGGGCGGCTTTGGGGTGTGCAACCTGTGATCTATGCCTGTAATTTAGTGGGTTTTATATATACCTTTAATGCTGAGTTTTTATGTGAATTCCAATTGATCTATACCTGCAAATATAGGGTTTGTATGTCTTATTCAGTTGATCTATACATGCAAGTGCTATTTTATGTGTTTATTTGCTCTATACCTGAACTACATGGAGTGAGTAAAAGAGAGGTATGGCTTAGTGAATGAGGTGACAAAGGGACTCTGGTGATAATTATGGGGGAGAGGACCTCTCTGACGGTAGGGTCAGAAGGAGGGAAGACTGACTCTCACAGTCTTCCCCTAATCTGCAGTCAGTGTGGAATTGTTTTTTTTTGGTGTGGTAGCAGAGGGATTGATTGCATGCTAGGGAGCGTGCAGCAGAGCCCAAGGAAATGCTTTCCTAGGGTCCACTTTTAAAATATAAAAAATATATTGGCAACAGGGTCTAATATTAATATATATCGGCAACAGGGTCTAATATTGATATATATATTGGCAGCAGGGGCTTATATTAAGGAACTAAAACTAACTACCAGTTCAGCTGTTATTTTGAAATCATATATTTCAATCACGGTCTTTACTTCAAAGAGATAAGTACATATTATGTAGTTAAAATTGCATGTCTAACGCATATATATATATATATATATATATATATATATATATATATATGTTAAACAAACACACACATATACACATATACAGTATCTCACAAAAGTGAGTACACCCCTCACATTTTTGTAAATATTTTATTATATCTTTTCATGTGACAACACTGAAGAAATGTAAAGTAGTGAGCAGGGGCGTAACTAGAAACCTCAGGGCCCCGGTGCGAGAATCTGTTAAGGGCCCCCCCAACCCCAACCCCATCTATCTCTTTCTCACGATCTACCCTCTCCCTCCCTACCCCCCCTTCTCACGATCTACCCACTCCCTCCTTACCCCCCCTTCTCACGATCTACCCACTCCCTCCTTACCCCCCTTCTCACGATCTACCCACTCCCTCCTTACCCCCCCTTCTCACGATGTACCCACTCCCTCCCTACCCCCCCTTCTCACGATCTACCCACTCCTTCCCTACCCCCCCTTCTCACGATCTACCCACTCCTTCCCTACCCCCCTTCTCACGATCTACCCACTCCCTCCCCCCCTTCTCACGATCTACCCACTCCCTCCCTACCCCCCTTCTCACGATCTACCCACTCCCTCCCTACCCCCCCTTCTCACGATCTACCCACTCCCTCCCTACCCCCCCTTCTCACGATCTACCCACTTTGTAGGTCACTTACCGTCGCCGCTGCTGCTGCTGCTGCTGCCGCTGCCGCAGCCGCCTGCCTCAGCGCTGCCCAGAGTGCTGTGTTGGGAGCGTGAGGCGTTTGTCTCGGGTGCCGGCGCTCAGCGGGAAGCGCCGGCACCCGAGACAAACACCTCACGCTCCCAACACTGCACTCTGGGCAGCGCTGAGGCAGGCGGCGGCAGCAGCAGCAGTGACGGTGGCGGCAGCAGCGGCGGCATCCTGGATTTCTGTCAGTCAGGGGGGCCCAAGAGTTGCCGAGCGGTCGTTTTCAGCAGCCGCTCGGCACCCCTTGGGCCCCCCTGACTGGCAGAACTCCAGGGCCCGGTCGCAGTCGCGACCCCTGCGACCCCGGTAGTTCCGCCACTGGTAGTGAGTGTACAGCCTGTATAACAGTGTAAATTTGCTGTCCCCTCAAAATTTACTTTGCTTGGAAATGTAGCTGCTGTGGCCTCTTCCCAAGTGGGCTCCTCATAATTGGGCAGTTAAGAGTTACACTGAACTATCCAGACATCCATCCCTGGTCTTCATGCTTTCATCCAACTTTAGCAATCACTAATGTCTGCCATATCTCCTTCTCTTACAGGGGACAAAGATTATCACACCTTTCACCTGAACCCCTCATTTCCTGCTGTTACCCCTGTTTTCCACCCTGTATGTGCCCTCTAGTCTATCTTAATTGCATTTGCTAGCAAAGGTGTAAAACATCTGCCTCCTGTAAGCAATCACCTTATCTGACCACTTGTGAGGCAGCCCTATAAATTCCTAATCCTCACTTGGAAACAAGCTTGCTTGGAAATGTAGCTGCTGTGGCCTCTTCCCAAGTAGACTCCTCATAAGTGGGCAGTTAAGAGTTACACTGGAGGGAAACCACATACCACGTACCACTGCAGAAAGCAGGATTTCACCCGCGCCGCACGACTCTTGTGGAATTCCCGTCCAGAGCCGGCCTTAGGTGTTCTGGTGCCCTGTGCGGACTACTCCTCTGGCGCCCCCCCATCCCAAAAAAAAGAAAGGAATAAAAACTTGTAACAAAACCCCAATCACTATATACTACGCCAAACATTGATGTGGTGTAGGCCTACCACTTCATTGTCTGGCTTAGTAGTAGGGATGCACCGAAACGAATTCTGGACTGAAACCGAAAGTGCAGCATTTACCTGACCAAAACCTGGCAAAAACCGAAAAAAAATAAAAACACTTTTATTTAAAGTAAGTAACACACCAAAATAGGACAAAACAATTAAATAACAATATTATATATATATATATATATATATATATATATATATATATATATATATATATATATATATAATTAACAGCGGTCGCACAGGTTGCACACCCCAAAGGCCGGCCCTGTTCCCATCCCCATTCCGTTCAGACTTTCTGCCTCATACACAACTTTCAAAACCTCTCTGAAAACCCACCTGTTCAGAGAAGTGTAGAACATTCCATCCCAGTACTCCCAACCATCATAATCAAGCCATCCGAACAATCAACAGCTTCAACACATGATCGGAACCAGATCAACTCATCCCCATCCAAGCAGTCCCCTCCTATTGTCTCACTTCCCCCTCAGCCACCAACTAGATTGTAAGCTCGCAAGAGCAGGGCCCTCTTCTCCTTTGCACCAGTTTGTTATTGTATGTGTTTTTGTATGTGAAATTGTTCTACTGACTGTAACAGCGCTGCAGAATCTGCATGCGCTTTATAAATAAATGTAATGTATGTAATGTAATGTAAAATAACTCAACACACAGCCGCTTGGGCATGGAGTTTATTAGAGCTTCACAGGTTGCCACTGGAGTCCTCTTCCACTCCTCCATGACCACATCTAAGAGCTGGTGAATGTTAGAGACCTTGCGCTTCGCCACCTTCTGTTTGAGGATCCCCCACAGATGCTCAATAGGCTGGCCATGCTTGGCTAGTCCATCACCTTTACCCTCAGCTTCGTTAGCAAGGCAGCGGAGGCGTGTTTGGGGCGGTTATCATGTTGGAATACTGCCCTACGGCCATGTCTCCGAAGGGAGGGGGTCATGCTCTGCTTCAGTATGTCACAGGACATGTTGACATTCATGGTTCCCTCAATAAACTGTAGCTCCCCAGTGCAGGCAGCACTCATGCAGGCCCAGACAATGACACTCCCATCACCATGCTTGACTGAAGGCAAGACTTACTTGTCTTTGTACTCCTCACCTAGTTGCCGCCACACACGATTGACACCATCTCAACCAAATAAATTTATCTTGGCCTCATCCACAGGACATAGTTCCAGTAATCCATGTCCTTAATCTGCTTGTCTTCAGCAAACTGTTTGCAGGCTGACCCCCCCCCCCCACACCCCTTCAACCTCTGCAGAAATGCTGGCAGCACTCATACGTCTATTTCCCAAAGACAACCTCTGGATATGAGGCTTTGCACGTGCACTCAACCTCTTTGGTCGACCATGGTGAGGCCTGTTCTGAGTGGAACCTGTCCTGTGAAACCGCTGTATGGTCTTGCCCACCGTGCTGCAGCTCAGTTTCAGGGTCTTGGCAATCTTCTTATAGCCTAGGCCATCTTTATGTAGAGCAACATTTCTTTGCCATGAGGTGCCATGTTGAACTTCCAGTGACCAGTGTGAGAGCAATAACACCAAATTTAACATACCTTCTCCCCATTCACACCTTAGACTTTGTAACACTAACGAGTCACATGACCCCTGGGAGGGGAAATGGCTAATTGGGCGTTAGTTAGGGATTCAGCATGCAGAAGCAGAGTCACAGGATAGGGCCTGGTGCAGGGCGACATGCACTCACCCGGGTGTTGAGCATCTAGGATTGTGCAGCCACATACCAGCGCCCTGACATAGCAGTCGATGTTGTCCAGCACAAAGCAAAGTGATATCCTGCAGGCACCCTGGAGCAGCAATGAGACATAGCACTAGAGTCATGTGCAGGATGCTGCAGGCTGGGAGTGTGGAAGCTAAGCAGAGTAACAGCTGAAATATATCGAGCAAGGGACAGGGAAACCAAGCAAGAAACATAACCAGACAAGACATACATAATACAGGGCACAACAGGGAACAAGACAAGGAACACTCAAGATGCGCCATGAACAGGACAGGACACCCCTCAAACGGGGTATAGAGGACACCCCACTATCAGTGATACAGGACACCCCACTACCAGGGATACAGGACACCGAACTACCGGGGCTTCAAGGCAGGACAACAAAGCACAGAGCTGCCTAGACTAACCGGGCTACACATGACAAGCGTACACAGAAACCACAGGACCAAACAGGACTAGCCTAGGACTATAAGATAACAATTGCAGATTCCGTCACATCTTATGGCAATAGTATGCTTAGCCCACCACTACGCCAAAGCACTAAATCCTGCCTACAGAGGTACTAAACAAACTAAACATGAAATCTAAACGCATATCAGAGAGACATACCTTTAGACTGCAGACTGAGACAAACATAACGGGTGGGGCACACCTTATATAGAAAACAGAGCTGAAGCAAAGAGCAGAACTAGAATCCAGGAATCAGAGGTTCAGGACAGAACATACGGAAATCCAGAAATGGACCACAGCAAGACAGGGAAACAGAAGCATGACAGGAACAAAGACATGCAGCTCCGCAGCTGGGGTAGAGTGTGGCAATCTGTGAATGAGGGAATGAATGAGTATCTGTAAATGAGTATATGAACGAGTGAATTCATGTTTGTGAATGAGTTAATTAATGAATGTGTGTGTGATAGCATGGATGTGTAAGTGGGGGGGGGGCAAGACACAGGGAGGCTGTTTGAGGCTAGGCCTATGTTTCCAATCTGGGTCATAGGCAGGTCCTGTTTCCAATCTGGGTGCCAGGGCTGACATGATACTAAAGGGGGAAATATGCACAGTATGGGGGCATTAATTCACAAGGGGGTGCTGGTAGGAGCCATCACATAAATCAATACTAAACGGGGGCTGGGTGGTGGAATAAATATACAATGTGGGGCTAGCTAGGGGCAATACACAAGGGTGACCACATCAAACATGTTTTCCAGGACACATAACTTTTACATATTGGTGGCAAGCCCAGATAAAATACTGCACTGCAGTATGGGGGATTTATAGACCCATGGAAGGGAACCAACTAGTCAGATATACATCCCCCATACTGCAGGGCAGTATTTTATCTGGGCCGGCATCAATAAACAAGAGGGGGCAGCTGGGGCCATTACATAAATTAATACTAAAGCAAGGTGCAGGCTGGAGGCATAAATACACATAGTGCTGGCTGGGGGCCATTCACAAGAGGGCAAAAACACAAACACAAACTGTCCTGGTGTGTCTGTTTTGGTATCGGTGTGAGAGAGCCTGTCCAGGTGTGTGTGTGTGTGTGTGTGTGTTTGGGTGTGTGTGTTTGGGTGTCGGTGTGGCAGAACCTGTCCTGGTGTGTGTGTTTGGGTGTCAGTGTGGCAGAGCCTGTCCTAGTGTATGTGTTTGGGTGGCAGTATGGCAGAGCCCGTCCCAGTTTATGTAGTTGGTCATTTGGTTTCCTGCCACTTAGTTACTGTAGGAATAAATTGAACTATTTAATTTTTACTTATCCAGAGATAAAACACCCTACTGAATTTGTAGTCACTTCAAAAGACTTTCTAGGCCCAGAAATCAGTAAGATGAAAAGTAAAGGTTTGTGTTATTTAATCTATTTCAATCTGCATATTTCATTAGAAAGGATTAGCAGCACTAAATTGTGGCTTCAGGCATTCTGTGTATGATGACTTTTTTTTAGTGTACTAATGTAGTCCCAATCCCATCACATAAAATTAGATTTTATATAATCTTCTGAGCACTGATGTCATCTTTATCCAGTACACATCAATGCCGAGGAGTTTAGATTCTGTCTATTTTAATCCTCTGCACCAGACCCATGATACTCTCAATCTGCCCAAAAGATTCTAAGAAGTATTTTTTTTTCAAAAATGTATGGACAAAATGTGAGAAATAATGTATATGTCATACAATCACTTCATAAACACATACCAAATACACTACATATATAGTTTGAAGAAATTATGCTCATAAAATATTTTTTTACCCTTTGCCAGTTAAAAAAAAATATCCCCGGATATCATTTTAAAAATCTGGTCACCTTAGTCTAATGGATCTCGTTACCCCAAATGAGTATATAAGTTAAAGTTGGCTTCCTCCTGCTTATTATCGGCCACATTACAGTCTTCCCCAGCTGAGACTACATGCTTGAGGATAACATCAAGAACTTGGTTTTAATGGGGAACACTCTGGTATTTAAAACAGTACAAGGGTGTAATTTACATGCAATAGTAACAGCAAAACACACATAGTTCTCAATCAGGCCCTCCTTTGCACATGGCTCAGTTTTTGCACCCAGCCCATCTCAGCCCAGTAGGGGGTTGCTATTGTAGTCTGAGCAGAAGCATGGTAAACATGGGAAGTTCCCTGACTTCTGGCTGAAACCGGCTGGATATCAAATCTTGGTGCAAATACTAGCCATAGAGGTCTCTGTCCTGTAAATCCTGACCTGATGGAGAGTAAAACACCACACATGAAACCCCCTCCCAAAATGCAGGTACTCAACTTTGCAACCTTGTGATATAAGCTCCAAGCATACCCCTGCGAACGTTCTTTTATTATAAATTAAGCCCCCATCCTACTGAACAGTGGGCGATATACTGTATTTGCTTGAGTATAACAGCAAGTTTTAAGTTTAAGTATAAGTTTTTTTCAGAAATAATCATATGACAAAAAACAACCTTGTCTTATTATCGACATCTTCTTTTATTCAGAACTCAGATCAACACCACTAGTTTTCTGCTATAGCACTTCCGCTGATCTGCTGAATCAGCACTTCTGCTGCCCACTCAACACATTATATGCATGCTTGTGTTCATTCAAAGACTTCTAAGAAATCAGCGTTGGAGAGTTCCTGGTGGTCTCGACATACAGGCAGGTGGGAGTAATTGTGCCCGTCATCCTGTGGATTTGTCAGGTCCCCACTGCGGCACTCACCTCCTTCCCGTGCCGCGTCCTCCTCTCCATGTGTACTGCCAACATGATGACGCACAAAGAGTTGTCCAGCGTGGTCTACCCACTCGCCTCCGGGTGATGGTGGTGCCGTGGTCTCCTTCCTCTCATATGATTCACAGGACGGCTGCAGCACAAGGGGGGGGCGTCGCAACAGAGACGGAGAACTGATTCCTTCTCTCGTGCGCCCTCTAGGTGCGCGTGCACACACCAGACGAGTTCTTAAAGGGACAGTAGGCGGAGATCCCAGATGAATGGAATTCCCTCCTCCTTATAAATCTGTGTCTTTCCCTATTCACAGTGCTTTGGGATCTGGACGCCCTGGGAGGTTACATCCAGGAACAAGTAAACCCTCCTCTACAGCTGACCCAAAGAAACCTGAGATAATGATGCAGCCATTGGATGATCGTGCTGTGCTGGTCACCAATTCAACCTAATGGAAAGAAGGAACACGTTGTTTCAAGTCCAATGGATCCCTTCCCATCGGTGGGTCCTGCGGATCCTCATGTGTTTTTAAATTCCCATGTAGGTCCTTCTACCAGCCGTGACTGTGACATTCTTGAGGAAGGCCTTGACAGCAGTCCTGAAGACAGAGGTGGAGAGTCTTATGGTTAGTTTTCAGCACCAGGCCCAAAAACTGTTGCTGATGAAGAGGAGAATGCCCATCCCAATCCTGTGCTCATGGTTGCTCTGATAGGAGTTGCTGTGGAGTGTCCAGTTGGTCCTATGCCAAGTCTTTGAATCCTGGTTGACACCTCCTCTGGAGGCTGAAGTGGAATGTCCTGGGAGGCAACACAGTGGAGAAATCCGAAGTACAGTTTTCTGGAGTTGTAGAGATGACACGGTAATTTAGTCCAAGTGGCAGTAAGAGCCAGGGGACCTTCAAGACTCATCTGTCCGCAAGGTTTCTCAAAGCGTACAGAACTATGCAGATGTTGCTGAGGTGATGCTCTTAACATCATGGATTACAGCAGTATATCAGTAGTTTCGGACTCTGAAGAGGGAGGTTTGTAAAACATACTAGACTCCTCACACTAGATAACAATGTTGCCTAACTGGGGGGAGCCTGAGGAGCCCTGCCAGAAGGGCTGCTTTGTTTGCATATTTGTTGGCTTTAAATGTGTTTTATGGACATTTAAAGAAGGATTGGACCTCTGAGCCCTCTTTTTTTTTCATTTAATAAATATTTTTTATTTTTTTTATATTAAGAAAATAAGAAAAAGTTACGAATAACGTCTACATAAAAAAAATAAACAAACATTCGTACAGTGTAGAGTCCATTTATATTATCATATAGAATACATTTCTATTTTTCAATTCACTGACCGGAACTGACATCAAAACAATACAAAAAAACATCACAAAATAACAGTCCCTGTTGGACGTTGTTACTTAAGAGGTAAGTCTATTATATACTCATCTATTGCCTGTATTCAAATTAATCATTTTTTGAAGGCATATATCCCAAATAAATGTTATTTTTTTTTAAATTAGAGTAGTGAAGCCGGGAAACGTATTTTTCCATTGTAAGTTGATATTTCAATTGATTCTCTACTTGGGGCCACTTAAAATCTTTATCTTGTTTCCATTCTTTCGCGATTATTCTTTTTACTGCTAAGCATGTATGTATGGTTAAGTTTAACTGCATTGAGACATAGCCGGCCAGCCTATATGTAACAAGAGCGAGGCTGGAGAGTTTGGTACGACGATATTAGGCACTCTTTTAAAAAAATCTAGAGTCTTTTCCCAGAGTTTTATTACTTTTGGACAGGACCACCAACATGGAGGCATGATCCCTCCATCTGACCACATCTCCAGCATGTTCTGGAGCAGGTTTGGTACATATCCACAACTCTGGTCGGGACCATATACCATCTATACATGACCTTGAACTGAGTCTCCAGCAGAGATAGATCATGGATCCTAGGGGACAGTCTTCTAAACACACTTAACCATTCATTAACTGGGTATTTCTCCCATCTAGATATATATGATCTAATTTCTTTATCTCTTCCTTTGATTCTTGTAAATTCTACGCATTTAGAGTAGAATTTTGTCGAGTGGTTAAGGTTAAATAGTTGCGCTAATTTTTGGAGTTCTTCCCTCTGTGTGGGCAAGACATGTTTATTTATGAAATGTTTCACAAGTAGGTAAATATGGATAATTTCATTGGGTAGTATTTCTCGGTTAGGGTACGGTAAGGAATTATTTGTCCCTGAGAAGTAATATCAACAATCTTTTGCACCCCAGCTGTCTTCCAGTGATATAGAGAGATATCTTCTATAGATTCTTCCAATATTTGTATGTCTAATGATTCTATCAATTTATCTTTAATTCCCAGTCTCTTTTTAATACTCGCCCATTCTGATATAATATTGTCTAAAATACTATTTGTGCCTTTAATTTGCAGCAGGGTTGCTCTATCTTTCGTAGACCAGATTAATTTATTTAAATTATTAATATCCAAAGCTTTTTGTTCTATTTTAAACCATATTTCTTCTTTAAGATGTTCTTGATGTGTTCTACTTATATGAAATAATGTACTAGCTTTGTAATATTGTGTTATCATGGGGAAGCGCATTTCCCCCTCTCTGATACGGGCACCCAATAATTATAAAAAAATTAGAAAAACTAGTGTGAATAATTGCAAGCCAGCTCTGCAGAAATTTCAATGGGAGCATCTGAAATAAATAAATACATTTTGGTAATAAATAGCATCTTAAGGCGTTTACTCTGCCCCACCAAGATAGATCAACTTTTTTTCTCTGAGCCCTCTTACTGGTCTAGATCAAATTACAATAAATGCTGTGGGAATAGAATCCTTTTCGCCACCGGTTCTTCCCTTTTAATAGTAGGACGTGATTTTAATTGTGTGTTACTGGGGCAAAAAAATACTAATGTATGTTCTCTTCTACTGATTTTAATATTCAGGTTGTCTTTTTAAAAGATAACGAAATATGATTACAATATATAAAACAATAAATAATAGTAACAATAATAATGTTTTCTCAGACCATAGGCTTTTAAAAACTACCCTTTTTTACTCCCAATGAATCCAAAACTAAAACTTCAAAACTCTGTGGAAACGTTTTTTTTTTGCTAGAAGATGAACAAATCAGAAATTATTTTAATGTCTCATATAGGCGAAGGCGGTGCAAGAAAAAACCCAAGCTAGACCTTTTTGGACTGGTGGGAAACCATACAGTCCAAAATTAAGATTTTTTCATTGTCGCTGGCAGGAAGAGTGCAAACAAGATTTTAAAGATCTTAATGTGCGTTTCCAAACTTTTTTTACGTTGAAAGAGGCTAGTGTAAGCAATACGGATTAAATGATTATTAATTGAACAACGGAGATTAAAAGGTAAACAAACCCGAATCCTCCGGGTCGCGGGGTCTTGACACGCCCCACTCCTCACCCATTTTTCCCTTTAAATGGGGGTGTTTCCCACTGCCGGCAGCGGGAACGTCCCCGATGTCAACGGGAACGCCCCCGACGTCAGCGGGAAGTCCTGGCCGCGTCCCGCAAAGGGAAGGCTCCGGGTAGCCGGAGCTGAGAAGTTCCCAGGTATGCCTATCACCCTGTTAAATGTTGATTATAAATTTATGGCCAAAAATTTGTCTAACAGAACTAAAACTGTATAGATCAGGTGTGTTATGTCCCAAGGGGTGGTATATAAGAACACCTACGGTTAATTTGTGATTTGATCTGGTGTACTAATGATGTTTTACATAAGTTGTCTTTTAGCAAAGATTTCTCTTAAATCTGAGCTGAAACAGAGTACATTTTCACCTCTTCTATTTTGTATGTGCCATTGAATCCATTTTAGCTCTTTTATTAGAATAAAGTTATCTGGGGTATCAGGTACAGGTAAAGGCTCTGGGGTACATGGATGACATCAGTATATATTGCACATCCACAGAGTCCTTGAAAGAGCTATCAGAGCAACTGAGTATTTTACATGTGCTTCTGGTTTTAAACAGAATCTTAATAAATTAGATTATTTTGCTATTGGTGATTGGGATGATTGTCAGACACCTGCTGTCCAAACTCAAGGTGACAGTATTAATATTCAGGGAGTGGTTTTTGGCAATGCATGTAACAGTGAAAGATCTTGGGATATTGTTTTAGAAAAATTAGACTTATGGCAAACCCAAAAGCTTATAATGGAAGGCAAACTTGAAAACGAACACAAAGGGTGCGTTTCCGTTGTTCAGCCCGAATACTGAACATACGAATATGGCGGCGGCAAAACGTCTTTGTTTACTTATCTCCCTGGTCTCTTACTCATCTAGTCTACCTTATTTACCCAGCATCGCAGGGGTTAACGGGAGCGGAAATCCCGTCAACCAATTGGTTGATGCCACTGGAGGCCCCTGCAGGCGACCAATAGACTCACTCGCACGGCCCTTTAACTCCTGACGGCGAACCTACGGATTTCACGTGATGCCCTCAGGCGAAAAGGAAAGCCGCTGGATCTCCAAGAATACTTGCCTGTGAAGCATCCAGTCACTCAAGTCCATCCAGTGTCTGGAGAACCAGTTCGCCAACTAGTTTTTTTCCCCCTGGAGATATTCTGCTTGCAGGGCAATGTTGTGATCAAAGCAGAACTCATAGATCTTCTTCGTCAGTTCCGTAAGGGGTTTGGAACGCATCCTTCCTTGTTAATCCTTAAGAGGTGGCAGCAATCCATCTGATCCTTTGCCAGGCTCTGGGTGGCGAAGGAACCCACGATGAGCTAGAGACAATTGACATGCAAGATACTTTCCTCCCTTGACCATGGTCTCCCTGTGGCCTGTGTTGTCAAAGCCACGCCCCACCCTAGGAGGCTGGCGGACTCTAGAACGAAGTATGCAAGTATCACAAGATTGCCCTCCTGTTCCACGCTTCCATGTGACGAAGCTTCCAGTGAAGCTCCCGATGCGCTTCCTCAGACAGATGAACTGGCTGATCATATGATGGGGCCTTCCTGGGGTGCTGAGCTTTAAGTCGCTGTAGGGCACAATAATGCAGTGGGCCCGGGAAAATAGCCAGCATGGAAGAAGAGAGGAGGCCTACTATCTGTGGGAGTCTCCGGAGGGTACAGACGTTCTGGCGAAGCATCAACCGTATCTCCTTCTCGATGGCAGTAATCTTGGATGTAGGAAGGAGAAGCAGTTATGCCACCGAATCGATTTCAAAGCCCAGAAACTGAATCTTCTGACTTGTCATAGTTGACCACAAAACACAATTGGTGCAACGTATGGACAATGAAGTCTGTCTGTTCCAGCATGGAGGCCTTCTGTTGGGCGAACAGAAGGATGTCTTCCAGATAAGCCACGACTGGCTTGAGTAGCTTTGTGAAGCACCAGGGGGCGGAACTCGGGCCAAAAGGAAAAGCCTTGAATTGCCATGCTTGACCATGCCAGCAAAACTGCAGGAATCTCCGATGGTCCCTGTGGATGGGAACCGCCAGATAGGCGTCCTTTAGGTCCAACCTTGTGAATCAATCCCCTAAGGAGAGGGTAGAGGCCCTAGGGGTTGGTAAAGCTGCAGCTGGTTTAGGGCCTTTGGAAGGCACCGGCAGAGGTGCTATTACCTTTCCACAGGCGTTGGTTGGCGGAAACCAGGAACGACTTCATTGAACTGGAGAACTTGGTCTACAAATGAGCCAGGAACGCATCATGAGGATTGTCATTTGCTTGGGACATCATGTCCAATGCAGGGGCTCACGCTGTGTCCCAAGACAAGCATAAATGAGTGTGGGATTATCAGGGGGTCACCCTGGGAAACAGGTCTCCGAAAAGGACCTAGGCTGCACTGCAGGGGGTACAAAACAATTTGTAAAAGGAAAACATTGGTGTGAAAAACAGGGGTCCAGAAAGAGCAGTAGAGCTCTCAATAGACCCTGTGGGATCAAATAAGGCTCAGTCTGTGGTCTACAGAAGACCTAAATAAACAGCGGGGCTCACCCGCAAAATATAGTGCCCAGAAAAAGCTTACCGGAGTAGGGTTTGAGACAATGTATGACACACCGGAAATGAAAAACTGAGCCTAAACTGCTTCAACTATCCGAAAAAGAGCAGGTAGAGCTAACCACGCTGCCGAGGTGAACTAAGACCACCAACGGAGTCTTGAATTGGGAGATTTCGACGATCTAACCAATATGGCCACTAAGCTGAATGGAAGTAAATCCGGAGACTAACAAAGATGGCTGCAAAAACGGCCCCGCCAAGATGGTGGTGGAATCTCACGTAACGGAAGCAAAGATCTAAAAAGATAAGAAAAATATCCCTAATGTAAAAATACCTAGGCACAGAGGCTGCCAGGTACAAGGGGGAACCCGCCAGATCCCAAGAGAACCCCTCAAATAAGGCTCAGTCTAGGGTCTACAGAAGACCTAAATAAACAGCGGGGCTCACCCGCAAAATATAGTGCCCAGAAAAAGCTTACCGGAGTAGGGTTGGAGACAATGTATGACACACCGGAAATGAAAAACTGAGCCTAAACTGCTTCAACTATCCGAAAAAGAGCAGGTAGAGCTAACCAGGCTGCCGAGGTGAACTAAGACCACCAACGGAGTCTTGAATTGGGAGATTTCGACGATCTAACCAATATGGCCACTAAGCTGAATGGAAGTAAATCCGGAGACTAACAAAGATGGCTGCAAAAACGGCCCCGCCAAGATGGTGGTGGAATCTCACGTAACGGAAGCAAAGATCTAAAAAGATGAGAAAAATATCCCTAATGTAAAAATACCTAGGCACAGAGGCTGCCAGGTACAAGGGGGAACCCGCCAGATCCCAAGAGAACCCCTCAAACCAAAATGAGTAGGGGGGTCAACAAACAGAAAGATTGCACACACAAAGAGAGGGAGAGAAAGGGAACAGGCAGGGAAGACAAGGTCCCAAGCGGAGAAAAATCAGGAATAACTGACCTTCTCGTTGCTCGCACACAGCGTATCTTCTCTTGTTCCACCCAGGAACCCAGCAGAGTCACGTGAATTTACGTCATGTCACATGACTCTGCTCCGTTCCTGCTTCCCCTGGGCAGAACAAGAGAAGAGACGTTGTGTGTGTGAGCAACGTGAAGGCAGCCTTGCAGGAGTGCGCAGGAAATCTGCAGTTCAGGTAAGGGGGTGGGGGAGTTTATATGAATGAGTATATGTTATTGAGAGATTGAATGAGTATCTGTGAATGATTAGTATCTGTGAATGAGGGAATGAATGAGTATCTGTGAATAAGGGAACGAATGAGTGAATGAATGTTTGTGAATGACTTCCGCCAGAGCTTCTATGAAGGGGCACAGTGGTATATCAGGGGGAACAGTGGCATATAGGGGGGTATAGGGCATATCTGGGGGGTATAAGTCATATCTGGGGGGTATAGGGCATATCTGGGGGGTATAAGACATATCAGTGGGCTCAGTGGCATATCTGGGGTTATAAGGCATATCTGGGGTTATAAGGCATATCTGGGGGGTATAAGGCATATCTGGGGGGTATAAGGCATATCAGGGGCACAGTGTGCTGTGACAGAATGTTTGCGGGAGCGGGCGGGATTGGACATATATGTTGAGAGAGCTGCCCGATCTCATGTAACAGCTTCTGGCACGAACGCCGGAAAATGATCGCGTGATCGGGCTGACGTGACCCGGAAGGTCATCGGAGGACAGGATATCCCCTACAGGGTCTGTCCAGACCCTGCTGGGATATCCGATCGCTCCGATGAGGCACAGACACTGATCTCTATGCAAGTCTGTGGGGACTTCTATATCTATAATATCTATAATCTATATAAATTAGGTATTTCTGAAATCAGGACACCTGAACTTGGAGGGGATTTTCCATCACTTTACCTAATTTTGTGAGGATTCAGAGGGAAAATATATTAAAAAATTTGTGTTTTTTTCTAATTTTCGCTAATTTTTACTAAATTTCTCATCCTAAATTTTCAGCTAATCACCTAACTATGGTATCAAAAGAAAGCTCTATATGTCCTTGAAAAAACAATATATAGCTTACATGGGTACACTATTCACAGTAAAGGAGGATAATCGCTGAACTGACATACTGCAAAAATGGCAAAATTGCTCCGGGAATTGAGGTACCAAAAACCCCTGGGACTGAAGGGGTTAAAAACAATGGAACTTAAACAAAAGACCCTCACTCACAAGTTTCGTCAATAAGCAGGCCTGTGGAAACTCCTTAAGTCCAGATGTGTTGTTCCAATGCAAGTAAATCTTGGAGAACAGTACCTACTGGAATTCATAATGCCTACTGTAAAGTTTTGTGGAGGAGAGATTCATAATGACATGGTTTTAAATTTGGGATGAATTGCAACACTGATTGACAGCCAGGCCTTCTCATCCAACATCAGTGCTTGACCTCACAAATGCTCTTTTACCTGAATGGGCAAAATCCTCACAGGCATACATCAAAATCTTGTGAAAGCCTTTCTAGAAGAGTGAAGGCTGCTGTTAAATATAGCCGCAAAGGGGGTCAACTCCATGTGAATGCCCTGGGTTTTGAAAAGGGATGTCCAACAAGCTCATATAGGTGTGATGGGAAGGTGTCCACATACTATTGGCCATATAATGTATGTGGTGTAGTTTGTATTTTCCAACGAATCAACCAGTGATTCATAATGCTGGCTACCAACACTGACAATAGGCTTAATGTGAGTTTTATAGCTATAATTACTTTAACTAGTATAGGGCCTCAGCCTCTAGGGTATTGTAACTAACTGTATTTCCTGGGTAGACATACTCTTTGTTCACATAATACCGTATTTGCTCGATTATAAGACGACCCTGATTATAAGACGACCCCCCAAAATCTGAATATTAATTTAGGAAAAAAAGAAAAAGCCTGAATATAAGACGACCCTATAGGAAAAAAGTTTTACCAGTAAATGTTAATTCGTGTAAACTATTACATTTTTTAATAAAAGCTATGATTGAGAAAAATATTTGTTTGTTTTTATTTCCTTGTATTTTCCAACCTGCCCCCCAGTTACGCACATCTGCCCCCAGGCTTGCCACTCCAATATGGTACTGTGGCCCATGATATGCCTTTTAACTCTCTATATGCCACTGTGCCCCATGATATGCCTTTTAACCCCCTATGTGCCACTCTGCCTCCAGAAATGCCTTATACCCCTATATGCCACTCTGGCATTTAGGGGGTTAAAAGGCATATTATGGGGCAGAGTGGCATATAGGGAGGTATAAGGCATTTCAGGAGGCAGAGTGGCGTTCAGGGGGTTAAAAGGCATTTCATAGAGCACTCTGCCTCCAGAAATGCCCTATGCCCCCATTTAACCCCCCCCACACAGACACACACTTACCGGTGCTTCCAATTTCCTGCTGTTTACCGGGGCAGCAGTCTTCCTTCTGTCTCCCCCCCATTTAACACCCCCCCCACACACACTTACTGGTGCTTCCAATTTCCTGCTGTATATCGGGGCAGCAGTCTTCCGGCACCGGTGCGGGGAACTCTGATCTCTGACAGTCGGGGAAGGTCTGCGCAATGGACGCAGACAACCCCCGCTGCTAGCCACACCTCCATCCGGCTGCAGCGGAAGTTGTCTACGCGGATCGTGTGGACGTCAACCCGCTGCCCCGGTATACACCAGGAAATTGGAAGCACCAGTAAGTGTGTGTGGGGTGGGGGGGAGTGTTAAATGGGGGGGGAGACAGAAGGATCCAGGTCCCCTGCAGGGGTGCAGGGGATCTGGATCTTTGTCTCATAGTCAGACCTCTATTTGAGGTCTGCTTATAAGACGACCCCGATTAGAAGACGAGGGGTATATTTTTCAGAGCATTTGCTCTGAAAAAAACCTTGTCTTATAATCGAGCAAATGCGGTAATTAGAGCAATCTTAAATTCCTGGAAAGAAATAGCCTCTCTCACAAGTCTTTTTTTCTAAACATTCCCCCATTTAATCCCTAGTTTGGAACCTTGGGCAGGAAGAATTTGGTTTCCTCTTGCATGATCCAGTCTGCATGGGGACATGTATAATGTGAATCTGTGTGTATGTGAGTATGTACATGCATGCGTGTCTGTACGTGTGAGTACACTTTAAGTTAGGGTGTAAAACTAACAGGAAGTGGAAAAAATCTGAATAACAACTTTAACATGTGATGTGGACTAAAGATGTATTTGTGTCCATACATGCATGTGCATACATGAGTGTATGTGTATATGTGAGTGTGTATGTATAGGTGAATTTATGAGCATGTAAATACTGTATGTGTGTGATTGTATAAGACTGTGTGAAAGCCATGTGTTCTGGGATAAAAAAAAGTTGTATATGTGTGTGTATATGTGTAAAATAATATAAGCAACTTTTAAAAAAAAGCATAAAATAAACAGAAGCATAACTCAGGGGGGTGGCCCCTGACCAGTGATTGTCAGCCCTCCCCTGGTTTTATTGCAAATTGTATACATTTCCTTAGCAATGACAGGTCTCTTGTCACCACGTAGAATGCATATTGCAGAATGTGCAGGTGTCTGACAGGGAGTCACTTCAAGATCTGTTTGTGCTGTCTGTGTTCCTGTTGACAGTTGGGTCATACTTTTTGATATTTACATCTTCCTGGGTAAAAGGGAAGATGTTTTATTATTAATGTGACTTACTTTTACATGCTGTGTTACCCGTTACTATCATCAAACCATGTGGAGCAATAATAATTTGCATCATCTTCCAGTTGTACCCCTGTTATGACTAGATACCAACACCGGCTTGGAACATCATCTGTCACTGAGAACCTGTCAGGAATATTGGGTCCTTTGCCCTGTGTGCTGCCAGTTCTAAAGTGATATACCGTGCGGACATCTCCGTCTACCTTCTGTTGCACCCAAATCACTCTGTAAATATCAAAATTTTTCCCAGTGCTCAGCGTACAGGGGATCTGAATGTTCATTCCAGCAGAGGCACTGATAGAAGGTGACTGCTTCAGCACAGACTGTGAACTCCCATCTATAGCAAGAGAAAGCTAAATAATTAAATCATGCATTGACAGTAATTTTGAAAATAATAATGTAATTAGAGAAGCAAAATCAAAATATTCAATTACAAAATTACCCATTCAACCTCAGACTTGTTATTAAAATGAATACCAGGATTACACCTGCACAAAAAATGGCTGTATACAATCTCTGCTATTGATATTGCTATGTATACCAAATGCCCTTATATCCTACTTGGGTACTTACATGAGAAGCAAGCCGCCAGGAATCCAAAAACGAGACACGGAAGCATTTCTGAAAGGTTTATGGGTTCCTGGTGCAGAAGTTGCTAAGCACTCGTCTTTTGTATGAACTAAGATTGCTACATGCAAATATTACTTCCTAGAGAAACCTTTTGCTGAAACACAGCCTCTTATATTAGGGTTTCCATATGCTCCATCTAAACAGAGAGATATGACTGGGATGATTTTAGTGAAGCCCCTGAAGTCAATACATTCCTTATTGTTCCCAGAAGTGAAATCCACTCACGCATCTTATTTTTCTAAAATGCTATACACAAATTTCTACAAATAAATAACGTTGGCTTTTACATTGTTTTTTTTAAATATAAAAATAAATTCCATGCAAGTATAGTGATATATTTTGTCCATGGCCTAAAATGCACTATATATATATATATATATATATATATATATATATATATATATATAGTAGAGTAGAGGTTGTAGCCGTATTAGTCCAGTGGTGTCAATATCAAATAACAGATGGAATAAGTATCTTGTTTGAAGTCAGAATGATTCAACTATTCAACAGCAAGAACAGAGGACTCAATGTCGATTGGGGTTTCCTGTCCCACTACACAGGTTTTACATAACCCCCACCTGCTATATGTACTGTATTTTAAGTGCACCATGTTCATCTATATGTACCTGTATATATGACAACATTTGTAGACATATACATTCCCATCCCTATATTCATCACTGCATTCCTATTCCCTGCATGTGAGCACTAGCATCTTGTGTTTGTTTCGTCAATTTATCTTCAGCAGTGCTAAAACCCCCCTCAAATTTCTTTACTCAGAACATTTATGACCCTCTGGAGGGACACATACTTTTACAACATCTCACCCTCCCTTATCAGATCTGGGTAGTAAGCCCCCCTCCCCTGCCACACAACATTGAATTCTATGTGTCGTTTTGCTCAGAAATGTTTTAGACTTGAGAAAGGGAGAAGAGCTCCCGAAAGCTTGTCATTCCTAAATTCTGGTTCCAATAAAAAAGGTATTATCACAAGATACTTATTCCATCTGTTATTTGATATATATATATATATATATATATATATATATATATATATATATATATACTTAAAGGGACACTCCAGCCATTGTATTCACTTTATTGCATATAATATGTTTATGGTCCCTTTAAATTTCCATGTGGTCCATTTTGCAAATACATAAAGGGATTCTGCAGAATCTCCCTAAATCTATTTATGCCTTCCCTACCCTTCAGTTAAATGCCCTGCAGGAGATACATTTGGATGAATGCATTTCCCCGCACATTATTAATTTGCCTCCGGTCAGCTCTTGCTGAATGCTGCAGGGCTCTGTTTCCCCATTGATTTCAGAACACTTTCCCTGCAACTGATTGACTGCTTAACTGCTTAACCAGTAAAATTTCTGATCATGCCTGCAAATTAATTCACATCAAGATAGTCAAAGGAAGAACACACAGTGGAAATTCACTAACATTTAGAGTTGAAGCCTAGCCAATCCTGACATGACTTGAGTCATCATTGATTTATAATTGATTGCCTTTAGTGAGTTAATCTTGGGAAAAGTGGATTATAATGCGCTTTGCTCAAGTAAACGCAGAGTACCTCCAACATAACAATTCTTTTAATCTATAGACAATGGGGTTCATTGTATACTATCAGTTAATATCATTCTTTGGGATATACTGGTAAACAGGTCATTTGGTACACCAGGCAAATGCAAGTGCAATATACCTGCCCTGGAGCAGTAGGTCTGGTCCTGCCTATATGGCCACAGACTGGATCACAGGTCATATGATTATATATAATGTACAATTACAAAATACAGACCAAATAAAGTGGTCCATCTAGTATGTGCTTTTTGTGATCTATGACCAGACTATACCTTATGAGAGTTTTGGGTGGGCATGGCTGGACATTTCAAACTTTTTTCTGTACATGAAAGAATTAGGAACATGTGCACCAGCCCCATATATATCTGAACAAATTGACCAGGCAAGTGCTAGCAAGGAGACAGTTGCACCTGTGTGGTTAGGATTTGAAGATTTTCTTTTTGGTATTTTAGCTGTCATTCCTATAACCACTGATACATTCATATATTTGTTTACAAGGTTGATAAATGACATCTTTTTTGAGGCTGGATTTTTCCTGGCTTCTTTTAGAGTGTATCTTTGTAGTTCCTTTTGGTGAATGTGTGTTGGACAGCCTTGATGTTGGGCAGCATGATATGTATATCTCTCCTCGACCAAACTTTACAGTAGGCACTATGAATTCTGGTAGGTAGCGTTCTCCTGACATCTGCCAAACCCAGATCAGTCTTCCAGACAGTAAAATAAGATTCATCACTCCAGAGAACATGTTTCCACTGCTCCAGAGTCCAGCGTCAGTGTGCTTTACATGCAGCTTTTATACACTTCAGCACTGTGGCCCTGCTCGGTCAGAGTGCATGGTCTACCTCTTTGTGGCTAAGATGTTGTTACTCATAGATGCTTTCACTTCACAATAAAAGCACTTACAGTGGACCTGTAAAGATCTAACAGGGTAGAAATTTCACAAACTGACTGACAGGTGGCATTCTCTGACAGTGACAAATTTAAAGTCACTGAGCTCTTCTAGGCATCCAATTCTACTTTCAATGTTTGTCTATGGAGATGGCATTCATATACTCTCTCTTACGCTTTCACTGACTAGCTCCTTCCCTCTCGCACCCCTTTACCCAGGCCCGGACTGGCCATCGGGCAAATGCACGGTGGGCTGGGCGGCCCAGGGCTGGATCGACATAGGGGCTGATGGAGCTGCAGCTCCAGGCCCCTACCTTAAAATAGGCCCAGTCAGTCCGGTCCCACTACGGCCGCATTAACGCAGGGCAAAAGGGGCACCTGCCCTTAAGCCCGCAGTGGGGAAGGGGGTACATAGTGAGAAATTGGGGAAGGCAGTGAGAATGGCCAGAGGTGGTAGATAGTGAGAAGGGGCAGAGGGGGGAGGCAGTGAGAAGGGGGAGAGGGGTTAGATAGTGAGAAGGGGTACATATTGAGAAGTGGGGAAGGGGGTACATAGTGAGAAAGGGGAGAAGGCAGTGAGGAGGGGGTACATAGTGAGAAGGGGCAGATAAGAAGGGGAGGGGTAGATGGGGATAGGGGGTAGTGTGAATGTGTACGAACATGAATGAATAAATGTGCGGATGAATTGTGTAAAATGCATACGAGAATGAATTAATGTGTGGATGAATTGCTTGAATGATTTGTGAGACTGCATTAATGAATATGTGTGAATGAGTGAGTAACTGTGTAAGTGTTTATGTCTGTCATGAATGTTTAAGTGATTTGGGGAAATGCAAAGATGGTACATGAAGGGTGGGCTGTTTGCCGACAAAGATGTCTTACACTGGGCTGTTAGGGGACGAAGTTGGCTCAGGCTGGGCTGTAATGTGTGTGTGTAATCTGCGTGCTGATCAGGTTCTATGTGGGCAATGTGGACACCAGGTCTGGCTTTGGGGTGTGCAACCTGTGATCTATGCATGTAATGTTGAGTTTATATGTGAATTCCAATTGATTTATACCTGCAAAGCTGGGTGTGTTATCCTAAAGGAGATAAGGGTGTGAAATTTAATTTAAATTCTGCTAAAACAAAAAAACCTCCGCCAATTAGTGCTTATTATTCTCCAAAAAGCTACACTGATACATCTATTATTTCATCTAAATCGTCGCCAGATCCGATACACGAAACTAGTATTAGTAACTCATTGGAGTAAATTACAAATACCAATTAAACTACTGCCTTAGATTCTTTATACAACAAAATTAAAGCTGACTTGGACCAACATCTCAAGGATTATAGAGAAGAAATTATCCATTTGAAAACTTTACTAGCATTACAATCCAAGGAAATTATGTCTCTTCAGTCCAAATGTAAGGAGCTTTCTTCCCAAAATGAATATCTCAAGACAGAAATTACAAAACATGATCTTAAATTAGCAGAATTGAAAATGAAAATTCGCGGAATTCCGGAGGAAGTCAAAGACTTAGAAGCTTATTTAAATGATCTTCTATCTACATTTGTGGAGCATGATAAACAAGGTCCTGCACCAATTGGAAGATCTTATAGACTTGCATTTCCGCCCTCCTGGATCCAAAGTAATTCCCCAAGAGACGTTATGGTCTGTTTCAATTACTACCGGATAAAAGATATTCTGGTTAAAGAAATGAGAAAGAATCCCAGTAAATCAGATAAATATGTTTCTCTTTTAACATTCTCAGATCTTTCACGTGCAACTAGACTCCATAGAAAGAAATTTATAAATATCACTGCTCGTTTTCGAGAGAATAATATCACTTACTCTTGGGGTTTTCCTACAAAATTACGAATTGCATACAAGGGAAAAAATTATGTTTGTAATGATTATACACAAGCTAAAGAATATCTGTCCGAGTGGAATTTAACTAATTTTAATCCCTAATTTTTTTATGGATTTCTTATTTTTTTTTTAGGTGTGATTGAAAAATCTGACACGAATAATAAGCACATAAATCACCATAATTATTTAATATAATTTGAATTTATGTTTTAGTCTATTCACTTATTTGTCTTTCTTTAAATATAATAATTAGAGTTTTACTCAGTAATAGAAAGCTAGTACAAATTCCCTCCCTTAGAATGAGTTTGTTATTATTAAATAATCTACACATGGTTGAAAAGGAGAAGGGTTATTCTTAAATTGCTTGTACACGAAATATGGGTACATAGTATTTACCACATATCTATATATATACATACACTGATCTAACTTTATTTACTTTCTATCATATATCTATATATATACTATATTTATATTAAGTATTACTGGGTTCCCATGCACACGAATTGTCATAATTATATAATATACTTGTATTAAATTCTTAGTTTATACATATATTTGATAAATACACCGATACACATTAAAAGAAAGATAGTATTAAATATTTGTATTTTGAGTTAGGTTATAATAAAGAATGAGAATGATATTTTTAAATAATTTAGATACGATTGAAAGGGGAAGGGTTATTCTTAAATCTCTTGTACTTACGATATGAGTACACAATACCTATATATATTCTTATATTTATATACACATTAATTAAAATCTACTTATATTAATTTCACTGGGTTTCGCAAAGTATAAATTATTTATATTGTTAGATTTATGGTAAATAGAAACAGAATATGAATAACACTAGAAAGTTATAAATGTTTTTTTTTGTGTAAGATATATGTTTTTAGGGAGTCAGCTGCTTTGGTACAACAATTACTGTAAGACTTTTACTTAGTTATAATTTGTACGTGACTGGAAGCCTAGGGACTTCTATTTATTATTGAATACCTGAATGATCATTTAAGAATATATATATATATATATATATTTATTTTTTTCTCAATTTCTCTCTGCCCACCGGCCCGACGACTAGAACCTCTCTATTTTCTTTTTCCTTGATGGTTCAGGAAGTTTTTTTTATGCCAATGACGGAGAAATTGTTTTCCCTTCATGGTATGAAGAGGTTGAATGTTTTATGTGGTTATGATTGTTTGTGGATAGAAGCTTCCGTGTTAGAGGATTATATGAAGGAGAGATATTTGGAAGGGAGTTTTACTCTGGGTGTCATGGAGATATATTATTTTGATGCCACTTACATTTTTGTCTATCAATGCACAGGGGTTAAATTCCCCCTATAAAAGATCTTATCTATACGATACGTCAATTAAGGATAGGGTAGATGTTGCATTTATTCAAGATTCAATTTGGAAATATTGTAGATATCGCAGTGTACTCATCTTCTCTTTTAGATAAAAAAAAAATGAGGAGTGGCAATATTGATTGCATCTAAACACAAATTCGAATACATTTTTCACGATATTGATCAGGAGGGAAGGAGGATCATACTTATTTGTAGTATAAATTATGTTGTATATACGTTCGTTATGTTATACGCCCCATCAGAAGCTTCAATCAGATTTCTAAATAAAACGATGGAAATAATAGAGAAAGTTTCTAAAGGGATATTAATTATGGCAGGTGATATGAATTGTATATTAGATATAGAGAACGATACCAAAACTAAACTTGTTTGAAAACTAAAGCCGAAGCATTTTCTGCGTGTCTTTTTAACCCCTTCGAGACAAAGGCTGATTTTACTTTTTGTACCCTTTGTGACAATGGCCTTTTTAACATTTCTGCGCTGCTTGTGTTTAGCTGTAATTTTCTTCTTTCCCGTTTACTGAACCCACACACATTAGATATTGTTTTTTTCAGGACAAGAAGGGCTTTCTTTAGATGACATTGTTTTGATTGTATCATATTATTTACTATTAAAAAAATTTCTAACTTTTAGTTGAAAAATCTTTTACTCATCTATAAAAGGTAATGAAAAAACCTGCTAAATAGATTCTACTATTTGTCCTGAGTTTAGAAATACCCAATGTTTTTATGTTTTTTTTGCTTTTTTCTACCCATTATGGGGCAATAAGTACAGGTAGCGTTTTGCTATTTCAAAGCCATTTTTTCCAAATCTGGTAATTCTTCCCCCATGTGCCATTTCGGGTATCTTTGAACCCGGCCAATGCAATTTACCCCATCAAGTCATATATTTTTGAAAACTAGACAGCCCAGGGTATTCCAAATGCTAGTATTTTAACTCTTTCCATGCACCATATCTACCACCAGTCTTTGTCAAACTTTATGGTAGTCATTTTTTTGCATTTGTTTTGTCATACACATTTTACTTCCGGTATGAATAAACAGGTTCTCGTTTATGTCACTATCACAAAACACCCCAATATGTGTTCAGCAACATCTCCTGAGCGCAGCGATACCTCACATGAATGATTTTGCCTGGCTGTTTGGGGGCAAAAGGGCCACATTTGGGGCATGCGCATTTTTCAATGTTGAACTTTGGCATTTGGGGATCCACTGCCCATGCCCTATTTGGTACATCTTTGAGCCGGGCCATTTCAGTGTGCCCAATAAACCCATATATTTTTGAAAACTAGACACCCCAGGGTATTTCAAATGCTAGTATTTTAACTCTTTCCATGCACCATATCTACCACCAGTCTTTGTCAAACTTTGTGGTAGTCATTTGTTTGCATTTGGTTTTCCACACACATTTTAATTCAGGTATGAATTAAAGTGTTCTCGTATATGTCACTATCACAAAACACCCCAATATGTGTTCAGCAACATCTCCTGAGTACAGCGATACCTCACATGAATGATTTTGCCTGGCTGTTTTGGGGCAAAAGGGCCACATTTGGGGCATGCGCTTTTTTCAATGTTGAACTTTGGCATTTGATATCCACTGCCCATGCCCTATTTGGTACATCTTTGAGCCGGGCCATTTCAGTGTGCCCAACAAAACCATATATTTTTCAAAACTAGACACCACAGGGTATTTTAAATGCTGGTATTTTAACTCTTTGCATGCACACATTTTACCACCAGCATTTTTTCAAAGTTTGCAGTAATATTTTTGTGTGTGTATTTTTCCCACACACACCTACTTTATGTATGAATTTACAGCTCCTGGTATATGCCGCTGTCACACGACACCCCATAATGTGTTCAGCAACATCTCCTGAGTGCAGTGATACCCCACATGCATGGGTGTGTCATTTTTGGGGGGAACTAAAAGGCCACATTTGGTACGTGTGCATTTTTCTATTTGGAAATTAGATGTGTGGCCATCCTTCCCCCCGTGTTAATTGGGACGTTGTTGAACCTGGCCCATTCAATTTACCCCATCAAATCATACATTTTTTAAAAGTAGACACCCCACGGGCATTTAATATGCCAGTATTTTAACTCTTTCCATGCGAGAATTGTTTTAAGCTAATATGCTAATTTTAGGACTTGCTCACAAAAATATATTTTTTATATAAATATTTATTTTTTTTTTATTATTTTTTTTAAAAAAAGTTTTAACATTTTTTTTCAACTTGGAGGTTCCCCTGATAGTGACATCAGTGGGAAATGATTTTTACATTTTACTGTTTTTTTACTATTTTTTTCTAATTATTATTAATTTTATTTTATTTTTTAATTTATTTTTACTAATCACACTGTGATTAGAAAGCTGGGCTCCATTGACTTGCATGGTGAATGCAGTACCTGTATTCAACCTGCAAGTGGAGCCAAAGTTCTCTAGATGGTCTGGACCATCTAGCGAACTTTTAAAATTTGTGGTTCCTGTTACAGGACGGCGGCCATCTTCCTTGATGGCGAAGATTGCCGGCAGCTGCGGCTGTGACCGCTCTCCGGAGCGGTCACAGCCCATCAAAAGGTAAGTGTTTGGTGTCGCTGGATGCCTCCTGATCGAGGCATTCCAGCGACACCATTTAAGTTTAGGAGGCGATCGTCGATTGTCGTAAAGCACATGCTTTTCCGTGCCGTGCCAGGACCGGCAATTGTCATTAAGGGGTTAAATATGGCCTCTACAATGTACGGAGGGTCCAGATGAAAGAGATTATTCCTTTTTTTCAAAGGTACATAAATCTTATTCACGTATAGATTTCTTTTTCATGTTGAGCCATAATTTGGATTGCTGTATCAATTCATCTGTGGGAAATATTTTATGGTCTGATCATGCTCCAGTTTATACCGTATTGGCTCGAATATAGGCCGCACTTTTTCCCCCCACTTTAAGTCTTTAAAGTGGGGGTGCGGCCTATATTCGGGGTCTAGTGCCCGACGCCCGGGACATGCAGTCCCGGGCGCCGGGCAGGCAGCGGGGTTAGGATACAGATCCCCCGCAGCGGTGTAGGGGACCTGCATCCTACTCCCCGATACGCTCAGACAGCCTCCCCTGCCAGCACTTCCCACGGGGGGGTGCCGGCACGGGAGGTTGTCTAAGCGCATCGCGCGGACCGTCCGCACGATGCGTTTTACCTCTGCCCCCCCCGGACTTACCGGAGCAGACTCCCGGGTGTCTTGCGGGGCCGGCGGGGGACATCTACACAATACAACTTCCGGTGTTGTACCGGAAGTTGTATACGCGTATTGCGTAGATGTCCCCCGCCGGCCCCGCAAGACACCCGGGAGTCTGCTCCGGTAAGTCGGGGGGGGCAGAGGAGGACAGTGGTAGCAAATCTCGGGGGGGGGGGACAGTGGTAGCATATCTCGGGGGGGGGACAGTGGTAGCATATCTCGGGGGGGGACAGTGGTAGCATATCTCGGGGGGGAGGACAGTGGTAGCATATCTCGGGGGGGGAGGACAGTGGCAGCATATCTCGGGGAGGGAGGACAGTGGTAGCATATCTCGGGGAGGGAGGACAGTGGCAGCATCTCGCGGGGGGGGGGACAGAGTGGCAGCATGTTTTTTTGGTGCTTTTTTAAAGAAAAAAACTTTTTCTTTAAAAAAGCACCAAACTTTTAGGGTGCGGCCTATATCCGAGCCAATACGGTATTTCTTTGAAAGACAATCCTTACTTTAAGATGAGAAATAGATGGACCCTCAATGAAGCTATTTTAAAAAGTGAAGCCGACAGGGCTGATTTGTTAGAACAGACAAAGCTATTTTTGAATCAAAATGATAATGAAGAGACTTCAGATTTGAATCTTTGGTGTACGTTTAAATGTGTCCTGAGAGGCTATTTAATAAAAAAAAAGGGGCTTGGGTAAAAAATAAGAGAGGAAAGAAACTGGCAGATATTGAGTTAGCTCTACTTGAGAGACAAAATAAATATAATCCCTCTATAGATCTTTGCAGACAGATAGATAGAGAGTATCCAAAAATTAATATTGATTAAACTTAAATCTAAGTCTGAATTAATGATGGAGAGACTGAAAGCGCGCTCGTATACCAACAATAATACAGTGTGTAAAGATCTCTCTAATAGACTTAAAGCGCAAAATCTACAATTTAGAATCAAAAAAATTCTTTACAAAGGGGAAACTTGTATATCACCTAGACAAATAGGCAATGCTTTTAAGGACTATTATGAAAGCTTATATAATTTACCTGAATCTGCAATTTCTACTCTGGATATGAATCGATTCTTAGAGTCACTTTCTCTTCCAAAAATCACAGAACAAAAAAGGATAGAGCTGAACCAACCGTTTACGTTACAAGAGATCTCTAAAGTAATTCAAGAGCTTAAACAGGGGAAAGCTCCGGGTCCTGATGGCTATTCAGCCTTATTCTATCAAATCTTGGATCCAGTGATCTCCCCTATGTTAATGAGATCATTCAATGCAATTGGTTTAGGTAAAGAACTTCCTAGAGAAATGCTAGAGGCTAGCATTTAACCCATTCCAAAGCCAGGTAAGGATCCTTCAGTGGTTGCCAATTACAGACCAATCTCTCTTGACGTTAAGATTTATTCTAAAATATTAGCTTTGAGATTGGCTCGTGTGATTAGAGATCTTATCCCCCTTGACCAAGCAGGTTTCATGCCAGGAAGGGCCGGGGACGAAAATATAAAATACCCTCGGTGATAATGGCCCTAGATACTCAAAAAGCATTTGATAGGGTGAATCTGAAATTTATGGCCGAAACTCTTCGTGCTTTTGGTATATATGGGTCCTTTCACTATTTAACGATGGCTCTATACACAGTTCCTACGGCTAAAATAAAGGGCCCCGCGCTGGATTCGGATACTTTTTCTATTAAGAATGGCACTCGGCAAGGATGCCCATTGGCTCCTTTGCTTTATGCCTTATGAATTGAACCTCTTGCGGCGTATATCAGACGCTCTAGGAATATCCAGGGTATAAAAATCGGATTACTCTTTATGCCGACGACGTTCTCTTAACATTGTCTTCCCCTTTGGTATCTGTTCCTGCTCTGTTAGAGGGAGTGCTGAAGTTGAACCTCTCTAAGACCCAATTGGTTTCATTTTATTTGTCAGACTCTCAGAAAGGCCTAATTCTAACACGGGTTCAAATTAACTCTTGGTTGACACAGATTGACTATCTGGGGATTAAAATCGGCACAGTTCTAGAAGAAACATCTACTCTTAACCATAAAAAACTTTATTCTGATGTAAAACATTTGCTTCAGAATTGGGAAAAGTTAGAGACTTCATGGATGGGGCGCATAAACATCCTTAAGGCCTATATTGTACCAAAAATTCTTTTTAGACTAATTTCTTATCAAGTCCCTAAGCAGATCATAGTAGATTGGGATAATTTGTTTTTGCGGTTTGTATGGGCAGCAAAGATGACTAGACTCCCAACAGATCTCCTTAAAAGGAGTACAAATTTTGGCGGTCTTGGTTATCCGGATTTAAACGAGTTATATGAAGCCTCCCAAATATCTTTTATGCTAGCTTGGAATTTGACTAACGAGAAAAATGTTCCAGGTTGGTACGATATAGAGAACTATGTCTGTAAGAAGTTTGACCCTTTCTTATTCTTCTGGATGCCTCAAATTCAATTTAAAAAGAAAAAAAATCCTAGTCTTATTATCAATGATATTTTATCTACCTTTTTTAAAATTAAGAAACGTTTGGAAGATGGGATCATATTTACTAAGTGTTGTCCGATAGATGTCCTGTCTTTTTTCATCCCCGATCTCTCGCTGGATAGCTGGAGATTGTTGGGTGTGAAAAAAGATAGGCGACCTCTTTGTCGGATCCCAAATGGCCTCCTTCCCTTCATTGATCGAAGCATATGACATACCTGCAAAAGACATTTTCAAGTATATTAGGCTCAAGCTTTTTCTTACTGTTCATTTGCCAGCTGAGTCTACTCCTTGTTATAAATTTGTTACCTCTAGTACTTCTAAGAAAATAATATCTAAGATTTTGAAAATCTTTAAGGTTAATAAAAATTATGAGAAGAGTAAGGCACAAAAACAATGGGAGAAGGATTTTGATCTTTCTATTTCCCTATCGACCTGGCACAAAGCATGGCAGGTTACTCGAAAATCGTCCCATTGCTTAAATCTTCATGAACAGTTTTATAAACTCATGTATAGATGGTATATGGTACCGGCTCGTATTGGTAAATTTCAACCATTCAAAGGACCTTTTCGCTAATTGGTAAGGATTTCAAGGGACAGACAAACAATTTTAAAATTTGAGGCCAAAATAGCAAAGTTGGAATAACCACCAAATTGGAAATTCTCTTACAATTCTATTGAAATTTCTACTCCCATCCGTTTTCCCCATATGTATTTGTTAACCCCCTGCCTGATCTCTCCCCATATCTTTTTTATTAAACGCTATCTTTTCTATTCCCATTTGTCTTTTTACTTATTCCCCTCCTTTATGTCTCCGCCTAAGATTTTTCCCCGTTCCTATCTTGGTTTAACCACCACCATCACATCTCCCCAGCCTATCAAATCCATTGCTTCGAAACTAGCAAGGGACTTAACGAGCACCATTAAGGTGTTTTGTCGCCAGGTACACCTAAAAATGGTGTCCAGGCTAGCCCAGCATGCAATAGTTTCCTTCAGGGAACAAATGGCTGCAGGCTGGGCTAACTCCAAAGGCAGGAAAATTTAGGACAGGGAAAGGGGGAATAGGCAAATTAAGTGGCCACTTAAGCTGGCCCTGTGGGCCATTTGATTATTACTCACTTTTCTGCTTTGTTTTTTCAGATCCTGCTGCTGGACCTGCTGTGGAGAAGAATGGAAGCTGAGGCCTTCCACCTGTTCGGAACAGGAGCTCACCTGGAAAAGAAAAAGAGAAAAGTTAGACCTCCAAGGAGATACCACCAGGATCCCCTGCATCCCCTCCCCCGTCCCTGCTATCCCTCCACCTACCCCCCCATCTTACCCCTGAACCTCCTCCCACCCGCTACCCAGACGCCCTCCCGTCTTGCTACCTGAGCGCCCTCCCATCTCGTTTCCCCGGCCCCCTCCCATCCTGCTACCCGGGCCAGTACCGCTACTGCGGCGGCCCAAGTGTTTTTTGATACACTATGGTGGCCAGTTAAGATTTAGTCAGGACATTAATTCGTACCCAATGCTATTTTAAAAAAAATCAGTACATGGCCACATCAAGGTCAATGCCATTTTAAAAATGGTTCAATTAACTACTGTAAAATATTGTCCAGATTTGTTTTGCTTGAACGCATTGTGCACAATCGCATTACTAACTACCTCTCCTCTAATTCCCACTTTGACCCTCTACAGTCTGGTTTCAAACCCCTTCATTTTACTGAAACAGCTCTAACAAAAGTCTCCAATGACTTGCTCTCTGCCAAAGCAAAAGGTCACTTCTCCATTCTAATACTATTGGATCTCTCTGCTGCTTTTGATACTGTTGATCACCACCTTCTTCTTGACTCACTTGCTTCTACAGGCATTGGAGATACTGATCTCTCCTGGATCTCCTCATATCTGTCTAACTGTTCCTTCACTGTCAGCTTCTCTGGCAAGACATCATCACCCCTTCCACTCTCGGTTGGCGTTCCCCAAGGTTCAGTCCTTGGCACTCTGCTGTTCTCTCTTTATACTTCATCTCTTGGCAAACTAATCAACTCATTTGGCCTCCAGTATCATCTATATGCAGATGATACTCAAATCTACCTGTCTTCTCCTGATCTCTCGCCATCCCTCATGTCCCGTGTGAAGAATGCCAGACCGGCAGAAAAGCCGGCCACGGGGCAGAGTGCTGCTGGCCTCTGCTCATCCCCCAGCACAGTGTTCCCGCCGGCTAACGAGGACCAACCAGCAGTGCTGGCACCCGGAGAGAGAGTCGCTGACCTCTGTCCTGCACCAGCAATCCTGAAACGCCGGCAACAGGGCAGAGTGCTGCTGGCCTCTGCCCGCCCCACAGCGAAGGGTCCCCACCTGCTAGCAGGGAACCACCAGTGGAAGAGCTGGCCACAGGGCAGAGTGACGCTGTTCTCTCCCCAGCACCGTTCCCTGCACCAGCAGAAGCACTGGCAACCGGGCAGAGAATCGCTGACCTCTGCCCTGCACTGCTTACACCCCCATTATCTGGCTCTCCCCAGCACGAGCATCCGGGAGGGGGCGCAGGCGGCGACCCTCCCCAGCGGCTGTCACCAATTTTGGGAGGAAGGGCAACCGGCACTCCTCCCCAGCGGCATGGTCCAGTGGGCAAAACGAGCCCCAGCTCTGAGAGCCAGGTAGGGGTAAGTGAAACTGCTGCTGCTTTGGAGTGGGCTCTTGTTGTTTGGGTGGGGGAATGTGGAGCTGACTTGGGACCAGCCCGTATTCAGGGTAACCATGGGAGGGTTCCATCAGGTTGGGAGGGAGCCGAGTCTGGGCTGAGGTCCCAGAGGGGAAAGGAAGCCCTGGAGAAAGGTCTCCCATGCCTGCAGAGGAGACTAAAGAGGGCTGCCCACTGGAGAGGCTTCTGGGCTGGCCTCTTACCCTTTGACTACGGGCCAGGCCTAGGAGCCTGGGTGACTGACATGGGGCTGCCAGGGTGCTAGAGACTAGAGACAGTAGAGGCCCGGTCATCCCCAAGCCGATCCGTTAGGGATCTGGCTGTGTCTGCCGGACGTTTGCACAAGAGGGGAGTAATGTGAAGAACCCTGTCTGATCTTCACTGTTATTATTATTATTATATTTATGTGTACCCTGTTTGAATGTGGCTGCAGTTCCAGCCTTCAAAGAGACGATCCTATAATCTGGCTGGGGCTCTTAATCAGACAGCACAGCCCTGTCTGCCCAGACGGCACCCGCACTACAGGGGGGATAACACAGGTGGGGGAACCCATTGTATCCCTTAATCCCCTCACCTGATACATCCCCTGTATACCGATGGGATTTGTGAGGGGATGTGGCTGATGGGATTTGTGATGGGATGTGGCTGATAGGATTGGGGGTTGGGTTCGGTGCACAGTGAATGGAGATTGTATATAAGTTCTGTGTGTTTGTAATAAAGAGAGTTCTGTTTAAACCTCAAAGCATGAAGTCCTGTCTCATGATTGAGGGAAGTGCTGGTCTGTGACTGCTTTCTTCGGACAGCCACAGAGTGTCCGCTTACTGGGAGAGGGAAGGAGCTGACGGGCGGATGTGTCCAGTCTGGGGCACAGGACGATCCGTCACATCCCGTATTACTAACTGCTTGTCTGTAGGGCTGCAACTAACGATTATTTTAATGATCGATTAGTTGTCCGATTATTTTTCATATTTAATAAAAACTATCAGAAAAAAGCCTTGTTTATATTTTCTTTTATTTACCAAACTGCCCCCAGTTATGCACATCTGACCCCCAGCTTGCCACTCTGCCCCCATATATGCCTTATACCTCTTATATGCCAGATTCCACTGTGCCCCCTGATATGCCACTGTGCCCCCGATATGCGTTACACTCCATATATGCCAGTGATATGCAACTGAGCACCCTGATATACCTTTTACCCCCAGATATGTTTTATGCCTCCCTGATATGCCTAATATCGATATGCCTTATTCCCCCTATATGCCCTGAAATTCATAATACCCCCCCATAAACCACTATAACTCACCCATACACCACTCTGGCTCTTTCCCTTCCCATACACCACTCTGGCTCCTCCCCCTCCCCAATCTGTCTACATACTAGACTCTGCCTCCTCCCCCCTCCCATACTAGACTCTGCCTCCTCCCCCTCCCATACTCCACTCTGCCTCCTCCCCCTCCCATACTTCACTCTGCCTCCTCCCCCCTCCCATACTCCACTCTGCCTCCTCCCCCCTCCCATACTCCACTCTGCCTCCTCCCCTTCTCATACATCACTTTGGCTCCTCCCCCTCCCATACATCACTTTGGCTCCTCCCCCTCCCATATACCACTTTGCCTCCTCCCCCTCCCATACTCCACTCTGCCTTCTCCCCCCTCCCATACTCCACTCTGCCTCCTGTCAGCAACGGAGGTTCACAAGACACCAGGGAGCCGAATAGAGAGGCAGAGTGGCGTATGGGAGGGGGAGGAGCCAGAGTGGTGTATGGGACGGTGGCTCCCATACACCCCTCTGACTCCTCCCCCCTCCCATACACCGCTCTGCCTCTCTACCCGGCTCCGTTACTGACAGGCACTTTCACTGCAGCTTCATAGAAGCCTCAGTGAAGTGAAGGTGAGTAACGGAGGCTGTCTGTGCGATGCAGACCCCCACCGGCTGACAGAGAGGATGATTCTCTGTCAGCCGGTGGGGGTATGCATCGCACAGACAGCCTCCGTTACTGCCCTTCACTTACGCTGAGGCTTCTATGAAGCTGCAGTGAAAGTTGACAACGATTTTCATTATCGATTATTATCGATTTTATCGATTAGTTGTTTCAGCCCTGCTATTTCCTCATGGATGTCACAACACTACCTGAAGCTTAATCTTTCCAAAACTGAACTTGTTATCTTCCCTCCTTCCATCTCCACTCCACTATCTGAATTCTCTATCACTGTTAACAACACAACGATCTCTCATGTTGCCTCGGGGTCATCCTTGACTGTAACCTCTCCTTCAACCTTCACATTCGGTCCCTCGTCAAATCCTGACGCTTGCACCTAAAAAACATCTCTCGCATCCGCCCATTCCTCACCCAAGAATCCACAAAAACTCTGATTTACTCACTTATCATCTCAACTACTGCAACACTCTTCTGGTTGATATTCCACTGTCTCGACTCTCTCCTCTACAGTCTGTCCTAAATGCTGCTGCTAGGCTTATCTTCTTTGCACGTCGCTCCTCTTTTGCATCCCCACTCTGTGAAACCCTCCACTGGCTCCCAATTAGAATTAAATTTAAAATCCTAACATATAAGGCCCTCCATAACACTGCTCCTCCATACATTTCTGCCCTCTTAAGCAAATACTCTCCTACTCGATCCTTACGTTCTTTCCATGGGCTTATCATTTCTTCCTTTTCCCGTCTACAAGATTTCACCCGGGCTGCCCCATATCTCTGGAATCTACTTCCATTGAACCTTCAGCTTTCACCCTTCCACCCAACATTCAAGAAACATCTCAAAACTCACTTCTTCAGAGAAGCCGCAGCATCTTAGCTGCTAGAACTTCCCTGTCATTGATACAACCACCATACTACCTCTCACCCTTCCTCTGTGTCTTATGTTTGTCACCCCATTCCCTTAAGATTGTAAGCTTACCAGCAGGGCTCTCTCCACCTAATGTATCGGCTTGTCTTAGTCTGTTAATTCTTGTCTTGTCATACCCTTTGAATATATGCATTGTATTAAGCGCTGTTTAATTGTTGGCGCAATATAAATAAAAGATAAAAATATTTTTGTTTGAATCCTAAACTGAGATATAACCTTAATATATATTGTATTTTTAAAACATTACACATTATAATCATATGCAGTGGCGTCGCTACAGGGGGGCAAGGGGGGGCAATTGCCCTTCTCCTCCATGAAGCCTCTACCTCCGTCGCGGTGCCGGCATTTCATGCTGAGCGCCGAAATATGACATCATATTTCGGCGCTCAGCAGTGAAGCAGCGGGCACCGCAGCAGAGAAGGAAGACAGAAGCCTCGTGCTCTCGTCGCTGGACCTAAAGGTGAGAGAACTACAAAGGGGGAGGGTAGATAGTGAGTAGGGAAAGGGGAGGGAGAGGGGTTAGAAAGTGATAAGGGAGGGAGAGGGGGTAGAAAGTAATAAGGGAAGGAGAGGGGGTAGATATTGAGGAAGAGGGTAGTAAGAATATTTAAATAAGTAAAGAGTGTGAATTAATGTGTGGTTGCATTGTGTGAATGAGGGAGAGCATGAGTTAATATGTGGATGAATTGTCTGAATGAGGGAGAGCATGAGTTGATATGTGGATGAATTGTCTGAATGAGGGAGAGCATGAGTTAATATGTGGATGAATTGTCTAAATCAGGGAGAGCATGAGTTAATGTGTGGATGAATTGTCTGAATGAGGGAGAGCATGAGTTAATGTGTGGATGAATTGTCTGAATGAGGGAAAGCTTGAGTTAATGTGTGGATGAATTGTCTGAATGAGGGAAAGCTTGAGTTAATGCGTGGATGAATTGTCTGAATGAGGGAGAACATGAGTTAATATGTGGATGAATTGTCTGAATGAGGGAGAGCATGAGTTAATATGTGGATGAATTGTCTAAATGAGAGAGAGCATGAGTTAATATGTGGATGAGTTGTCTGAATGAGAGAGAGCATGAGTTAATATGTGGATGAGTTGTCTGATTGAGGGAGAGCATGAGTTAATATGTTTGTGTGCATCATAGATGTATAATAGTGGAAGGGCAAAGATGGCACTATCAGGATGTTTGAGCCTTGGGGACCAAGATGGCACAGGCAGGATGTATATGGGACAAAGATGGCACGGGCCAGGCTGTTTGGGGACAAAGTTGACTTGCGCTGGGCTATTTGGGGACAAAGATGGCAAATCTTATGTGTGTTATCTGGGGGCTGGTCAGGTTCTATGTGGGCAGTGTGGACACCAGGGCTGACTTTGGGGTGTGGAACCTTTGATCTATGCCTGTAATTTAGGGGGTTTTAAATATACCTTTAATGAGTTTTTATGTGAATTCCAATTGATCTATACCCGCAAAGCTGGGTTTTTGTGTTATTCTGTAGATCCATATCTGCTATGCTATGTTTCCATACATTATTTATGTATTCCTGCGAATTGTAGGTCTTGTTCAGTTGATTAATACCTGCAATGCTGTTTCCATGTATTTATTTGATCTATACCTGCAATGCTACGTTTAATATATTATTATTGTATATCTGCAAATACAGGATTTGTATGTCTGATTCTGTTTATTTGATATATACCTTCAGTGCTGAGATCACAAGTGAATTTCAATTGATCTATACATGCAAAGCTGGGTTTGTGTGTTAATGTGTTGATCTATACCTGCTATCGGCAGCAGGGTCTGATATATATATATATATATATATTTATATATATATATATATACGTAACCAAAAAAAAATTGGCACTCACGGGTCTTTGTAGTAAAGTGCATTAAACACTAGTTTATTTCAATCAGCACGGTCAACGGATTGGACCGGAGGTGGTCCGAAAGGACAGAAAGGACCGGAGGTGGTCCGAAACGTTGACCGTGCTGATTGAAATAAACTAGTGTTTAATGCATTTTACTACAAAGATCCGTGAGTGCCCATTTTTCTTTGTTACGTATATCTGGCTATTTTTGGAGCACCTGGGCAAATAAAAGCCTGTGTATATTTACAACATTTCTGAGTGTGCAGCCTCTCCCTTTGGTTTGTGTGCATTTATATATATATATATATCGGCAGCAGGGACTAATATTAATATATATATATATATCGACAACTGGGGCTAATATTAATATATATGGGCAGCAGGGGCTAATATATATATATATACAGGGCCGGCCCTATAATGGGGCAGACTGGGGCAATTGCCCCAGGCGGCACTTTGCCGCCCCAAGCGCTTTTTTTTTGTTTTTTTTTTTGAAGCGGAGGAGAGAGGGGCACCGAGTGGTTTTCGCTTACCCGCTCGGCGCCCCTCTCTCTCTCTCCACTGCGGCGAGTCTCCCTGTTCGGTCCCGGTGCCGGCTTGTAATGCAGAGCGCCGGAAGTGACGTCAATTTCCGGCGCTCAGCATTACAAGCCGGCACCGTGGCAGAGCAGGGAGACTCGCCGCAGGACTGTTTAAAGGTAAGTACCGGGGGGGGGGATCGTAGAATATGGCGTCGGCGAAGTTTAAAACTTCGCCCCAGGCGGCGTTAAGTCTTCGGCCGGCCCTGTATATATATATATATATATATATCAGCAGGATCTAATATTTATATATATATCGGCAGCAGGGTCTAATATTAGGCCCTGAAATCATGTAGTGGAAAAGTTAAGGTATTTTGTTGTTTTCAAGGATTAGTCGTACTAAATTGTGGCTTCAGGCTTCCCACGTTGAATGATTAAGTATTGTATTGTCCAATGACAAAAGTATCATTCCATAGCACATTATATATGTTTTTTCAGTGGTATGATTTAATGGTGGAAATTATTAATGCCCCCCCCCCCAGTTTGACTGTGGTATCTTGTGTGCCCCCCCTATATATTGTTTTTACACTGAAGATGAGCAATGCAGTATTATCTTCCAGTTCCATAATCAAAATATAGTGCTGTAAAGAGTGTGAATAAAAGTTAAAAAACATAGAGATCATGACCGTGGAGCAGTCTATAGGGCCTTGTCTTAATAGCTATACCCCCAAAATACACACAGACACAATTTTATTGATTAACCAACATTTTACTTCCGCTATTGGAATATATAATATGGCCACAGTGCCCCTTCAATCAAAACACTGTGACACTCCAAACAATAAATAGTTTTTTAACCCAACACATATTACGTAATATGAATATATGGAAATTGTACCTGATAATTGACATCTATAAAAACACCATCACCATATGTACCATAACTGAACCATATAAACCATGACGTCATATACCAGCGCTCAGCATGAAATGCCGGCACCGCGACAAGACAGAAGCCTCGCGGAGGAGAGGCGCCGAATGGTTGCTTAAAACTTATTCCGGCGCCTCTCACTCTCCTCGTCTATCACGGCTGCGGGGAAAAAAACGGCGTTTCAACTGGGGGGGCACAGCATTATGTAGGGGGCCCATGGCCCCCCTGTCGACTCCACTGACCCTGGTACAGGCATTCTGCTGCAATAAATTAGTTGAAGCCACTGGCTTTTCCCCTGCTAGCACGGTGTCTACGAAACCTACATTATTGCCGGGGACCAGTCCCAGGAAGTGTCTTGCACCTGCGCCCATTGGCTTGTGCACCACAAGCAGGGCCATATCTCCAACAGCCTGCTTCTGCACTATACCAGGGCAAAATAAATTAGAATTAACCCAGCCTGCAGGCAAGGTTGGACAAACATAATTTCCCCTGATGTTTGGTGTTAGAGAAAAGAGAAAGACTGACCCATCCCCACCCCTTGATAAAGGCCTTAATTTCCATGAATTATAATGGGCACCTACTGACCTACACTTGACCCCCACCCAAATTCACTCTTTATTCCCTTTAGGGCTTATTCTAAACAATGTATACACACAGGATGGAGACTACAAAAATAAAGCTAAATCCTCCTCCTCATTCAGTTTCCTAGGGAATAATGTTTGTAATTTGTAAATCCAGAACAATTCCCTTATCTTTCTAAACCAAACACCATTAGTTAGTGTCTAATGTTCCTCCTGAGTGGGTACCAATGGGAAGTTCTTTTAGGTTCTTAGGTCTAAAAAGGAATAAAAAAAACCCAAACCATACTAAAGTAATAAAAAAAATGTTTGCAATTCTTGCGTTGGCGTCCCCTCCCCCAATTGGAGGATCTGGAGCGCTGTCATTTTGACAGGTTATATCCATGGAGATGTGGATGAAGATAGAAGATAAATGATAGAAGATGATGAAGAAGTGGTCATCAGAAGTGGCCAGAAAAAGCAGAAGCGGTTGGCAGAGAAGGTAGACAAACCTTTAGAGAGAGTGAATGTGAATGAGAGTTTGTGAGAGTGTTAGAGAGTGTGAGTGAATGTGAGTGAATGTAGATAATTTAGAGAGTGCTGGTGTCCTGGGGCAAAGTTGCTGCAGCTCGTTTGACATGATGATACTTAAATAAAAAAAAAAAAAAAGGGGATTAACTCCATTTCTTGCAAATGAGAAGCATGGGTAAGGGGTCTATAATGAAGCTCATGAGATGTGCTGAGAATGTCGAAAACTTTATCACTCCGCCTTCTCTTTAACCCTTTTCTATGGGATGAAGGGGATTCAATTAACAGTAAAAATAGAAACAAGAGACTTTGTTTATAGTCAATGGAGGATGCAATGCATCCTTCAACCACTTGATACTGCTGGTGAACAGGGGTATATAAAAATGCTCCTGCACAACCAGTGCCCATTTTGCAAATTTCTGCCACCGAATGGATTATTTTTTTGCATCACATTTTATTAAAACATCATGTGACTTTGGGATGGTTACTTTCCTTGATCCAAATATGAGGATTGGATGACATCATGTGGGCACTGTTGGGTTCCCTAATAACTTTTTACTATATACCATAAACATGCGGTGGGGGAAAAAACTTGGCTGCCTCTCTTGGTTAAGGGGGAATCCCCAGTAGGGACCTTATTTCTTGTTTATTAGTACTGCAAGCTTCCCAGAAACAGTATGTAAATGGCAGATCAAAGCAACATGTTTAACAATAAATTCCCCTGGAGCCCACAGACAATTTCCTTTTGTACACCAGCATTTTCTTAATTTTTTAGTTCCTTTTAGTTATATAAAATATAATATTTTAGGATATTCAGTATTCTAGACTTAATGAAAAGAAGCAGCAGTCTCATGTAATTTGGTTTGTAGCGTTTGCAAGACATTTTATTCTTAATTACTAACTGCTCATCACTTGGGGGCAGTTAGTAATTAAGAATAAAATGTCTTGCAAACGCTACAAACCAAATTACATGAGACTGCTGCTTCTTTTCATCATTCACATTCCAGTGCAAAACCAGAAGCACCAGTCTTTCTGCTATTCAAAAAGACTAAAATGTAAGCAGATGAATTGTTTTTTAAATAACACTGAAATTGTATAGGTGAATGTATCAATTGTTTTATACTAAACCGGCCAATTGTTTGCTATAACAAATATTTCAGAAATGAGTGCAGAATAAGTAGATTTACCAGGCACGACAGCAGTTTTCAGAACTTTTTTTGTTGTTGTTATGATGGCCTGTTTTTACACCTACTTGGATGGAGAGTGAATGGAGGGGCTGTAATAATTGCTGGGATCTGTGCATCCCAAGGTAAAGCTCTCCATGGCTCCTTGTTCTTCTTAACAGCTAACTGAGGCTGCCAGTCCTCAGCTACACTTAAGTTACACTTATAAGTACACCATTGTCTTAACATCCAATACCTTTGGATTGCTTCTCAAGGAATTCATATCATTTACAGCACAGCTATCTCAGGTGATGCTCAGTGTTTTTGCATGTCTTCCTCTTTCTGTCCTATCACTGTGATACTGGCTACCAGTCCATGTTGCACAGTAATAATCTGCTTCATCTTCAGGCTGCACCCCGGTGATGGAGAGGGACCCTACATTTCCTGAGGCAGAACCCGCAAATCGTGCTGGGACCCCTGGTCCCATTCCCTTGTTGGACTCAGTGAAATAATATAGTATTGATGAGGGTTTACTATCAGTTTTCTTTTGAACAAATACCACTCTGTTGTTACTGACAGTTAGACCCCCTCCTAGGACACAGTCTATTTTGACATTTTCTCCAGAGCTGGTAGACATGGAAGCATCTTGTGTCACCGAGTATTGTGCATGGGTCCCTAGGGATAAAAAAAAAATCAAAACACATAGTATGAGTCACAAACAAACCAGATTATTCACAGTCATCAATATGATATCAAAGGTGAGAATGAGCATGATTTTGTCTATATGCCTGTCACCTACAGACAGAGCACACACATCCATTTAACCAGCTAAAAATATTAGGAAATAGATTGTAAGCTTGTAAGCAGTGCCCTCTTTACCTAATGGTTTGTCTTAGCCTTAATAGCACCTCACTTACCAATTAAGAAAATTCCAAGGAGATAAAAACTGAGCACAGTGTTCATGATGCAGGCGCAAATGACTGGATAACTTACAAACCCAGTTTCAGCCCTTTTGTGCTCAGTGACCCTATAGAGTAATATAGAGTATAACTCACACCTCCCCTTTATGCAAAACAAGAATATGCCTCTGAAGTATGATTTGTTGACACTTCACAAACACATTGAAGGAAAGCAAAGCTTTATGATGAATGATACTGAGCTGCCTGCGATGAGGAATAAGTAGACTTCAGTAACTGAAGATTATCCATTATCTCAGGCAGCTCTACCATGTCCACTCATAACCATAGGTACAATTATCTATTATCCTTCTGCATTTTCTGGGGAGCTTTTTAAAAGTAGAGACAACAGTACGCTAACAAATATTATCAAAGGAAAAAATGTAAACACAGAACATTAAAATACTCATCACTGAACAAATGAAATCGACCAATAGCAAATGAAGTGTATTTGAGCCGGCATCTCACATTTTGGTATAACAAGTTTCTACTATTGCTTCTTCAAAAGCTAAAAGTAAAATTTACAGCATCATTTAAGTGTTTCTTTGTAATTTTGCAGAATTATTCTCTCAGTTATGGGAACGTGTTAATAAGAATGTGTGCCTGACTTCCATGGGCAGGGTCAACTGTGATACCCAGGTTTTACTAGAGGTCCCCTCGGAACCCTTGGCAATCCGTTAACATCCATGGCTTGCAAAAAATATGTAAACATATATACCGGCGTTCAGTAGTGAAGCAGCCCATGCAGCAAGGTAAGTGAACTACAAAGGAGGGAGAGGGTAGCTAGTGAGAAGGGGGGGAGATAGAGAGAAGGGGGGAGCTAATATTAATATATATTAGCAGCAGGAGCTAATATTAATATATATTGGCAGCAGGGGCTAATATTTACATATATTGGCAGCAGGGTCTAATATTAAAGAATGAAAAATAACTGCCAGTTCAGCTGTTATTTTGAAATCATATTTTAATCATGGTCTTTACATCAAAGAGATAAGTACATATTATGCATGTCTAACGCATATATATATATATATATATATATATATATATATAGCGTTTTATAATTGCCCCCCTACTTTGGTCCCTGTCCCCCATGTGCCCCCTAAATATGAAAGCTGGAGACGCCATTGGCGAGTGGCATAGTGGAGCAATGACAAAGAAAGATTAATCTAGCTGCAGTGTTGAGGATGGATTGGAGAGTCTAAAGGTGTAAGAGGGGGAGGCCAGTTAGTAGAGAGTTACAATAGTCCATACAGGATATGACAAGGAAGTGGATTAATTTTTTTTGTTGTTTCTTGTGTGAGGAATGGGCAAAATCGGGAGATGTTTTTCAGGTGAACGTGGCAAGATTTGGTGAGGGATTGGATGTGAGGACTGTATAGCCCCCAGCCTGCCCCTTGATTCATGTTATGCCCCCAACTGCCCCTTTGTGTATTGATGCCGCCAGCCTAGAAAAAATGCTGCCCTGCAGTATGGGGGATGTATATCTGACTAGTTGGTTCATTCCATTAGTCTATACATCCCCCATTCAACAGGGCAGCATTTTATCTGGGCTGGTCAGCAATATGTAAAAATTATATATATATATATGTGCTTGAAAACATGACCGATGTGGTCACCCTATTGACCCCACACCTTTGTGTATTACCCCCAGCTAGCCCCACATTCAATGTTCCATCTAATTTTTCTTAGTTGGCGTGCGCAGAAAATTTCTCTTGTGCAAAAAGTTTCACAGAGCAAACATTTTGTGCGCGCAATATCCGCGCCGCATAAAGTTTCAAAAAAATTATTATTATTTTCTTTTTTGGGAAAAACTGTTGTGCGCACAATTTTTGGACATGTGCGCGCTCTAAAAAAGCTATGTGTGCGCGCACAAGCGCACAGCTTAGAGGGAACACTGCCCACATTGTATATTTATCCTACGACCCAGTCCCCCCCTTGAGTAATGATTTTTGTGATCCCCCCAGCCAGGACCTCCTTGCCAACACCCTTGCATATTGCCCCCCCTTTAGTATCATGTCAGTACCGGTGGGTCAGCCAAGCCTTAACTGGGCCTTTTTCAGGTCCATTAACCCCTATGTTAATCCGGCCCTGATCACAGCCATAACTATCAATAATACCACCTCTCTTTTTTTGGCTACTGCTACCTAGCAACTTTTGGGCTCTGGCTACCTACCCTTGTGGGACGCGGCCAGGGCTACCTGCTGATGTGAGTAAGCTGTCCCACTGACATCAAAAGTGGTCCCACTGATGCCGACGGGCTATCATGCTGATTTCGGTGGGCCACACCCCCATTTAAGGCGGAAATAAGCGAGTAGTGGATTGTGTCAGGAACCCGTCACCCGGAGGATTCAGGTGTCGACCTGGAGAATCGGTGCTTCTTCCTGAGTCTCTGGGCAATTACCCGAAGAGTTCCCTGGTATCAGTCATTCATATGTACCCTCCTATACACAGTCCTTTTCAACTTTACCTCATCGAGGAGCACCAAAACAGCTTGTAAAATTAGATACTTCAACATCGTACATGGATGGGAGAGTATTGGTTGTTTGGTTGGGTCAAATATTCTAATTAAGTTTCTTTGAGATTAGATGATAATGGTAAACTACAAAAAATACGGTATAGATTGTATAGATTTTTTATACAGATTCTAAGCTTGCAGGAGCAGGGTCCTCATCTCCTTTTGTACTAGTGTGGTTTAAGTGCGATTTGTGTTAGTGTTAATGTTATGTACTATCAGTACAGTATTCCTTCATGTTGCAATAGCGCCATTTAACCCCTTCAGTCCCCTATAGACGTACCGGTACATCCTGTCCTTCTTGCATCACTGCCGCTACACGGGAGATCAGGCTGTCCTTTCACAGCCTGGACTCCCTCCTGTCAGCAGAAGCCAGTACCCTGGCTTTCTGCTGCCCGATCTCATGTAACAGCTTCTGGTGCGAACGCTGGAAAACTGTCACATTTTTAAATTCCCTTCCGGGTCGCGTCACTGCTTGACATCACCCAGAAGGTCATCGGAGGACCCTGCTGGGATATCCGATAGCTCGGATGAGGCACTGATCACAGACACTGATCTCTATGCAAGTCTGTGGGGACTTGCATAGAGATCACAGTGTGATCTGTGCAGGGGGATCGCAGGGAGATTTCTAACTCTTCTCCCGTGAGAAACCATGTTTCTTCTCCCTTGCTGAAAAACGAATTAGCAAAAAAAGAAAAAAAAGTTAGTGATTTAAAAAATAAAAATAACAAAATCGCTAAAATAATCCAATAAATAATAATTTAAAAAAACAATAAAGTGAGCTAAGTGATGTCATTGTGACATCACTGGTATTAATAACAGTTTCAAGAGGTCCCTAAGATGACCTCAAATCATAATGCACTGATAACGGTGCATTTAAAAAAAAAATACAAAAATTAAAATAACATTTTTAAAAAAGATATAAAAAAGATAATAATAATAAAAAAAGGGAAAAAAAACCTTACATCCCATTGCCCTAACACAACAGCTAAAAAGTATAACCATCCTGCCTCCATTCACAACCCCCAAACCCGTTAAGCCATAAGTATAAAAAAATAGTACCCTATAGGGTACTATATGCAAGGGATGGATATGGCCCTCTAGAAAGAAAAAACTAAGGATGTGGGGTATCTCCGTAATCAGTAGATGCAGCTAAACAATTTTGGCCGGGTTTCTCTGCCATAACACATACCCTTGTGCAAAAAATCTAATCAACGCAGAAGTGTTGGTGAAAAAAGCGCAGGAAATAATTTCTGAGGCCGCCTTTGACAGTGATTGGTGGCCAAAATGCTGCGTGAAGAATGCCCAAATACCCCTGATACGACAGTCTGGGTTGTCTGCTTTACAGAAATATATACTTTTGTGGGTATTTTTGTTTTATTTGTTTAAAATTAGAGTTGCAATCCCATCATACCTAATGTAAAAAATAGGTATTTCTGAAATCAGGACACCTGAATTGATAAACTTGGAGAGGATTTTCCATCACTTTACCTAATTTTGTGAGGATTAAAAGGGAAAATATATTTAAAAAAATAGGGTTTTTTTCTAATTTCTCATCCTAAATTTTCAGCTAATTCTCTAACTATGGAATCAAAAGCTTTAGCTCTCTTTGAAAAAACAATATATAGTTTAACCCCTTCAGCACCGGGACGTACCTGGTACTTCCTGGTTACTGGTCACCGGTAGACCGGGACGTACCAGGTACGTCTCCTCCAAAAAACGCCCCCCACATCACCACGATCGCGGTGATCGTGGAGGCGCTGCTGCTGCTGTCTGCCCAGGAGTCCTGGGCAGACAGCACAGCCTCTCTAAACCCGCCCCCAAGCCTACGATCACTCCCACGGAGTGATTTTGTAGGCAGAAACAGCGATTGCAGAAAGATCTGCAATCGCGGTTTCAGCTGCCACAGGCAGCTTCAGGGAAGGGGGGGGTGTTGAATGGGTCCCCACACAAGTGTGGGGGCCTGATCCAACACCCCCTGCTGCCTGATCGCTCCATGAGAGCGTCAGTGCAGTGTTAACCCCTTCAATGCCGCGATCGCGGCATTGAAGGGGTTAATTCCCGTTTTGTAGGGGGCTCTGCTGCTGGTGGTCTGCCTGGAAGCCCAGGCAGACCAGCAACAGCAAAAACGAGCCCCCAGAAGTCCTCTGATCAGTCCTGTAGGACTGATCAGAGAGACTCCTCCCCTACAATCTCCAGTCTGTTGGAGATTGTGTCCCAGCTGCCAGAGGCAGCTTCAGGGACAGGGAGACAGGGTTCTTTGGTCTCCACATGAGTGTGGAGACCAGCTCCCCCACCCTCACCCTTCCTCAGTTAACCCCTACCCCCCTCTTCCTCAATTAACACCTTCAATGCTGCGATTGTGTATGACCCCCATCGCAGCATTGCAAGGGTTAATATTAGTCCCCACAAGCTTGTGGGGACTAAATACCAGTCAATGCTGTGCTTCAATGGAGCATCAGCATTGAAAGAGTTAAAAAAAATGTAAAAAATAATAATAATAAAAAAAATTAAAAAATAAATTAATTTAAAAAAATTAATATAATAATAACAATAATAAAAAAAAATAACAGCACTGACCTGAAAGTCCAGGGTGCTTCCAGGTCAAATGCTGGGCTGATCAGATCGCTCCTGGCCAATAGGAGTGATCGGATCATTATGGCAGCCCACGGATGACCCTGCTCTACAAAGAGAGGGGGGTCATCTAGGGTAATTATGAAAAAACACAAATTGAAAAATCATAATTATTACCTGATCACTTGTCGGTGACATTTTAAGTCGCTGATTATTGATCGGTCTCCCTGATTGATGTCAGCGGCCTAAACCTGTCACTTACAAGCAATCTGATAAAAAAAAAAATATTTAAAAAAATGTAAATGCACATGTTCCAGTTTTGCCCTCATAGCTTCCTCAAAAAAGGCATGAACCATGCATGTGAGGCCTTGTTGGACTCATGGGATGTTGGTGAACAAAATGTGGTGTTTTCTTCCACTGTTGCACTTATGGTGTGCAAGAAATTCAGTGCAACATTGAAATGTATGCGTTAAAAACGCAATAAAATAATTTCCCTGTGAAGTTTGGCAGACATCAGTGAAGAAATGGCTAACTGAAAACTGTCAAAACTACCCTAGTTGAACACCTTGACTTGTCTACTGTTCATAAATATATACTTTTCTGGGGTAATTTACATTGGGGGGCTTCCAAAATGTCCCAAATGGGATATGGGCCCAGGAAACCAATTTCTGAAAATTCCAAATGTGAAAACTAAAATGCGCATGTTCCAGTTTTGCCCTCATAGCTTCCTCAAAAATTGCATGAACCATGCATGTGAGGCCTTGTTGGAATCGGGGGATGTTGGTGAACACAATTTGGTGTTTTTTTCTGCAGTTGCACATATTCTATACAAAATATAATATAAAATCTAAAGCAACATTGCAACATATGCAAAAAAAACAAAAAAATATAAAAATACCTCAAAATTTGGCAGCAATTGGCGATAAAATCCCTGTTTGAAAAGTGTCAAAATGACCCTAGTTGTACACCTTGACTTATTTACTGTTCATAAACATATAATTTTGGGGGGATAATCAGTATCTGTGACAACTATTGCAGTTATTAGACTACCATGCCAAATTTGAAAAAAATTACATTTCAAAAACGTAATGCATGCCTTGCAATATTTGCCCTATACTGGTCAAAATAGATAAAAATCCTGGCCATGTTGGGTGGTTTCCAAATCAGGACAACTTAATGAATATATTTGGGATAATTTTTTCCCATTGGTTCAATGTGTGTACAATTTGTATGTATACAAAACTGTAAAAAATGCGTTTTTTTTATTTTTTCCCCACTTTTTCCAGTTTATTTCAAATAAAACAATGTACTACCCAGCTTAAAATGGTTTCAAATGAAAGCCCTACTTGTGCTGAAAAAAACAATATATGATTTGTGTGGGTGCACCACTTGATAAGAGAAAAATTACAGTTGAAGAAAGACATGGCAAAAACACAAAAACGGCTCCGGTCCTTTAGCGACACCCTAGCTTAAAAATCCCGGTCCTGAAGGGGTTAAATAAAATGTAATCACAACAATAATGATGGTTCGCTTTGTTGGAATTATACAGGGCCCTGGTGCCATCTAGTGGTTACTTCAGAGAATAACATCGAAAACGTGCAAGGCTGATGCCGCTTTGCCTTTTTAAAAGCAAATTTCTTCCCATGATCGTATCCACTAATAACATAATATTTATTTTATTTTGACAGCCAAAAGGAAAATGTTGCCAGTAATATTGTGACCTTTCTACCGGTGTAACCCTCTGTGTGGCCTTAGAACTAGTCTCCCTTCTAAGCACAAAAGACTTCACATCACATTTAGGCTTTAGTCTTTCATTGTAGTGTTTGGGTTTACGATTAGTTTAACTCAATGTATTTTATTATTTCAAATATCAGTTTTCATCTAAGGGGTTTACACACTACAGTGAGATGGCTTTCAAGAAACCTCACTGATTTCAACATGGTTTAAACAGGGCTATCCAAGCTTTTGTTGGAGCTAAAGTTCACTGGTATGTGCCCCTTTTAATGTAAGTGTAAATCAGTGAGATGAATCTGTGACATGTGCAATGTCAATTTGGTCATTAAATGATGTTAAAATAAAGGCACGGGCACAGAGTCATGAAGGTAAACGGCCAGTGTTATTGAACACTGTGACAATTTATTTTAAGGCAAACTGTAATGAAATCAACTGATCAAATGTGTTATGCTAAACTTGCTAACTGATGCAATCCTGCCTGGGGTCACTGAGGCTACTGACAGGCATTGCCACTGGCATAAACATCCCCTGCACAGTAGGAAAAAAATTCTTCCCATTAACCCTGAATACAGCCCATGGTGAGTCCTGCACTTGGTCCTGCTACTTATGCCACCCAAACTAGCTGTACCTCAGACAGCTTAACTCACACTGATGCCAGCCCCTGGTACCATTGATCCTGACCTAAAACAAATACGAACCGAAGGGAGGTAGGGAAATAAATCCTTGTTGGCAATTTCAATGAGGTCTGAAGTCAGTGAAGCACTACCTTTTTATAACATTCCCATTATGTACCCTAGGCACTATTCATATGCATAGTGCCTAGGGTTCAGGTCAGTGCAGAATGGTCAATTCTGCACTGACCTGAACCCTAGGCACTATGCATATGAATGAAATTCCATGCCCAATGAACATACCAGGCGAATATCTCAGGGTGATTCGCAGCTTCTCCTCCAGGTCATGGGAGCGGGGTCTTGACACGTCCACGGTCCGCCCAAACCACTTTGGATTTGTTGAGCTTTAAGGAAAGTGGTCTACATATATCTTTGGGCAAGCTGCAAAAGAAAATCCTGATTTATCTCCTGAGGAAGCCGGTTGTCCAGTGAAATGCGTTGAGAGAGAGAGGCATATATTGGGAATCTGCTGGATGGTGGACTTCCCTGTGCCTGGTTTTATGCCGATTACTTTGTACACGCTTTTGTACATTTCATCTGCTCTATGAAAAATTAAAGAATATTTTGTGATGAGCTAATTTATGTCCTTGGAAATGTGAGTGCATTACTTACCTGCAATACTGCTAAGCCCCTATTTGCATACGGAGTTACACTATTTTGTGTCAAATATCTCTTTTTCCCTATGTGGATGTGCGCCCCATTTGGAAGAGATGTTGTCATCTCCACCTTGAATATAATTTTCTACAAGTACAGAATTCATTGTATGCAAATTAGTGGGCTCAGTACATGCCAACGCATAGACATTGTTAGAGATGTAAGAGGTTTGCTTCCCTTGGTTACTGATATTTTGGCCACGTTCTAGATTGTATTTCCTCATTGTTGTTCCCACCATGGAAACTGCTGGCTGAAAAAACGACCTTCACTTATATATATAATATGTATATTTAAATTGTGTCAAAATACTTACAATTAAATTTTAAAAAAAAACATTTTTCTTAAGAATTAAAAGACTGAAAAAACCAACAGCTCTAATCCAAGTCATCAAATAACAGACCCTTATTGAACCATTAATACATTCTCAAGATTGTAAGCTTGCGAGGAGGGCTCTCTCCACCTATCGGTTTGTCTTAGTCTGTCAATTGTTGTCATACCCCTTGAATATATGTATTGCATTAAGCGCTGCGTAAATTGTTGGCGCTATATAAATAAAAGATAATAATAATTCAATTGACAGCACCGGACATGCAGCCAACACACTGTTAGCAGTAGAAACCGTAACTAGGGATCTCGGTGGCTTAGGCAAGGTCAGAGGTCATGATATTGTCACATCTACTTCTAGAAGCAGAGAGAAGCCCAAGGAGGCACAGGGACATTGCTGCTGGGCAGCTCAAGTGTGTCTCTCCATGCAATGCCTGGGGTAGCGGCCCCTCTTGTCCCATGGAAATTGAATCCAGGGGTAGTAGCTTAGTTTCCATTTTTTGTGTGCTGTCCTGGTAACTAGTAACATGATTTGCGTCAGCCAAAATTAGTTTATAGGTTTCGTCTTTAGAGGTTTTAGAGACCATAGAAATGCAGATGTTTTGTGTTAGGTTTCCTATATATATATATATATATATATATATATATATATATATATATATATATATATATATACATAGCAGAATAAACACATGAGAGTTTACATTTTTTTTGCTAATCAGTAAAGCAGATTTAATTTGTAAATTAAAAAGGCATCAGTCTAGACAATAGGTATCTGTTTGGGAAAGTGTGTTGTATTATACAGTAAGAGGGATTCCAAGCCTACCATTCTTGTGCAATTGTAAAACCCCAGAGGGGTTAATTAGATTCCACTAAGCACAAGCTTTTGTGGCCTCTTAGATACCAAGACAAAAAAGACGTCTTCAGTGTAACCGACGGTTTGAAGCAGAGCTTGCTAAGCATAGACCTGTTTTCTTGTTTCAAAATGATTTGGAAATTTTTCTAAATAACAGCTGTTTTTTTAGTACTCAAACTTCAATCTGTGTCTTAATATCCGAGTACAAGTGGAAATTCTGGTAGCTGTGAATCAGAGGCCTGGTGTGAGTTTTGGCAGCTGCTTGAAACAGTTTGTTACAAGATGTTTGTCACAGTGAAATTTGGAGGTATGTAGTAAAGTTTTTTTTTTTTTACTACTTTGGGAAACTTTTTTGTTATAGGTAACATAACAGAGGGTGACATGTAGCTCCCAGATTATCCAACTGTTTAAAAATGCTGCCTTCATTCAGCGGAACTCTCTATTATTGTTAGCAAATTAGCCTTAAGGTTTATATAATTTTATTATTCCCTCTGTAGATTTAATCTCATAAAAAAAAGAAATTATGATAACGCTTTATTAGTTTTTAGAACAATAGACTATAACATATAAAGCAAATCAATGCCTTCTTTTTGTCACAGGATCTTGTCCTTCTAGATTGTAAGCTTGGTTGAGCAGGATCCTTTTGTTTCTTTCTAAATCTAAATCGTTATGTTATACACTAATTGTTTTATTTACCCATCGTACAGCACTTTGGAACGAGATATAAATATAAATCATATAAAGACTATATAAATCAATAAGTCATTAATACGGTAATACATGATAATTGTATCCCTGTATTTTTTTGTGTGTTAATGGCATTCATTTGTACAAGGAATTATGTTATCTATGCTAAATTTTAATTATAACAAGTGTCATGATGTAACATCAAAGCTGCTAAAATTAAAGAAGGGTATTCTCGAAGGAGGAAAACGAATGTAATTAGCAGTAAATAGATATTAAATGTGTTTTTTTTCCATGTCTTACCCTCTTTGACAGCATTATCAGTTAACATCCATCGATATTACCTTTGTAATAATTTAATATCATGACTTTCTGAGACCCGACCCTTTGATTTAAACTCTGTTACAGCGGACCACCAAATTATATTAAACCCAAACTGCAAGGTAGTGAACTTGATTGAAAGTTTAAGAGAGAGGTGCCAGTGTGGATCTGATGGTGAGTACGGAGGACAAATGAGTTGTCTAGTGGTCATAGGTGTGGGATTTGTGAAATAAGTGAGGATTTTAACATGCAATAAAGTTGACCTGTCGCATTTTCAACATTTTACAGTTCAGTACAATAAGTAAACCTATGCTACAGTGTTCTGGGTTAAATTTAAGCGACCGTGTAATATCTCGTAGAGCCCGACTAACGAGTAATTCATACTAAAGTATTTTTCTACAAGCCAAGAAGCAGGGGCAAGATGTATAAAATGCATAGATGGGATAATACTGCAAATTGAAAGGTGATACTCAGGTGTTGTAAGTATTAGAATGCACATAATGGCTGAAAAACTTTAAGCAATATTTCAGAATTCCTTTTTTATGTCTCCACTGGGGTAAAAAACAAAACAAAAAAAAACTTTTGGCTCTCTTGATCTACAAGATTATTTTTAACATCGTGTATTTTCTCATTGTGCTAGGGTCTAGCAGCCTTTGTGACATTTGGTATGTTATTTATTTTGGTCACAAAGCTAACTATCAATTAAGTAACGTTACCCCTTCTCACATATTTCAAAAAACTACATTGGCTGAAAAAAAAACAAACACAAGCTACAATTAGTTTTAAAAAAATGAATGAATGCATTTGTTGAGTCAATAAGGTTTATTTGGAAGTGAGCTGAGGAAAGATAAAACATTTGTACTTAAGTTACTCCATGTTGTGCCTATATTTGAGAGTATAACGGACAGTGAGGCTAGTCATGGACAGGGTGAGGGCTTTCCCAGAGCCCTGATAATAATCCGTGACACCTGGTTGCTTTCAGTAGGTGTGAATATGTAGTGTAAAGCACCAGGCACTTGATCCCATGATGAGACTGCTCATGTTTTGCTCATTGCAATGTGCAGAAGCATATAAGTAGACTTGGGTTCCAAATGCACAAGGCAAGGTTTACTTGGCAGGTACTTTAAAAACATATGAGGTTTTCCATAGTTAAAGTATTATGAGGCCACATCCTAACTTTAACATCAATATAATGTTGATTTTATATAACATAGCTTACTTAATTAGTAGTGAGCCATAAGTTACTGAAAGCAAGATAAATAATTGGATCTTAAGCCATGCAGACTTAAGTCTTCTTCCTATCTGTTTCTCTCAGTTTCCATAGATCTATTGGATGAGTCGGGGAACTTAGTCAACCTTAGCGATTTGGAGGGATCACAGGATATTGGTACGAACTACCTAAAGGAACGTCATTGCTATGTTCTGGTCAAAATCATCCGTAAGTCTTTACAATACATCCAATCATTATTGTTACAGCTTGTTCTTAGTGTTTATTGTTACAGCTTGTTCTTAGTGTTTATGTTTAGCGGTTACATGTGCACGTGTGGAAGATGGCACTGTTAGTAATGGAATTGTAACAGCACTGCATAGCACCTCTGTCTCATATAATAAGGCTGGTGTAAAATCTTTGGTAACCCAAAAGATGCAAATCAAAGACAGGCACAGTCCTTACCGAAAGATATCCCTCAATTGCAACCATAATAAGATTATCAGCCTGGCATGACTCTACAAGCTTGTGTCTTCTTGCTACAATTAAGCTTTAAAAATCTCCATGACTCATTAAAATAATGATGTAAATTAGAAGTAAAATAATTAGGCAGGTCAGTTGGTCCCAAAGGCAGTTAATGCATATTTAGTTGACATTAGACAATGATTTTTACTAAAACGTGGTTGTGTAAACAGGAAGCACGCATAAGTACATTTCCTGCACCTGCTTTGTAGAACTCCCTTTGAAATAGGATGGAGCTAAGACATAAGATGTTTCTTTCTAACTTCAATAACGAAAGAGCGTATGCGCCAATTTACCTGCAATGTCACCTTAGATGAAGAAGTGAAGATTTATTTGTTGTAATATGTTGTAACAATTTACTTCCATTTGTTCCTGGATCTGGAGTACTGTTTTTTTTCCCATCTGCCTACAAGTTATTTACATTACAGGTATAATCAAAAGAGACAGCAACGTACTATTTAACGAACCAAAGACAACATAGTGTACAATGGTTCTTAATGTTTTTTTGTAACGTCTTCTGTGAAAATCCATTTTCATGTTCTGTTTACAATTTGGATTGTAGGAGATGGATCAGAGCCAGCGCGGTATGAGTCCATGCTGGAGAACTTGTGGAAACGCTACCCAGAACTAGCAGGTGGGGAGCCTTAAGGGAAGTCTAAAGGGTTAATACGATATTCTAAAAAGCATAGAATGGATCAAATGACCTTGGTCAGGGCTCCATATCTCCAGTCCTCAATCACTGCAAACAGGGCTGGAGCTTTGTGTATTCTTGCCTAAAAATAATGTAATTAATTTTGAGACCTGTGCTCAAGCTGGGATATCCAAAATAATGTGCTGTTTGCAGCCCTCAAAGGCTGGAGTTTTGCAGTCCTGCTCTTCATTCTAATATAATCGTTATGTGTGAATGGACACTATCCTTGTGGATCCTGTTGGTCCACTGGCAGGTAACTTTAATAGTAATATTATATAATATACCGAGACCATGAGTTACTGCTGAGAACCTGCAAGGGAGTAGAGGAAAACATATATAATGTGTGAGACACCGAGTTCTCTGCTTGTTATACACTAGTTAAATATGTTGAGTAGCATATGAAATTGGATATTCCTAGGTTTGTGATGTGCCAGTTGATGCATGGTTGATCATAAATCGACAGAAAGAAAAGATATGTAAAATTATTGCTTTACATATCCAAACAACCTTATGGGGGTTGTATTTGTGTTGAAGACCTCGGGAACTATATGTCCTAGAAGTAACTACACTTTCTTGAACGCCTGTTGTTCCACTGCTGTTATCAAATCAAGTTGTTTGTCTTTTTGTTGCAGAACGTCTACAGAAGCTATCCCATCCACACCTAAAAGATAAGTGGCGTAGTACTGCTCAAAAAAAGGTCCGTCAGGCCAAGGAAACACCTTTAAGTTCTCCAAGCAAGAGTCGCTTATCATCCCAACAAAAGAGTCGGTTATCCTGAGAAGCCATGTACTCATGTAACAAAGAGCTTTATGACCAGGAGATGAAAGCCTAGACTATATTGCATCTATATTTCTAGTTCAAGGTGGCTACTATAAAAGAGATATAGGCATTTATATACATACGTTTTTCAAATTGGTAATGTTTATGACAAACTTTTTATCCAGCTCGTCTTGGATTTTATTTAGATTACGCTATAAAAAGGACAAAGGTATTCAATTCTAAACTAGCATATGGGTGGAAAATTAATGCAGTTAAAAATGCCTTGACACTAGAGATGGTGAATGATTTTTTAGAAGAGAGTATGTGTATAATATATATATATATATATATATATACACACACACACACAATAAACTGTTAAGACCCCTATCACTGACATATAACCTATACAGGCCAGCTAATATTCATTATGCATCAGGGTAGGGCATGTTGCCGCTTTATAAATCAACAAATAAAAACATGCAAATAAGGCTTGATAATGGCGTAGAAATTCAGAACGGTTTCTAATCCTTGAAATCTGGGTTTCATATTGGGACAAAAGACCCAGACAGTGCCTATTCAGAAACACAAATGACTGCATTCAGCAAGTCGGAAATTGTAAAAGCAGTGCCTAGACAGACCCAGTAGGTAGATAACATCACAAAACCAACTAAAAAAAACAAAACACAAAATATTATTGTCCATAACAAATATAGAATAATAAAACAATAGTATTCTTGATTGCCGTTTGGAGTATGGATATATTCATTCTGGCATTTGACACACTTGCAATGACTCTAGTCAGGTATTCTTGCTTGTCTTCACATCAGCTGAATGGTAACAAGGCAGAGGACTTAAACAAAATTAATCAAGACAAATTTGGTGGGGTTTTTTGTTTTAATCAGTGCCTGAAATTGCACGTCATTTAGTAATTTATACGGCAAACTAAGATTTATTGAGCTTGTATTGCTGCACTTAAGCAAACAATTGTAAGCATTTTTTTTTATAATTCTGTACATTTTATAGCTTTATACACTGAATAAACCTGTGTAACTATGTTTACTGACTAAGTTAGTTTGTTAGTTAGACTTAGTTCTGCTAAAATCTGTGACACCAATTAACGACCATGCTATCAACAGAAGTTTTGAGTTATAACGCCAGTAAATGTTTATCTCCAAATGTTAAAATGACAGACGACGAACAGGTTGATATTCTCCTTTGTTTTACCAATCCTTCCATCATACTACCAGACTACATCCAGATATTCTATATGCTACCTAGCTGCAGAGTGATAAACCACGGACACAGTGTTTAATTAAAATACATATGCATCTATATTTATTACAAGCTCTGTTTCAGAACAAACCAAGAAGCTGTGTGACATGTCTGGTCCTGTAACAAACACAAAACTGTAGTGATGAACTCTTGCACCTAGTTAAAGTATCCAAATGCTAATCGATGTCACAAGAGGGATGAGACACCTGCAGACACAAAAGTAATATCAGTCAGATCAACTACAATCTCAGTTACTACTCAAAATTCATACAAACCAGTAATCTCCCATTATGTCTCACGCTTACCGCATTTCCTTCAAACTCTAATCTTGTACTACAGACGTCACCCTCAGACACCCCATATCTACCCACACTTCTTCCATCCAACCCATTTTACATCCTATCTTGTATTTCTCACGCGCCACAACGATGATCTGGCCAACACACCCTATTCTACGTTTAAACTACCCCTTCAATACACAAACCTTCCAATAGAAATATACGACTCGACTTCTATGAAGTATAGCATTCTGGCTTCCTAAACACTGCTTATTACAACCACATATTTTGCAATTTTAATATATGCTTCAATCAATACCTTACCCCCCCCCACACACACACATACACACACACACACACACTTACCATGGTTGTATTTGCACTGCTTAAGTGCCTCACTAAAGCCCTCACACAGGGTCAGGTCACTCTGTGTGGTAGCACAGTCCAGGAACTGCTTCATTTCATAGTGACATGGGCCAAACTGGGACTGGGGCTGGGGCTGGGAAGTGAAAGCTGGGGCCTTTTGTGTTTCCTGTACAATAAACAGAAGAAGAATCAAAACAGACGCACGAGACTGTAGATAGCAATGATTTGGACCTCTGATCTGCCCTTTTCCTGCTTTATTGTTTCTTGGACGTGTCCTCGATTCATATTAATAATATTTAAATGTAAAGCTGTTCATATCACTCATATCTGTTTTACAGCACTGTTTGCATTTCATTAGCATTCCGAGGAAGAAAATGTCTATAGGCTAATTTGAAAGCAGTTATTGTTCACAGTATTTCATGTATGTTCTGGAAATGTAGGCATCATAGGGCATCTAGCACAAGGAAAGTTACCAGAAAAAGTATTATATATATATATATATATATATATATATATATATATATATATATATATATATATATATATATATATATGAATTTAGTAACTTTACTTTCATTTTACATTTGATCCAAATGGTTTTATATTTGCACAAGTTTTTGTGCCATTTAAAAAGTTAATGGAGGTTGCAGTGCATTATGCAGGAGTAGTAAAATGTGTAGTTCTGTATTATTTGTGATTTTTGTAATTCACCTGTGCAGCTGGTTTGGCTGGCTCTGAGCTTCCTCCACTAAAAGCACCAGTGAGCGCTCCTCCGATAACATGTCCCACTGCTGAACCTACAGCCACCCCAGCTGCAGTAGTGGCCATCTGAGCCATAAGTCCAGGTCCCTGGGATGGGGCAGGGGCAGCAGACACAGCAGATGGGGGTGCAGGGGCAGGAGCATGAGAAGGTGCAGGGCTGTCAGGTAGAAAATAAATGTTATTTAATTTCACTGAGAAAAAAAAGTATTGTTTATGGTTTTATATAGCACCATCATATTTCACAGTCCTGTACAACGTGTAAACAAACAGCGCATAACAGTTTGATGTCAAGAAACAAGCTTACAATCTATTAATCAGAACACTGCTTGCAATGCCCAGTGTAAAAATACTAGATCCTGTACATTGTACATTTATTAACAATAACAACTAAAGGGCAAACAATGTCACTACAAGGGCAGATGTGTATTTCTCCTTAGTCTGATGAAGCAGTATACAGGATAATGTTGAATTACACAAGCTATGGTGGTTATTCTTTAATTAGATTTTTTTTTTAAACTGGGACCCAAAATTCAAAGGACATCAGAATGGTGTCCTGACATCTAACTTGCTCTTCATTTAGGAATCTGTGCTTTTTAGCTGAAAAGCACTGCTATGGCAGGTGCTCCCAACACACACTGTCCACTTTTCTAAACTTTCTTTTGGGTATTTAACTCTGTGGTTTCTTTGGGGTATTTAACACTTTGTATTTATTTATTTTTACAGGCAATAACATATGCATGAAAGGTTTAGAAAATATATTGCAAAATATTATTTCCACGATCTGTGTATTTTAATGTAATTAACCTGGATGTGTAACTTGTCCAGGAGCTCAAATGTAGGTCATACGTAAAAGTTTTCTATATTTCACAGAAAGCCACCAAGATAACTTGACAGCAAGGGTCGTTTTGTGTGTGTATATATATATATATATATATATATATATATACACACACACACACATTTATATTGGGTATAATCTAACCCCTCCATCACAGTTAATCCTTGAATCCCTGAGTCAACCTGTTTACCGATGCCTTTCTACGGTGACCGTGACATTGTACCAGGAATCCATGCCAGTGACCTTGTCTTAATATTAGCGGCACCGGCCGAAACGTGGTTCTTACCTATGACTCGGAGAAGTTCGGGCAGGAACGCTGCGGCTTCCACGCGGCATGTTGTAGTCTTCTTCAATTCGGGACTAAAACGAGTCTGACAGATGAACAAACTGTGCCCTTAACAGAGACTCGAGAACACTAGTTCCAGAAGTCTCCAAGCGACTGGGCGCATTCTAGTGACGTCGGAATCTGCAAGTACTCTATTTATGGCACGCATTCTGCAAAACGTGTATCAGTGTTAATTATTAACCGTGAATTTGTACTAATCGCATTACCGATTTTATTTGCCACACTTTGTCTTATTCAGCCCTGCGGACATTTATTTAATGTGTCTTTCTTTCAGACTATAGATTACCCTGTTGCTGCCAGTAATAATCTATGACTGCAAACAGTCCTTCTGGCAGTTAATATTCACTTGGCTGTGTATAACACGTGTTGCTTCTAAAGTATATTTAATGCTGATGACAGATTGCAAGTCGATCATTTCAGACCTTCATAGTTCTCTACTATGTAAATAGGAGTTTTAATGGTTTCGTTTCATTATAGTGGGAAATATGTCTGTTCTATTGGGCTTCCTAGAACCTGCGGTTTGGTACATTATCTGACTATATCAGTACGCTTGTTTCAGTTTAAACTAGGAGAATAAAAATCGGTTTTTGACATTTGCCTTGTCTCTGAGAATAGTGAATGGTAGGGTGTGGGTGGCATCAACATACTTATCTCCAGGGCATTGCCAGTTTGCCACAGCTAGAGAGATGTAGATTGTGAGGCATATAACACGTACCTATCCTGGGAACTTTCTAAATCATCTGACTGAGGGACTTATCATTTGGTCAGTATTAGATCTTTAGTAACAGTTCAAAAATAGTCCTGTAAGGACTTACTAACTGAGGCTGCCACTTCTTCAGTGATTAACTAGCTGGTTAACCCCACTACCAGCACCAACGCTTCACCTTTCCTATTCTCACTTCTCCCACTATACATTCCTACTAATCAGTGTCTACCTATGTCTATAAGCATTGCCTGCACTGAGTTGTGCTGGTTGTCCATCTCAAATACTTTTCTTTTGCCTCTAAATTGTGATGCAACAAACTATTTGTGATATCCTGTTGCCCATTGTACATCACTGCAGAATATGATGGAGACTCCGATAGAAGCGATGCTTCTCCAGCTCTACGGGTCGCCACTGGAAAACTACAGGTTGCAAGAGCGGCATTCTGACACACCCCACTCCCCGCCAATTTCCCCCTAAAACAGCGGTGCGTCCCACAACATCACCGGAACCGCCTGCGAGTTATAGCACGAAATATTTAAAACAGACCAGGATGGGAGGCAATTGATCCATGCCAGCCCTACCCAGAGCCTCCATTAGAGTTATGTTAGAATGTTATTTTTTGTATATTATGAATCAGGTTAGATGCATTTCTCTAATTCCATCATGAGTTCATGTTTCACTTTTGCCCCCCTCACTTCGCAAAAGAAGGTTAATTTTAATCTCCCCTGATATAACCTCTCCAAGCGTTCTTCCCTTGAATGCCTTCAGCAGAAATAATTACACAAGAAAATTAAACATAATTGTTTATATTGGGCAATATGAAGGTGTTTTTTTGTAACAGAGAATGAAGGTCTGCACATCTATGGCAGACTGGCCACACCTGCATCCTACTATCCTCACCATGGTATGGCTCCTTTATTACAATGGGGACGATACTACACTGGTAGTTTTCTTTTTGTTCTCAGATAAACAAAGAATGTAATGGCTAAAACTCTGTTATTCACATAAAGATACTTTTTCCCAGGCTGTTACAATCTGTGACAAGAGAGGGCAGCAGAGCATAGTGAATATACAGTATATATGTATTTCTACAAGCAAAATGGCTATTTAAGTCATAGAATTTCTTCAAAAATGATCTGTTATGTTTTAAAACATTTACATACATAGAAAACTGGTAACTCAACCGCTATTATTACTAGACTTGTGTATTCGTTTTTACAGCAAACATGAAAACGAACAGGAAGGGTGCGTTTTTGTTGTTCAGCCCGAATACAGAACAAACGAACATGGCGGCAGCAAAACGGTGGCCAGAGGAGACCCCGCTACAAGAGTTAAAGGTCCGTACAAGTGACTCTATTGGAGCGGCCAAGTTGCGGCACCAGGATTTTAAAAGTCTGTATGAGTGACTCTATTGGTCGCCAGCAGGGGCTTGCCTGCCATCAACCAATGATGAACATGAAGAGTCAGGCAGCGCCCAAGTCTAATTATTATATTCATGAAAAACATACTTTTCTGGCAAAAAAACATTGATTTATTCATTGTTTAAACTGCTCTTTCCCAGGTTGCCATGCTATACCATCGCTCTCCATCTCAAAGCTGTTGGCCACTTCTAGATAGCCCCATAAGATAAGACAGTCCCATAGAAAATGTATGACAGATCTGCATTTATGAATATACATTGTAATTTACATAAACATTGCCATTCTTAATACACAGTTGACATTCTACATTACGTTGTGGGTGATCTTCGGTGTCCTTTTGTTTACCCAGAGGTAACTTTATGCCCATTAGCCTCACAGTTCAGATTCTGTGGTGTTTCTCCCTAACAGTGCAGACATAAATATATGTACATGTATGTATTTATATTGGCTTTACCACAACATACCAAACTGTTTCATCACAGAGACCTCCCAGCTCCTGCCAGAACATCTGCAGGTTCAAAGACTGCCCCACGTAAAAGACCCTCATACTCATTATATATGTTATTGAGAGAGTTATACATACATGAATCCTTGGGCTTTTTCTGCCTCTCCCAGTGACCTCAGAGAGCCCGAATGTCTGAAAACCACATCTAAGTGCAAAGATCCGTGTACACTTCATCTTCCAGCACTATGTACTTTATGAACATGCGCAAAATGTGTTAATTGTCTACTTTTGAAGATAACACTTCCACTGCTAAGATTGTAGTATTGTACTGCATGTGAAGTAAGATGAATGACTGCAGTGTGTGGTCATTTTAGGGGTAGCAATGTGGCAGAGTAGTGTTTTGCAGATTAAGCGGAAAAGCTATTGTAGGTTTGTGCTGAACAGGTAGACTTGCAGCCTGTACTAAAGAAAAAAGTGAAATAAAATCTATATAGAGATAGACAATCTTAGCACTAGGATGCTGTCGGGGGTGTTTGAATTCGGGGTCTGCTGGGCAGTGGTATGTTTTTCCTAAGGTGAACCGTGTCAGTCTGGGTTTCTTTACAAGGGGAAATTGCCCTATAATGATCCAAATCCCTGTGCCACTATTTCCCCCAATTATGTACTTCCTACAATGCGGAATATGATAGCAAAATAAAAATCAATAAAAATAATCATGCAAGGGATAGCAACATTCGCTCTGCTGGGGCAAGTCTGGCCAAGTATTACAACATGCCAAAATTATGTGTACACTAACCAGTGGTGTTCCAATAAACTCAGACATGACTGAGCTGGGTCGTCTTTAAACATAAATAGACCTGGAGCAAGCTTTCTCAGTAGACTCCCCAGCCCAGCTGTACCTGGGCAGCCAGACCTCTGCATTAACACTTTTTCTGTTGTCTGCATAATGCCTGCTGTTGGACACCATAAAATAATGTCATATCCTCTTGTTCTCCAACAGTGGTGGCACCCAGGATGTGAAGAAGTAAGCTTTAGGTAACATATGTGCCAATGCAGACCTCTACCTGAATATGTCGGCTTTTAAGGCAGCCTGAGGGACAGCTTCTGTGGGTCCAGTAATCGGAGCTGATTTCCAAGCGCCTAGGTCAGTGTGTTTATTAATTGTGGGGTGAGTGTAACATATATTGTCTACTCATGCCCAGCCCCTTACAAGTCTACTTGCTCCCTTCTTCCAACCTATAATGAACAAGGGAAGGAGAGATCTGAAGGGCCAGCTCTGGCAAATTCCCGGGTATTGTGATAAATATCAGGCTAACAAATACAAACATGTATGGACTAGCAAGAGGGAGAGCACTGTGGTGGAATAAGTGATTATTGTGCAAAGTTTAAAAAGTGGGTCTTCTCACATTAGCAGGCCAATAGAATGGTCTATTCAACAGAAACATTACATATTGCTATAGTAAGGCCACTTTTCAAACTATGTATACTTACATATATTGTATCATACAGTAGAAGTCCTGAAATACAGGAATCAAGATGCACTGAAATATCCAGCTGTTGTCCCCAAAATATGAGATGCAATACAAGTAACAGTCTGTGAAATATGGAGAGAAAGAAGACATTCGTAAGTATTTTGGAGTGGTGCAAAGAGCCGTATTACAAGGAAAATGCTAAGAAGAAAGTGCTAAAAGTGTATAGAGCAGTAGTGAAAGCTGTCTTCAACATGTGTGTTATGTTATCTTACGCTATACTAATCCCCTCTCATTTTCTGAATCCTGTAGATTTTTCGCTGACTTTGCAGCCAGGGCATGTTATTAGTCAAATCTGTGATAACTGAGCTGGAGGAGTTATTCCTCCTCTTATTTCTTAAACCACCACTCTCCCACCTTTTCACCCTCAGGCTAGAAGTAGATAGAATAACATTTTTTTGGCCAGGACATGAGTACTGTGATAAGTCACCTTGGGTACAAACTCTGTGCTATACCAACTGGGCTGCTCTCCTGCATCCAGAGCTAACTGCTTCTGAGATCAGCTATGTGATCCAGGTGTAACTTCTCTGATTCTTAAAAAGAGCCGCAGCAGTAATTAACTTTTAAACTTCTCTTTTCTGCAGTTTATCTGCGGTGGAACCTTTGTTGGTTTTAGCAACCTAATGGGAAATATATATATATTGTGGGTCCTTGAAATTGAATTAATTTAAAAAAATATGGAACAAATGTGTGTGTGCTTTTTTTTATTACTCCATAATGTAAGGGCTTTACGATAAAATCTTCCGTTGATTATGTCATCCAGACTCCTAGGACACATACGAAGGCTATAGGATTCAGAGTGGATTACCTTCTTTGCCACCCCTTTTTCATCTCCATGAATGATGTTAAGGTAATCTCACATTCTGCTTTTTCCTTTTCCCACAAATCCTAAAATATATCATACCATTGACACTATCCAACTGACTTAACAAGTCTGCGGCCTTGGTGTCACATTTGACTTTGCTCTCTCCTTCACCCCTTATCCAGTCCCTCACCAAATCCTGCTGCCTTCCCTTGAAAAACATCTCCTGAATTCACACCTTCCTCACACAAGAAACAACCAAAATTTTAATCCACTCCCTAGTGATATCCCGTCTGGATTATTGCAACTCCCTACTATCTGGTCTCCTCCTTTCCCGCCTTTCACCGTTCCAATCCATCCTCAACACTGCAGCTATTTTAATCTTTCTCTGTCATTGTACCTTATCTGCCTCTCCACTGTGCCAGTCGCTCCATTGACTTCCTGTACCCTTCAGAATCAAATTCAAACATCTGACCTACAGACCCCTTAACAACTATGCACCCCATAAATCTCTACCCTCTTATCCAAATACACCCCTAACCACTCTCTTTATTCTTCTCATGACTTGCGTCTCTCCTCTACTGTCATAACCTCTTCTCACTCGTTCATTCAGGATTTCACGCATGCTGAACCCCTTCGGTGGAATTCTCTTCCCCATTCCATCAGACTTTCTGCCTTGTACACGACTTTCAAAAGCTCTCCGAAAACCCACCTTTTTTTTAATCAAGCCATCTGAAGGACCAACAACCTACACAGATCATCCAGACCATATCTGGACTTCTCCTTTTGTACCGGTATGTTATTGTGTGTGATTTGAAATTATTCCACTGATTATAACAACGCTACAGAATCTGCTATAGCACAAGCGATCTATTCACCAGAACCTACATTTTCTAGGCTTTTTTAAATGCCCAATTGGTACATATACAACCCAAACATATTCTGAATTTAACAGATTTGTTATGCATACTTTCCTAACTTTCCCAGAGTCTGATCATGGATATATTGTAACTTGTCTTTTAAAGCAAAACATGTTGGCTCTGTTATTGTTGGTAGAATTCATTGATAACTTTCTTCTTTTGTATTTTAGGGTTGTAGAACACTACCAGACATTCTGAGCTTTTAAGGAAGATAGATATCGGGGGGAGGACAGAGGGAAGGAGAAACGGGAGCTATGATAATAAGGTAATGCATGGCACTGCATGTGTTGCGGTCTAACCTGGTGTTGAAGGTTTTATTGATACCAAGGGCAAAGTGACACAACAAAATAAAATGGCTAAATATATAAAAAGTGTATAATTAAATCATCCAAGACAGACAAAGGAATCCTACCCTGGAGAGAAACTGAAAAGTGACTAATCTCAGGATAGCCAATGAGAGATTTTGCAGAATAGTGTTGCCTGATCACACAGACAAAATATTGTAACAATGGGATGCCCAGCAGCAGGATTCCCAGTCAATGCGTTAAGTAAACCGCGCTCTGGCACATACTGTTCAGTAGCGAATGCAAGAACACAGAGCATTGTTCAACAAATACTGAGTAGGAGCATATAGGGTTAAAACAGGCACACATGCAAACAAAGGGAAATGCAGCTATGAAGCATTCTTGATGATTGCTAGATTTAGATGGGTCATATTCTTACAGATCTGTGTTTTCATTTATTTTTTTAGATCCCAATAAAGTGAAATCCCATTCAAATGTGGACATTCATTAAAATGCGCAGTTCTTGTTCTGCCTATGCACTAACTTAAGTCTAAGTGTACTAGTATTGTGTCTTGGCTGTTCATTTATTGGCCCTTTTTGTGCTATTGCAGCATTGTATTTCAGGACATTATTGCTGTGAAATGGTTAAGGTGGGTCTCAAGTGCTCTCAGCATAATACTGTCTAGACAGCTCCCTCCCTGGGAAAGGTGAGGTGCTGGGACACCTTTAGTGCAGAGAGCTAAGGGCTCCAAGCTGATAGTCATCTCATGGGTATTCGCTCAGATTTCTCTGCTATGTGGGGGTAGGGTGTTTTTCGATTTATGGAATGGAGACAGCCTTTCAGTCTCACTGCCTGTACATAGCAACTAATAAAGTGAAATGTAGGGGTTTGGATTGTCCAGGACATACATACCTACAAAAAGATAATCTGATTTAGCTTGTCTCCCATAACCTCTATGCCACAAACTTTCCATTAGTGCTTTGCATGTCAAATACTATTATGTTTATTTCACACTTTTTTACACTCTCCTCCTATGTTTGGACCTAGAATAAATATTCTTGTGTTTTACTTTTTTACTTCCAGATCACATTTTTGTTTCCCCCTTTTTATCTTTCCCAGATGCCTGTCGTGTTGAATTTGTTTTCATTTGTTTTATTTTCTCTGCCCTCACCCATTTTATTGGCTCATTTATGCCCCCTACCTTTCATGCCGGACTGCTGCTGGTCACAAGCCCTTGGTAGCAGAGCTTCACAGTTTATTTGTAGCCCCTTTTTTCAAAATCTGCCTGTACTCTAAGGTTCCTCTCACCAATTTACCGATCTTTGTTACCTGATGTACATCATTATGTCCTTCACTTCGGTCTTCTGCAAGACTTAATGTAACCCGTCTTGGCAAACTGGCACTCACTTGCCCATCTTCATCCATAACAAAGGACAACATTCTTGTTTTAAGTGTACATTGAGGGATCTATTCATAAAAGGGAGGGTTGACAGGAAAGCGTGATTATGACTCCATCATACATTATGATGAGCCTATCCCAGTGAGCTTCTGCTGCAAGAAGAGCTTGGTTGATCCTCTATAATTTATAGTTAAGTCAGTGAAATGTCTCAAGTCTCCTCAGCAATTGAATTATGAATTATACAGAGCCAGCTCAGCCCTTCTCATGGGAGAGATTTGCCAGTGAGGCGGTTGAAACCACAACTCTTTTGCCACAACTCTTCCCACGATCATCCTCTTCTACTGCCCTCATTTCCTTTGCCATCTTATGCAATTATGCCAATTGTACAGTGGTGGAACATGATGGCATTAAATAAAGAATAATAATGTAAATACAATAGTCTTATAATTGCTTATAAGTGTAATTATTCATTGTCCTTTGTTTAAAATACTGTACCGTACTTCACCGCACATGCATTTACATTTCTCGTAGTACCGTTTACAGAGAAGTGACGAAGTGTATAACAATAAATGAGTCAAGTAAAAAAAAAATATATGAAGTATAAAATGCGCTGTGTGTATGTCCATTTAACTGCTTTGGCATGAAATATGGTGCCAGCGGCACTTCCCCGCGTTTGGCTCCTTTGTGAGAAATCACAGAATCACCATTCTGTCAGCAGCGTGTTCAGACTTCTCTAGTATAGAGAACAGCCCAAGGCAACAAGAGGGGGAGGGTGGGAGACAAACACCACAAATAACAAAACTGGGCACATCCCCAGGAAAGCCCATTTGTGGGTGAGCATGGGCTGTGGATCACACTACAGAAGAGCTTTTTCGTTTAGGCAAATATATGTGAATCAGTTCTTTTAATTAATTAACACTATTAGCGCCAGAGAAGCAATGTGCCGTTCAGTCCTTTTGAACTAAAAGGGTTAAAACCGTGGGCTTTATTTACACTACCTATCCTCAAGCCATACTACTCTTGCTGTGAATTACATGTAAAGGGGCAATTATGGTAGTTCAAATATTGTACCCAGCAGGAGGGCAGGCTATAGAGAATCTTAACCGGAATGCAGTAGTGCTGTCCTGTGGATGAACTGTCCCAAGAAGCCTCCTGAAATGTGTTTTACAGTATTTTGTAAGCATGTATGCAATAATCAAAGTTAACAAAAAGAAAAAAAATGCAAAGGATGCAGATTCAGGGCTTAAGTGGAATACCTCATCTGTTTTCTGGAAAATGCGCTGCCATTGAAATCAATGAGAGTGTTCATTGCACATGGGGAGGTCTCGTTAGACCCCACCAAGAACACTGACCAAACACATGCTCAAGGCAAACATCTGCCTCAACATCTGCCTCAAGCTAAATAGTGGAGGGTTAACCACGACATAGAGCCCCGGGGCCCCCAACTTCACCAAACAAGCCACCTTTCCCCCCAAACAGCTTGTGAGTACCACCTTGCCCCAAGCTGCTTATCAGTGCCATTGTAACATCCAAACACTCTGCCTGTGCTATCTTTGTCTCCCTAACAGCTGGACTGCACCATCGTTGCCCTCAAGGAGCCTGTCTGTGCCTTCTTTGCCCCTTTCAACATTCACTGTGGCACACATATGTAAAAACACTTATATAAGTTTACACACATGTACAGACTCATTCTAACACAAACACTCCATTTCACACCACTTGTGTGTGTATATATATATGTACACACACATTTATGCTCACACACAAACACAACACATGCACATCCATGCTATCACAAACACACACTCATACTCATACATACAAATGCTTCCATGTACAGTTTCATGTTAACACACACTTCTACATACACATTCATGCTCACATACACTTATACATAAACATCCACCCTCAAATGCACTTTTACAGACATTCATGCTCGGATTTACAAATACATAGACATTCATGTTCACATTTACATATACATAGACAATCATGCTTAGATTTACATATAGATAGGCATCCATGATCACATACATACAAACAGACATACTCCCTCCCTCCTGCCTGCACCTTCTTAACTCTCCTGCAGCTTTGGTTCCGCACTGTATGAGCAGACTCGGTTTCACCGCAGAGTCATGTGACGTAACATGACCCTGTTACGCTTTTGTCTCACCGTGGTGGTTCAACATTGCTTAGAAAGGGCCCTTCCAACCAGGACCGAGCTCTTTCTGAACAATTTTGAACCAGTACGAGGAGACAGACACTATGTTGCAATTGTGACCCCTGTAGTTATGCCACTGAGGACCCAATGCTGGAGCTGAACACATCTCCTTCAAGCCAAGGAAAAAGGGCAAATAATAAGGGGTGATTCTGCAGAATACCCCCATGCATTTGCAAGGGGAATACCATGGAAAGTGTGTTAAAGTGCATATTATTGCTAGAATGTCCCTTTAAGGACCATAAGAATGGGATACTATGACAGGCTGTTCATTGACAAACTCCCCTCTGAGAGAATGGGACCAATCTTGTGAGCTAAACATTCCCTAAAAGAAACAGAATTAGGGTTAGCCCTTCATAATACATAGTGAATCTGGCAAGGTGAACTATTTCCTTAGTGTATAAACCCCATAGTTTTAGCAACAAATTGCAGGCTATGTGTGTGGGTGCTTGCAAACAGGTTTACTGACATAATGATATAAACTCCTGCATAGTTGTATCACACAGAGAATAGATTGTTGCTCAATATCACTGGGCTTGTTTTCTATTTTTGATATGTTATCCTTCATTTCTTTTTTTTAAAACTTTGTTTACTGCACTGGAATTTCAGTAAATATACATATAGCGCCATCAAATTCTGTAGCACTGTACAATGGGTTGACAGGACATAACAAGTAGTATGTAACATAACAAATGGACTTACAGAGACAACAGGTCCTGCTCAAACAAGCTTACAATCTTACAACTATTAGGAAACTGGATGAATAGCATAATAAACTGTAGAACACACTAAATAACAGATATTATTGTCAATGGCAATAATGAGTTCCAGTCTGGCCATAGAGCTATAATATACTCAAAGTGTGATTAATGCCTCCCCATGTTCCCCTCATTCTGTAAACACCGTCGTGCACTTTTTGCTAGGTGACATGAGTTATTTTTAATGATATAAATATTTGGATAACCCATTTCAAACAAGGCCAGTATTGTTTTTGTTTTGTTCTATTTCTGAGCAACCTAATTTATACACATTTTACCGAGCATTGTTTTGTTGTTGTGGAGAGATGTGAAGCATACATACACACCAAACATTTCCCACTTAACTAATAAAGAGGGACACCAGAGTACACGAGGAAGAAAAACATTCTGGAATGGCTGGGCGATCTGTTTGGTAGCACATGTCAACAAGCAGGGCCCAGCTCAGATGAAACCTCTCCAGTATATTAGGTCTGCATAGACCTAATGGGTACAGTGCGGTGCATGCACTGTGTAAACTGCTCCGTGTAGCTGTCAAAGAAGCTTTTAGAGAGCCCTTTAAACTCTTCAAGAAAAGTTCCAACCATGCTGTCCTCAGGTCTGTGCAAGTTCTAGTTTCTACCTACCAACTTCACTAGGCATTAATGACGGGCCAGCTCAGTAAACATTTACAAGAAAGGCTAAGCCCTACATATTTGATAAAGAGGAGATGTGGTCACCTCACAAAATGAACTCTGCAGGATGTATAGTGCATAGTGAAGTTGCTGGGTTGAAAGTACAACCGTCCAGGAAACTCTAATTTATTTGAATAAACCGCTTAGGGGTGCGCGTGGTGACTTTGGTTTTATGCAGGACAGTCTTGGTTTTTTAGTAGGTTATGAGACCTTTTTGTACTGTGCTTGCGAACAATTATATGTTCTTCAGTTCACGTTAATAATGGAAGAAATTGCACTGCCAATAGATAAGGAATAAAGGGCCATTACAACTGAACTGCTTAGATACAGATCTTCATCGGGTTTTTGGCAGGTGGAAATATGGGTACTTTGATACACTGAACAAGCTTTCAGTTGTACAATTGATTTTATCTGTTATACACAAGAGTGCCTCTAACTATAACTACACACAGACAATTGTATTCTTCGTGAAATTCGGCAGGTAGGTGCAATAGCAGAATCTTAGGGCAGTAGCTTATTGAGTCTGAGTTGGTGCATTCAGACATATTCATCTTTTTTCCATTGTGTGTTAAATAAATTGTCTTTTCTTGTAACTTTGAAATATGATTGATGGAATCAAAAATTTTTATTATAGCTGATTATAGCGGAAGTAATATGAATACGCTCAGGATTAAAACAATTTGTTGCAAATACTGGTAAAACAGAAATAATCCCCTAGGCATCCTTAACCCCTTAATGACAAAGCCCGTACATGTACTGGCTCACAATGCATTGTTTTCAATGGGTTTAGGGACCACCCATTGTCCTTAAGGGGTTAATGTTACTGTTTTATTAAATAAAAATAACACAACCCCCACCAGTCCCTATACCAATGTCTGCTGTTTCTATGAGGGATAGCATGGGGCCAAACGTCATCCCCTAGCCAGTGTTGGCAGCCCGGCCTCTCTTTCAGGCTTTTGTGGTACAGACAGGGCAATAATGATTTCATTCCTTTGCTCAGCCATATCAGAGGAATACGTCCTGGGAGCATAAGTAATGCATTAATTCATGGTGAAAAGAGAATACACAATTTTTTGTGAAACAGGGCTGCTTACTAAAAGAAAGAACGACATTATGAACATTTAGCTGACGAAATCTGTCCCTACTGGTACTTGGTTGGGAAACGTTTTACAAATACAGGTCTGTGGAGTCCCATACATGCACTGGTCTGCACACACACACACCAAGACATGCCCACAAAGAGTTTGCAAGTACATCGAGGTTTACAAACACAGGAGTTAGGAAACAGAGACAGGTGTCAGGTGAGTGGACACCTGGTGTTTGCTGTGGGTCTGGTTCATATTTACATTTATGGTGGATTTCTTTTGATTGATCTGAAAGCAGGGCAGTTTTTTTGTTTTGGATTTTTTTAAGGAATGTGTATGTCTTTGTTAATTCCTTTAGTTACTATGTGTAAAGTGTGTTTCTGTCTGAAATGTATTTCTTTTTGGGAAGAGATTCAATATTCTCAGTGTGTGGCATGTAATATTTGTAATTCTGGTTTATTTAAAAGATACATTATTAAAGGTAAAGCTAAAATAGATGGTATTGGCTTGGCTGGTCTTACTGAAAGGGTAGGAGTGCAGAAACAGCTAAAGATCTGTTTGGGTTTGTGTAGTGCTTCTCTTGAGGTCGGCTCCTCAGCTCATAAGCAGAGTTGGAAGTAAGCCAGTCATCATCTCACTGCTAAAGAGGACAGGGACCACTTAAGTTCCAGCTTAGATTCTTATACTCCAACAAAGCCATATGGCTGAAGCCGACATTGGCTTGTCTAGCCTTATTAATTTCCTCGCCATCTTAACTGTCAGTATACAATTATAATTATAATGATATAATAGTAACAGTGTATAAGATTTGAAGACCCAGTTGGGCCTGCCTTGATCCAGGCATGTCTTTTATCCCTATTTTTTAATGGTCCTCCTTGGAATGATATATTTTGTATTCTAAGTGTGCGGGCCCACCATACCTTTGGGTCCAGTGGATGCCCCTGACCCATGTCTAAAAACATGACAGTGTATTATGTGATTTTAGTAAATTAGAAGAATGGTCATGAGTGTGGCAGCTGCTGTTTAATGTTGATAAATGTAAAATAATGCACTTGGGACGTGTATATATATATAAGGCACAATATAGCCTTAATAACAATGTCAACAGAAGAGAGAGGCTTGGGAGTAATTAATTCTGAGGACTTAAAAGTAAGCATGCAATGTTATAAAGCATCAAAATAGCAAGCAGGGTATTAGGTTGTAAAGCATAAGGCATTAGGACAGAAAGAGAGAGGTGGTTCTGCCACTTTACAGGGCTCGGGTCAGACCTCACCTAGGGCAGGCAGACTAGATGGGCTAAACGCTTATTATCTGGCATCAAATTATATGTTTCTATGGTGGACTGTACGGTGATGTAAATGCCTGGCCCCTCCTTTCCTGGCAGTGCCCAATCCCCACTGTCTGTAGCGGTAAATTGGTAGTTATGCCACCACATGTGTCAATTTTGGAATTACAGGTTTACCATAGTGACACACAAGTAGCAGATAATTATGGAAGTGAATAATTTCACCTTGTAGACGAATAACCCTACTAAATTATGACCCCTATACCATAACTGGTGCAGAGACCTGGATTGCAACCCTGGGTCTGTATGAGTTGTGTATGAGAATGACTGTTCAGCATTAGCTGTGTTCTTGAGTCATGCAGTATGTCTGATTGATTCTGATTGATTCATTCTTGTGGCCCTGGTTGTGTGACTGTGAGCTGTGCAATACAATGAATACCCCCTAAAGAGTTTCTAATAATACTCAAAGCTATGCCTATATATGTTTTAAATATATACGGATGTGTATACCTGGGAGCAACCTCCAGCCAAGAAACATAACTTAGAAGAAACAGCACACGCCAGGACTTAAATTATAGCTATAGGGTTTACATAAGGACACTCGACATTTCAGTCCTATCTTATCAAGAGTGATACAACTCCCCAGGTGGGACTGAAATATTGAATTTCTTTATGTAAACACTATATCTATAACTAACATTTAACTTTTTGATTTGAACGTCCTGGTGTTCCCTCTTGCTTCTTTGTGTGTGTGTGTGTGTGTGTGTGTGTATATATATATATATATATATATATATATATATATCCCCTCCCCAACAGTATCCCTCTCCTCAGTCAAACCCTCTCTCCCTCTCTCTCTTTCCAAAACTTCCAGCACGTGATGCTGCTGAGATGTGTCACTTCAGGCCATAAAAGTGAAGAGAGAGAACAAAAGACAGAGAGGAGTATAAATCCCCAGCAGGAATCCTCTGCTGGCTGACAGGCACCGGACAGCTCCTCCACACACATGCAGACAGAAATTAGGAACACAGACAAATGAAGGTAGACACAGGAAAGATAAGAAAGACAAAAGAACACAAGAAGAAATAAACAAAGAACATTAAGAAGAACGAAACCTAATAAGAGGAGACACAGGAATACCCAGTGCCTTTTTTTCTCCAAACTCACATGAATTTGGGTTAGCTCTCGGAATGTATCTGCTCATCATCCTTCCAGCTCTGTACCTACTGGGGGTACAGGCAGTCCCCCTACCTCAAAGATCCCCCTACAGGGAACAGGTAAGTAGCAGAGGAACTGTACACTCTTAACAGCTTTTTCTTAATAATTTGTATTCATTAGGGATGGTAAATGTGATCTAATGTAATAAATATGTCGGTAGCTTGTAATATAAAATCACAATTGTATTTATCAATAAACTAATGGACGGTGTACTTCCAGGCATTGTAAGCATGCACCACTGGATATTTTTTGTGAGTTTAGAGAATATTTGACATATCCATGTCAAATATTCTCTAAACTCACAAAAATATCCAGAGGGTACTCAAAGCAGAAATAATTATTTTTTGTAGTTAGTCAAGGGTCACATAAATACATTTTAGGAAAAAAGATCACCTGTACATAGTTGCTCAAATGCCCACTATGCTGAATGTTCAGGATTGGTCCTCATTTGGTCCTTTTGATACAGTATTCCTACTACTACATTTGTCCCTGGCTCCTCTTTTCACAGTCGATATTTTTGGAATATTTCCTATTTTTCATAAATGTTTCATCATATATTTATCTACACAGTTACCTTATGTTCTATGCTATGAAGGCCCATTCCTGGTAACATATATTACAATTATATACCAAATAACATTATTTGTTGCCCATCAATTCTTACAATGGTTATTTATGCAGGGTTAAAACTGTTTTTACACAAGGTTTTTGTCTTTCAGTTTTTTTTTGCTATTTTTATACTTGTCGGTATGACCAGAAGTAAAACCAGCTGGTAATTTAAAAGCAAAACAATCTAGCACACTTCTATTTAAGGACCAGTATGTTTGCAGTTATTAAGCTCAACAGCACCCATAAAGAAACTAATGGTTATTTTGAAAGTTTTTTTTTGGCCTGGTGGGCAATGTATAGTCGTGTCTGCAGATGTTTGCACCTGGGAGGGATGTGCTGTAGATCTTCTCTTACAGGATTTTCTGATTGGATGGGTGCGACAGCCGCAGGATGACTCTGGCAGAGCCTGTTTGTATAAGGGATGTTGCATTTCTGTACTGTCAGCTGCCTAGGATTTGGAATCTGCATGCTGGCATTTTTTCTCTACAGTATATCAGTGCTGAACGTGATGGATGCACTTAATGCCTTTCACCAGCACATATACACAGACTGAAACATTTCACATTTTCATTCAACCTGATATTGGGAATTCCAAGTAATGCAGATTCCATAGAGTATTTGGTATACAGGTAATGCTTCTGGGTTTTGTGTATGTCTAGTATAGGTACCAAGGTGCTGTATGTATATGTGCAGAATTCTGTGACATGGTGCACAGGATGTTGGGTGCACACCTATGTCATTTGATGGTATAACAAGAAAAAAGGAGAATTTAATGTATTATATTTCCTAATCAATTGTTTAGCACAATGCATTGGTAAAACCTGACCCCCTAGAAAGCGACACCTTATCATTTTTTTAATGATAGGTGCACTTCAAGAAGGAAAATCACATGCATTCATACAAAGATAACCCCCCATACACACATGCACACACACACACACACACACACACACTGACTCTTCAAAGCTCCTACTTGCACAGAGTATCTCAACTCCTACTGCTCTTCGGGTATCTCGATATAGTAACTTGTTTCTCGTTTCCAGACAGCCATGCACATTTCACTATTACTGATTACAATATGTGTACAAAAGGAACTTCTTAATGGGTGATCCTAGAACTGAGAATCTCCCTCTGCCACTACAAAAATGGAGTCTGTCTGTACTTGTACAAACACCCTGCTGCAGGAGAGGCCCTCAAGGGCAGGTCCAGAAGCAGGCAGGCAGGAGTGGTGGCCACCTACCCACCTTCATTGATTTTTCACTTTCCTGGGCCAATAAGGGGAAATCAGAGTCTCCCTCCAGCCCATGCTTGCCACTGTCCACAAAAAAAAGAGGTGACGTGTGGCTGCATGTGTACAGCTATCAGCTGAACTTATGTAGTTTGGCGGCTGCTGGCCCTATAGTGCCAAGGTACAAATAATATTAGGTTTATCTGGAATGTGTGATACAGCCAATGATCTTGGAAAGAAAAAAATATCCATATATTTATAAAAATGCAGTAATTGCCTTGAAGGAATTCACGTAATTGCTTTGGAAAATGAGCTGTTTTTATTACTGTATCAGACTGTATAAAAACTCTAGGGCTGGCCCTAAGGCCCATGTGAGGTGTTTTAATGTGCACAGCTCTAACTAGTTCTAATCTGCATCAAGGATCATTAAAGTTGTAGTTCAATATGCACTGGTCTGAAGTTTCTTCATGGTGCAATGCTTGGCAACAGTAGCAATCTTACGGTTGTTACAGCTCCCATAAAAGGTTGGCTGAATGATATTAGTTATATTTGTATAATGGTCCAGCTAGAGGTAACACAAGGTAATGGTGCGCTAATAACTTCTTTGGTAACGTGAAGGCCTTCCAGATGGGTTCTGTGTTCTTTTCCTAAGTAATTTCCGATCTTCTGAAATGTTTATACTCCGTATAAACAGGAGCTGAAAACATAGTACAGATTGAAATTTCACTGGAGGAGGTTAGAGAGGAAAGAATGGAGGGAAATAAAATGAATTGGAGAAAGGAAAACCAAGTTCAAGAAAATGGGAACGTTGGACCACCAATATAGAGAAAAGGGTGGGAGTGGGACAGCAATAATAATTTGCTAAATATATGGTATGCTTATATATATATATATATATATATATATATATATATATATATATATATATATATATATATATATACAGATATGTACAGTACAGCAACATATCCAGGGGTGCCCCACGATACAAAACCAGGGGGGGGGGTAGATCACCCTCTCTGGCAACCAAGCCCACAGGTGTTGAGCTGCACAATGGGCCTGTTACAAGGGAGACTTGATCTTCCCAACTGGCCTATATACGCTATGGAGGCTGTGACATCACTGTGCAACTGTGATAGGATGCCACCTTTGCAATAATTCAGTTTGTGAGATTTCATCTGTGCTGGATATTGCACGGTCAACTGTAAGTGGTATTATTGGAAAGCGGAAGCCTTTTGGAACAGCAGCAACTCAGCCACGCAGCGGAAGTCACAGAGCGGAGTCACTGCGTGCTGAAGCGCATGGTGCATAAAAATCGCCAACGCTCTGCTGATTCCATAGCTAAAGAATTCCAAACGTCCACTGGCATTAATATCAGCACAAAACTGTGCAGTAGGAGCGTCATGGAATGGGTTTCCATGGCCTACCAGCTGCATGCAAGCCTAACATCACCAAGCACAATGCCAAGCGTCGGATTGAGTGGTGTAAAGCACGCCTCCACTGGACTCTGGAGAAGTGGAAACATGTTCTGTGTACTGATGAATCAAACTCTGTTTGGCAGTCTTATGACCGAGTCTGGGTTTGGCGGATGCCAGAAGAACTTTACCTGCCTGCATTGTGGTAACTGTAAGGTTTCTTGGAGGAGAGATAATGGTCAGGTGTCCCAATACTTTTGTCTATATAGAGTGTGTATACCTCAAAGATCCTCGTAAAAGACACAGGTAAGTAGGAAACCATACACTCTAGCAGCTTTTTCTTAATAATTTGAGTTGGTTATAGCTGGTAAATGTTAAGTCATGTGATAATAATGTTTATTCTGATTTAATCAACTCTAGTGCCCCAGTCTCATACTGTCTATAGCTTGCAATCTAAAATCACAATTATCTTAATCAATAAACTAATGGACAGTGTACTAAAAGGCATTGTAAGCATGCACCACTCACATTATGAGCTTTTTAAACTACATTTTTGTTCACTTGTTCCATTATTGGTATGCAAATACATGTCCATGTCCAATGTTCCCCAGAGGGATGTGAAAGCAGCATAATAATTCATTTTTGTAAACATAAGTATAACCAAAACACAAACGTGTTTTAGAAAAAAGATCACCTGTTCATAGTTGCCCAAATGTCCACTACCCTGAATGTTCAGGATCAGTCCTCATCTGGTCTTATTGATACATTATTCTTACTATAAACAACAAATAGTTGTTGAATATTTCCTTTTTTCATATATTTAAGTTAGTTTATGAAGCATTTTAGATTGATAGCAAACTTTGAATTGGAGGAACTTGGAAACATTCAAGTGGGGGTTTCAGGAGATCCTTAGTAAGAAACTGAGGATTTAATGAACTGAATCCTTAGGGCAAGAAATATGTCTCCTGGTCACTAAAAACAAACAGAGACACAACCCCCCTGTCTGCAAAAATCCAGAGACCAGCAGACCATTTAACTTATTCACTACCAGGGAGTCAAAGACAGCAGGGGGATTAATTTCAACATATTTAAAAGGAGAAAGAATTCCTTGCAGTCATTGAGTATGACAGTGAAAAATGCATTCACCCAATTAGTAACACCAGCCTGCAGTGTGACTGTCTGAGAGATACTGCCCTCCAGTGGATGACTGTCAAGTGAGGGTCCAGGTATGTACATGCTATCAACAATAGAACAAAAGTTCTATTGTTATAGATTTGTACAGTGTTAGATAGAAAAATTGAAAAAAAGCATAGCTTTATTCAAGGTTATATAGATCTCTTCTTTGTGTAAGTCGCATATCTTGGCCAACCCCCACCACTTGCCACAGTGGCTACCATACTTTATGCGGAACGTTGGCATATGACGTCATACAAACATCATATGATCTGCTCCCCTCCGGTTATTGCTGCACCCCTGGTTATTGTCCCCCCGAACAGCTCGCCTAGGTCAGAATATACCACTGTCTCAATAACTTGAAGTATATAATTCTTTGGCAAATTTATATTAACATTGTGTCGCATTACCATTTTCTTTGATTTATCTAAGCCATATACTCTCTTTTTCTGTTTTTCCTGTCTACTATTTTTTGGACAAGCAAATCAGCTGAAAAGCCCAGTAGGTATTATAGTAGTCGTAGTTAGCTCCGTTCCATGACAACTATTATTAATATATGTTATCTCTTTGCCTAAGGCAGAGCAACATGACGCCAGTGTGAACAGAAGTGGTCTGGGATAGCCACAGTTAGTGCATGTTTAAAACAATGTTACTAAGCAGAATATATGATCATATTGTTGTGGCTGGTTGAAAACATGGGCAGTAGTCAGCTGGTACATTTTCTGTCCTGCTAGATTTGCCTTGCTCCACTGTAAGTGTTATTATTGTTAAGTGGAAGAAGCAATGAGTAACAACAACTCAGCCACAAAGCAGTATGGTTTTACCAAGTCTTCTGTAGCATCACTCACCACAAGCACTGTGCGCCTGAGGTTTCATGAAATAAGTTTTCAAGCACACCTCCATTGGACTCTGGAGCAGTATCTGCGCCCTTTTTTTGTTTCCGCATGTCTGTGTCCCTGTGCACAAAGCAAGGTACCAAAAGACATGGTTTGACAAGTTTGTTGTGAAAAAAACTGCACAGACCCTTGACCTTAACCCCATTTAACACCTTTGGATTACAGGTCAGGCCTTCTCATCCAACATCAGTGCCTGACCAAATACTCTTTTGGCTGAATTGACACAAAATCCCATGAGCACACTCCAAAATCTGGTAGAAAGCCTTCCCATATTAACACCCATGGTTTTGTAATAGGATGTAGAACAAGCTCATATAGTTGTGATTGTCAGGTGTCCACATACTTTTGGTCATGTAGTATACATGCAGTTTCTGACACTCGATTTCACTCCTTATGCATGTCTTTGTGGGTTAGAATGGGGTATTTGCTACATAAACTTCTGTGAACTCTCCTTGCCCCTCAAGAACTTTAGAATGAACTTCTGTGCTTTGTATTCATCTTTTTGTGATGCCAGCTTTCCAAGATTTGAATGTGCCATGTTTTATGTTATTGAATAGAGTATGTTCACCTGTATCTCTATTGGACTATTCTGTTTTAAGGATTACTGTACAATCCCAGGTGATCTAGTGGAGTGAAGAAGACACTAAGGATGACAGAATGTGGCAATTTACTTTAATGCAAGACTGCTCACTTCCACTGCACTATGGCCAGATGATTGTGTACCACCTGGGGATCATGAAGTAGCTAAACATGTTGTTCCTAATATATTTCTGTACAGAAATCTTTCAGTATAGCACAGAAACGAGTAGCCTACGGCAAATACCAGATGACACTCATCAATTGTAAACGAGTACATTTAAATCATTTTAACATAGTCACTCATCCTAACCCCAGATTACAAGATTTACTAAATAATATAACGCCAGACAATAAATTGTATTGTGTGATTCCAAAGGCATTACCGATAAAATAATCCTTAAAAAATATTAATGCTACAGTGTGAAAGTTAAATTGCACGTATTTGTTTCATAAGAATTACCCAGACATTTTTAGGGGGTTTATATATGCATGTACAGTATATCATTCTCAAATAATGAACCAATAACCTGTAATGAGGATTTCATGTAGTTACTCATAGTGGCACCACTAGGTGTCTTCATGTCCTATATATCTTTGTACAGCTCACAGAACTCTCTTCTTTCTGCTTTGCTGACATTTTCTAAATTTAGTATATATTTTTACGTATCCAGAGAACGAGCCTCCCATTACAATAAGTGATACCAAACATGTACAAGCTATGACTACTACAAACATCCAGAAAGGAACAGCCATAAAAAAGAAATTGTCTTTCCCATGGGGAATCTGTGAATTGTTAACAATATTAACCCTGGGCTGCCTCTAGACTTTTTTTAGTACCCTAGGCAAACAAGGTTTCTGATACTGTATTCACTTCCTTGCTAACATAGCTTAAAAGTTAAACATGGTGGTGGTGTTCCTCCAGCTCAGCTGCCTTTTTTTGCCTACAATACTTCTTGTATTAATTTGTGGGGAATTCTAAATAAAATTAAACCAAATATCAATGCAAAAGTGTCTAAAGGAGCAGTCCATCAAACTAAAACTGTAACTATAATTGGTTTTATGAACAGGACCAGACCTGGAAGGAGCAGTCCCGTTCATGGATCTATCAGCCTCGCACAAAGGGACTGCTCAGTGCTCAAAACTCTGTGAATCCCCCTCGCTGTGGTGTACCAGACATGCCTTTCCCTCCTGATTCCTTCAATGGACGTAATCGCAAGAAGCGCTTTGTGTTGTCTGGTGGACGCTGGGACAAGACCAACTTGACATATAAGTAAGATACCTTCTCACCATATCTATTTCTTTAGCTTAGCCATATTCTTGTTACGGAATTGTTCTACCTAAACTCGAATACTGTGTGCTACATTTTTTATACATTTTGTATTTGGACACATTCTCAATAAAGTAAAAATAGAAATTCAAATATATAATAAAACATATGATCAATGAGAAACTAATGCTAAACAACAGGAAATCTTGTATGGAAAAAAACAATGCGATGTTCATATTCCCATGAAGAACAGATACAAGCATATTTTATTAATCATTAGACAAATTTCCATAATAAACTTAACATAATAACCATAGCACACTTATGATCCTCCTTGACATAATATAACAATGTAAGTAAGATACAAAATCTGTATATTGCTTGTGACTCAACCAATCTATTATTTCTTCTGTTATGTAGTATTATCATTTGTTTTAATCTAAATTCCGTTGAATATTTATTTACATGTTTATTCACTTTATTTGTGACACTCTCTTCTCTTAATGTGACAAAGCAATACTAATATTTTAGGATCATCCGCTTCCCATGGCAGCTCAGCAAACTAAAAGTTAGACGCACACTTGCAGAAGCATTGAAAGTATGGAGCGATGTGACCCCTCTAAATTTCACAGAGGTGTTTGAAGGTCGTGCTGACATCATAATTGACTTCACACGGTAAGTTTTCTTCAAACTCAATATTAGCATCCAGGTCTCCTGCTGTAAAGAAGTTGTACGTTTTTCTATTTCCCCACTTACACACTCTGTGTTGCTGATTGCGAACAATCCTAATCCTACAGTTTTGGTTTACTGCAATATTTGACTTGACAGTGGAGGTAAATAAATGCACATAAAAATAAATTCAGTAAGTCCAAACTGACCAGTCCAAATACCTCTTTCGCCATGCCTCCCAACTGTCCCGCTTTGCACGGCACAGTCCCATTTTTGCCACTCTATCCCGCCAAGCTCCTGAAAAAGAGACAGAGGTAGAGCTCAGTGAGATTCGGATCTACAAACCCGCGGTCCTGATTTCATTCTCCGGTGTCTAGGAATTGGGCACATCTGCCCCTCTCTCAGTGTCCCAGTACACTGTTGGGTGATATGCTTTCACAAATCTAATTGTGGGTGTAAATAATTCCATTAAGTTTATATTTACCCAACTGTCATAAGAATCAATATTAAATATATGAGTCTCAGAAACACTCATACTGGGCTGGAATGAACAGGTTAAATGTCATCAGTATTATTTAAGTTTCAATGTCCATCTCTTAAACATAGAAGAATAGAATTTAAAGACAGATAACAGCTATATAGCCCATCTAGACAGTATTTTTTCTGTGAGACCTCAAACATACGGTGAAAGAAAACCCAATTCTCACGTGAAAAAGTATAATAAATAAAAATTACTTCCTGTGAAAGCACTGCAGCTTCAGGGGAAGTTTCAGGTAGCCTTGTGACATCCATGAAAATAGTAGACAAGCGGTTGGTAATACGGGACATAAGAGATGAAAAGAGATCAGGAGATGATACTGGAGGCCAAATGAGTTGATTAGTTTGCCAAGAGATGAAGCATAAAAGAGAGAACAGCAGAGGGCCAAGAACTGATCATTGGAACTGAAAGAGGAAGAGGTGATGATGTTTTGCAAGAAAAGCTGACATTTTTTTGTCTTGTAAATCATGCCTCATTTTCGTTATCTCCTCAGAATATGAATATGCTGCTGAGGATGAAGTCTGTGGTTCTATAGACTATGATATAGATGCAGTGTGACTAGTGAATTGGCATGGCTACTTTTTTATGGCTTCAATACTTTATATAATATGATACATAAATGCATGCAACTAATACTTTGGGGTCAGAAATCAAAACACATGTATGCTGTTTTATGCAGGTGGAAATACTGGACACTTTCTCTGTGGATGGGTAGCATTGGTTGCCATTTGGACTTGAGTTGGCAAGGCATATTTCTGAGCAAGGGGGGTGGAGCAAATGGGTGATGATCCCAAAACAAATGTCTTGGTATTTTCTGTTTTATAACATCTCCAGTGGATGGAATGGCAAGAATGAGGTCATATTTAAGATTTTTTGTTTAGTAAACAAATGTTTTTTACAGGTACTGGCATGGTGACAATCTGCCCTTTGATGGCCCAGGGGGCATACTGGCACATGCTTTTTTTCCAAAGACACATAGAGAGGGAGATGTACATTTTGACTATGATGAAGCTTGGACCATAGGGAGCAACTTAGGTAAGTGCCATATATTAGAAGTGAGAATCTGATTCTTATAAACAGACCTAAACAGACCACGCAACCTTAAAGATTTCTACTGCTGGTCATGTGTTACTGACTATGGTCCTGGGTTTGAATGACAGCATGTCTCATTATCATCCCTGTGTGTCCATGTCTCAGTTCCATTACTCCTGTTGCAGGTACTGATCTTCTACAGGTAGCTGCTCATGAGTTTGGGCATGTGTTGGGCTTGCAACATTCATCAGTCTCCAAATCTCTGATGTCTCCTTTCTACACATTCCGCTACCCTCTCAGCCTCAGTGCAGATGACAAACATGGCATTCAGTACCTATATGGTGCACCACGGCCACTAACTCCAGAGCCCACTGTTAAGCCTGAACCCAAGCAGCCAGAGAATGAGAGCAATGAGATCCCTACTTCAGAGGTGAGATAAGAACTAACTGCAAAGCTGTCTTTAACATTGGGCAAAAAAAAACAGCTGTCCTGGGAACAAGCTTAGCTTAGTAGCCTACATGATTCCTTAATATCTGTTAGGGGCACATTAAGGTGGGTGCATAGGATGCACCACACTAGGGTGCCACCATTACACAGCACGATGGAGGCGGATGTCTATGCAGCCATCAGCACACACCTTTCCACCTTTATATTATGACTTTATATCCTAAAGACCTGCATCAAGTGGAGCACAAAACATGAGACATTGCCAGTGCAGATATCAGTGCCGGCGGCGGCACAGACCTTCACCTCCATTAAACTGCATGGATGAAGCACCTTCAATGGAAAAGGTCTGCATAGCAGATTTGAGTGGTGATGGTAGGGACACTAAGAGAGACTTGCCCAGGGGTATCATTATATATGCCCCTGATTGTAGGTGGCATGGTATCACTGGACCTGAAGGAGTAGTCCATCCTTTATTGAGTCTTATTTGTATTTATGAGACCAGACAATTCACATAGAAGAAGAGGCTCATTGGCCCTAAATGGACCTCTTTGAGGCTCAAGGAACTCTGTCTTAGGATCTTACATTTTCTTACTGCTACCACCCAGTTACCGTGCAGTGCCTTTCAAGGTCTTTGTCACTTTATTTTGCTGTTGTGTCATATGAGTTAGTAAGCTGTAGCCCATTTTGTATAATGTTCAGTACATTGAATGCCCCTGTCTTTTCCCTCTAGCCGAATGCCTGTTACACAGGTTTTGATGCAGTTTCTGCAATCCGTGGCGAACTATTCTTCTTCAAGTCTGGTTATGTGTGGCGTCTCCGAGGTGGGAAATTGCAGAGTGGATACCCAGCGCTGGCTTCACGACACTGGAAAGGAATCCCTGAAACTGTGGATGCTGCATTTGAAGACTCTGCAGGGAATATCTGGTTCTTTCATGGTAAATAAAATAGGGAAGTGTTTTAAGAACATACAACCCAGCTAAGTGACAGCAAATATGAACTGTGTTGCCCATCTAGTTTAATACTTGGTCTTTATTTCAGCATGGGCAAATGCATCTAATCATGTGTCCCTTTTTAGATTATGACCTCTTGTAATAACGTTTCTGAAGAAAAGAATGGGCCCCAGTACAAATAATGAGGCACCCTACTAGTAAAACCTTCCTCTGAATGTTTACCATTAACTACAACCTTCTGCCAATTGTCACTCAACGACTTCTTTATTCATTAAAGTATTTAACATCCAGACCCAAACATTGCAATGTATTTATCTGTTATGAGGGACAGTTTCAATGTCTTACTGAAATATGGATAGCCCATATCTGAGCAGGTTTTATGTTTCCTCTTTATCCCAAGGTACTCAGTTTTGGGTATTTGATGGCAAGCTACAGGCCTCAGGCCCTCATCCACTGTCAAACCTTGGTCTCTCTGTGCCACAAATCCAAGCTGTGCTTATATGGGGTACTGACAAGAACAAGAAAGTCTTCCTGTTTAGAGGTGCAGAGTACTGGAGATTTAACCCAGATACTTGGCGTGTAGAAATTGGGTATCCACGCAGCATGGGGGATTGGAGAGGAGTGCCTACCAGTATTGATGCAGCCTTTCAGGATGAACAAGGTAAGAGCTCAACAACGGTGATTCTCCCTTACAGTAATCTCTTCTACAAAGTATCCATTCCTCCTCTTATTTGTCTATTGTGTATTACAATACTCATCACTCTATGTATTCACCTACCAGACAGCCATGGCTATAACAGTAACTAGTCTGTTGCTGGTATGTGTAACTTGCGCTCAGTTTCTCACAATAATCTTTGGCCTTTACACTTAAACAGGATTTGCGTACTTTCTGCGTGGGCAATACTATTGGAAGTTTGACCCAATCCAGGTACGTGTGTTGGAAAGTTATCCACGCCGGATCAGCCAGGATTTCTTCAGTTGTGCAGTGACACCTACATCTGCCAATGCATTACGATGAGGATGGACTCTTGAGACACTCAATTCTTACAGTGAAGTCTGGTCCATACTCAGCATACCAAGGAAGACAACACTTTCCATCAGTGGACACATACTGTATCCAAAGAACCATTTTTCAGTTACAACATTGTCATGGTCTACCAGTTATATGTTGTTCTCCTTATTATCATGTCCTTATTATCCAGTGGCCCTAAAAATATACATTTGGTTTTTCAGGGCAGTTCCTGAACATTGCCAGAGTACAGAGGGTCACTTTAATTAGAAATGACCAGAGCTGAATCCTTCACCTTTGTATATGTGTTGCCAAATTATTCAAGTGTGCAACTCCTACGTGATATCTTTGGTTGTTGAGCGTTGAACCATTTCATAGTGAGAGTATGCATACACACAGTACTTAAAATGTATTTTCGTGATATTTGTGTTAACAATACCTCTGTCAGTGCAGGACACTGATTCCGTGAGATTCTCTGGAGTTATTTGATGCTTGATATAATTCGGTGCTGTTCAATGAACAGCAGTTGTTAATAAGCAATTGTCATTATTCACAATTCAATATCATATTAATGTTTTATTATATTAATAAAGTGTTTCTTCTCAGTTTAAAAGCCATACAATGATTCTGAAGCTGAAAGAATTAATTAACTGAATAATGGTTAATCTAATTGTAGTTCTAGCAGTAACAGCTATGCCATTTTACATTCCTTAAGGATCTTGTCACTGTTGTTAGTGAAATCACAAGCACAGTATATATTTATTGGCCCATGCCTAAGACATACCACTATTTTTATTCGGTGACCAATGAAGCAAGCTAAGTTTGCTTCACTGATCGCTACTTGATTGCTACTGATCGCTACTTTATACTCAGCAGCTGCCAGCTTGTACCAGGTCCTGCGCATGTGCCATGTATAGGCATTGGCTGCATGCATACCTGCACTGACATTGTACTCTGCCATTGGAACTTGGTTCATGGTTGAATCCAACTGTCACTCATGCATTCCATTAGGGTACTAATCCTAAAGCGCAGCTGAAGAGACTAACCAAAAGTAGGTGAAAAAGGATGTTTTTCTATTAAAACCAGTACCAGTAATGGTAAAATTGGAAGTCGAGATGATGAGAAACTCAAATGACAATTTTAACATATGTCCCAACCTGTTATTCATGGTATTGTTATATCTTTTGTGCCAGACCATCATTTGACATTTTGCAAAGCAGAGGACGGACAGGAAAGTAGCCTTTATCAAGCAGTCAATTAAATGTTATTTAAATTTTCAATGTGAACTTGTAAAGCTCCAGTGTTGTATATAAACTTTTTATATGACATGTAATAAACATGCTTTGTTTTTTACAAAATGGTTTATTATACTTATTATATGCTTGTGTTAACTTGCTGTAGTGTTCAGATGTCCATCATTTAATGTTATGTATTTTCTTCACTGCACACTTCCTATAATTAAAAAAAAATGTTTGTCATGGGGCTATTGGCCAGCCACACCACGGTGGTGTTTGGGTGTAAAAGGGTTAACAGAAACCAGCCTTTAGGCAGGGCACAGAGCAACAACAGGTAATCAGCACAGGGAAGATCTTCATGTTATGAGTCCACTTTGAAAACGTAACCATATTTCTTCTGAAGTCTGCGTCCCATGTGGGACTCCAGGGTCCTGTGCCTGTGGGATTTTATGGCACCCTGGGCAGGATATCTGGCATCCTTTGAAGATACCTGGCTTAAATGCTCACTATGTTTCACTGGCTTTATGATGGGATCTGGCCAGTTTTCTAGATAACTTTGATGGCATGTTCTGCCCTAAGAAAGAGATTTTCTGCTATACATGCAAGATGCTTTGTTAATCCTTTGTATATCCTGAATCTATGCATGAAAGGACTCTCCAGACTTCGACGTAATGTGGGAATCATGTGCAAAAAAACGACTGTTTATGTTTAATTAATATTGTTCAAACAACAAAATTTATGCAGATAATACAGACATTATATGGATCTTTGGGTTCTTTAAACACTGCATGTACCCAGTGGTAACGTCCAAATGGCACAATTGTAATACTATAGTGTTCTTTTACAAATAAATCTTAGTAGCCTTCTTGATGTGTGCTCAGATCTTCCTACACAGATACCATACACTGTATTTCTACCCGTAGATTTGTACCTAACAGAACCATAGGTTGGCATTGGAAAAACCCTGTCATCATATAACTCAACACTTCTGGATGGGGATGGCTACATATTACCTTACCATACAATTCAAGCCTTTAAGGACAGCATAAAACCTGGAACAATGAACCTATTGGATTGGTGTACATTTAACAACACAATCCTAATTCTTCTCTTAATTTCATATATCAATGGTTTGTCATATGTAACATTTTGAAAAAAGTATTCTTTTTGCTATTTAATAATACAATTGGAGCTATGTATAAGAATTCTGTTAAATAATAAATATATTAATATAAAATGTAGTCTTATCAGTATAGCAACCAACGGAATGGACCTGTTGGTCGGATCGTTCCGTTGGATGCAAGGCTAGTACATGCATTTTTTACAATTTATCCCAGAATCACTTGAAAGAAAGAAAGAAAGAAAGAAAGATTCTCTTGCTGTCTTCTACGTATAGACAAATAAATTAAGGGAAAGAGAGAGAGCTTATGCTACCTGATAGAGACAAAATATACAGGGAATGAGTGACAACTGAAACATAATGGGTCCTAAGGCAATAATGTTGTTTCACATAATAATATTCAGACAGTCAATGTGTTGGCGCCAGATGTATGGAATGAAAGGATGTTTGAACAGGTAGCATTTTAACATTAAAACGAGACATTAGTTACATTGGTGACGTGATGACAGCACCACATATATAACATGAAAAACAGCTAAAAAGATACATTTCATAACCTTTTTTAGTAATATGTAGTATCATTAGCACTTTAAGTGTCAGATGGAGTCCCTAATGTGATTCCATAAAAGTCCTTAGAAGACACATTTGGATCACATTCATTAATTTTTCTTGAATGCTCTTGTTTTATTGGTTTTCTCAAAAGGTTGGCGAGGTCAGTGAAAAGGGTTACTTTGTTGAGTGAGGGCTTTTTTTGTAACCAGAGACAATACACACATCTATCTCTGGCCACATTACTATATTTCCAAGCAACTGTGTTAGGCCATTTTTCCCCAAATAATTTCCCAGTAAATTGGGTACAGAACATTTCAAGGTGTTTAGCTAGTATGTGTAACAGTAACTGCAGAGAGTGAGCACTCTGGTTAGGCAGCTTGATAAAACTCCCACTGTTGGGAGTATTTGACTAGGACATTACTGTTCACATAATCACTATACCATCATAACAGTACCCCAACTCTGAAACAGAGCACTATTACCTTGGGCTGAATCACAAACACATTCCCAGTAATGGTAAACTGCTACTTGTTTGGGATTATTATTTTTATTGTGACCCTGTCTATACCCTGCCTGCAATGTTCCATCTCATTTTTCTTACTTGGCATGTGCAGAAAATTTCTCTTGTGCAAAAATTTTCACAGAGCAAACATTTTGTGTGCACAATATCCGCGCCGCATTAAGTTTCAAATTTTTTTTTTTTTTTCTTTTTTGGGGAAAAACTGTTGTGCGCACAATTTTTGGACGTGTGCGCTCTCTAAAAAAGCTATGTGCGCGGGCACAAGCGCACAGCTTAGAGGGAACACTGCCTGCCTGGCCATAGTTGGTGGTCTTCTCATGGGGTGGGAGAGCACTGCTCCTTCGTAGTGCAGCTGAGCAGAATAAAATATAGCTGTGTGCAACAGAATCCTCTCCAATAACCAGACAAGGCTTTTTAAGCTCCCACCCTACATTCACATTTTCACTATCCTTCTAGATTGTAAACCAGGCCCTCCTTATCTCGTTTCTGTGAGTTGAATTGTTGTTATTTACAACATGTCATGTTTACCTATTGTAGAGTGCTCCAGAATACGATGGTGCTATATTAACCCCTTGACAACAATTGACAGTGCAGGCACATCACACAAAAGTCAGTTAATGACAATTGACGTGCCTAGCACGTCATGACTTTAAACGGGTGTAGAAAGCAATGAGTAACAGATTTTTCAAGTAAAAGTCAGAAAACGGCATATTTTTCACCATATTTTTTTTTTTTATAGTAAATGATATGATACAATCAAAATAACGAAAGCCCTTCTTCTCCTGAATAAAAACAATGTATAACTTGTGTGGGTTCAGTAAACGGGAGAGAAGAAAATTACAGCTAAACATGTGCACCGCAGAAATGTTAAAACTGCCATTGTCACCAAGGGTACAAAATGAAAATCAGCCATTGTCACGAAGGGGTTAAACAAAAAATAACACAAACCGTTAAACTGTATTCAAAAACAAACTGCATGCCACACTGGCCATGAAATCTCTTTCAGGTAAACCTGTCAATTGCAAATGAGTGGATGATAGGTGTATTAATTGCAAATATGTAGCACTGCAGGCAAGCCAACTTCCCACCGATACATCCGCTCGGAAAGCGGTTAACGTGATCTGCTCGTGGTTAAATAACTGCTGGACTAAAAGCGAAAGACAGCATATGTATCGCTTCCAGTGCATCCAACTGTACTCAGACGTAGTTCCGCTACCAAATGCGCAAGCGCAGCATACCCAGCCTCGCAAAATCACCGAGCTCGCGCATCACTGCTTTTGTTGTTTCACGCATGCGCCGTTCGGTTTTGTTGTTCGGCGCATGCTCAGTGCGGCGGGCCCGGCGCTGGGAGACGGCAGAATGATTATGGCGCTGAGTAAAACGTTCGGCCAGAAGCCGGTGAAATTCCAGTTGGAAGAGGATGGGGAGTTCTATATGATCGGGTCTGAGGTATGAGATCGCTGTCTTAGTCCGTGGCGGAGTCGCACGATGTCTTGGGGCCTAAAATTCAAATACAGGCCTTGGACAAAGGGTCGGGGGAGGGGAGGTTGGAAGGTATGGTTTGAAAAGGTAAATACAGTTTAATAGGCGAAATGAAAGGAGGTGTGACGTAGATCTGGCGCGGACAGCAAGTTAATGGCAAATGTATGGGACATGTTATATGTTTACACTGGATACTGTTATCTCACCATGGAACATACAACTACATTAACGTTTGGTTTCATATGAATTATGTCTTCAGACTCAAGCCATGGTGCAATTTAATGTAATGCATTGTAACACTACATACACATAGACTGCAAGCTCTTCAGACTAAATCTCACCAGATGCCAGCTATATTGTGCAGCACACCAAGATAGTTATTTGAGTTTAATATCCATAACCTACAAGGTAATTGTTTGTAAGCCATGTTAATATAAATACGTGCTCAAGAATCTGAAGCATGGATAATAACTTGTGCAAAACAAGCCGTAAATGGTAATATAATGAGGGAATTGAACATTGTATGGGGTAGACTAAAGGCTATTCTGAATATCAAAGGCCAAGTAGCAAATAAAGTTTGTGTTTTTAACTGAAGGAAAATAGGCCGACTTGATGCGCCATCAGATTCTGGTTCTGTCACCAGCGCGGTTCCGTTTTGTTTATAAAGTTATTGTCATTTGACTGCCAGAGGTGTCAACGTAATACTTTTCTCTCTTGCTCCTGCTTTCAGGTGGGCAATTACCTGCGTATGTTTAGAGGTTCATTATATAAGAGGTACCCTTCCCTTTGGAGACGTCTGGCAACCGTTGAAGAAAGAAAGAAAATTGTAGCCTCTTCTCACGGGAAGAAATGTAAACATATCATTTATTTACCAACATATTCATATTTTTGTTATTTGTTACATTTTCTACACAATTTGTGCTTTTATTGTATATGTGTCCTGATATATTGCTGTGTATAGTTCATGAATGTTGACATATATAATTTTAAACTTAATGTGTAGTTTACAATACTCAGTTTACGTTATAGCTTAAAATTGTAATTGATATTTGTAGTCTTATCTATATCATGTCCCGTTTGTGCTTACATTTTTTTTTAATTGCCCACCAAGTTTCTCTGTCTCCGACAAACTTGAGTGTTCTGGTTGATGCATACGTGCCTTTTATTGCTATTCCTTCTTGTTAGATCACGGATACACCACATTAGCCACCAGTGTCACCCTCCTGAAAGCTTCTGAAGTAGAGGAGATCCTAGATGGAAACGATGAGAAATACAAAGCGGTTTCAATCAGCACAGAGCCACCAACCTACCTCAGGTCAGATTGATTGTTACAGCTTGACTGGCAAGAATAAAAAGTATAAAGCTTGAATGAGAATTGTCGTCTTCCAGATATTAGGAATCCTAATTGTTATGCTTTAGTAAGACATATTTATTAGGTTTTGGTTCATGTAAGCTTGGGTTTGGGTTTTGCAATAAAGCACAGCAAGCAATACCAAGAATTGTTTTCCATTAAATTATTCTGCACCTCTGTTACTCATTCCCCACACTTTCCCCACCTTAGGGTTAGGTGAAATCAAGAACAAAAGGCTGTATGTAACAAAATATGATTTGAGCTTTGTAGCTACATTCATTACTAAGCACAGGGTGTATAACATTTTCTCACTCATTTACCACTTTTCAACTTATTGCAGGGAACAGAAGGCAAAGAGGAACAGCCAGTGGGTACCAACATTGCCCAATAGTTCTCACCATCTGGATGCTGTTCCGTGCTCCACTACTATCAACAGGAACCGCATGGGCCGTGACAAGAAAAGGACCTTCCCACTCTGGTGAGAGTTACTTTTGTAGCTGTTTCAAAATGCATAATACTGCCAAAATAACCATAATGAATGCACAATAGAAGTGCAGTTAATGTTGTGGGTTTTTTGTCTATGAAAAGCTGCAGCTCATTTGGTTAGAGGCCGAAGATCATCTTATCATAATGCAGATTTCGTTAATTAGCGCAGGTTTCTCAGACATAGATCATGCTTAAAATAACTTCAGATTCATTTTATGTTTCATTTTTGGCTAATTCTAATTTCCTGTCTCTCCGGTTGAGAATAAATACGGAAAGCTTTTTTTTTTCTTTTCATAAACATCTCTCACTGTCTCTCTCACTCCCACTCCCACTCCCCTTGGCCTATCCACCAGTCTTGTCTGTGCCCCCGGCACCCTCTCCCTAGATCTCTCTGTACCCACTGCCTGGGGAGATTGTCAGTCTGTGTGAGGAGTGTGCAGCTGCAGAGTGGAAACTGATTTGAGAGAGGGGAGGGATTGTGTGTAGTGTACACAGTAGGGCTGCAACAACTAATCGATAAAATCGATAATAATCGATAATGAAATTCGTTGGCAACGAATTTCATTATCGATTAGTTGAATCGATTATTATCGATTATAAAACGAGGGTTTTTTCAGAGCAAACGCTCTGAAAAATCCCCCTCATTATATAATCCGTTTAGTCTGACTCACCGTCTCACAGCAGCAGCTCCTACTTACTCCCCCTCCCTGTAATCACTGTGACAACTGGCCCCGCCCCTTCCTTCTCCAGGCCAGAACCACATGGCTGTGACACTCATCTAACTGTAAGTATATGTGTGTATATATATATATATATATATATATATATATAATGTGTGTGTGTGTGTATATATATATATATATATATATGTGTGTATATATATATGTGTATATATGTATGTAATATATATATATATTTGGGCTACTGAAAGTTAGGGGAGGTGGGGGTTAATTTAGGGGCAGTTATGGTTAGTGGGGTGTTTAGGGTTAATTTAGGGGCAGTTATGTTAATAGGGTGTTTAGGGTTAATTTAGGAGCAGCTGTGGTTAATGGGGTGTTTGGGGTTAATTTGAGGCAGTTGTGGTTAATGGTGTGTTTAGGGTTAATTTAGGGGATGCTGTGGTTGATGGGGTCTTTAGGGTTAATTTAGGGGATGCTGTGGTTAAGGGGGTGTTAAGGGTTAATTTAGGGGCAGTTATGGTTAATGGGGAGTTTAGGGTTAATTTAGGGGAATCTAAATCCTGGGGGCAGTGAAGTGACATATCTGGGGGTATAAGGCATATACATTTTATATAAGGCATATGTGGGGAGGGCAGTGTGGCATGTCTGGGGAGGACGGAGTGGTGTATCAGGGTGTATAAGGCATATCTGGGGTAGAGTGGCATATCTGGGGGTAGAGAAGTGGCATGTCTGGGAGGCAGGGTGGCATGTCTGGGGAGGATGGAGTGGGGTATCAGGGGATATAAGGCGTATCAGGCACAGTGGCAGATGTGGGAGGCAGCGTGGCAGATGTGGGAGGCAGCGTGGCAGATGTGGGAGGCAGCATGGTGTGGCATATGTGGGGAGGGCATGGTGGCATGTCTGGGGAGGATGGAGTGGTGTTTCAGGGGGTATAAGGCGTATCAGGCACAGTGGCATGTGGGAGGCAGCGTGGAGTGGCATATGTGGGAGGCAGCGTGGAGTGGCAGATGTGGGAGGCAGCATGGCGTGGCATATGTTGGAGGCAGCGTGGAGTGGCAGATGGAGGCAGCGTGGTGTGGTATATGTGGGAGGCAGCGTGGAGTGCTGTGGTAGGCAGCGTGGCATATGTGGGGGGGCAGCATGGCATGTCTGGGAGGCAGCGTAGCAAGCCTGGGCTCAAATGTGCATATATTGGGGGGCTGGTTGGGAAATAAAGACAAGAAATGTATTATCAAAGTTTTTTTATTCTGCTGTTTGTATTTAACATCATTTGTTTAGTAAATTATTTTAAATAAATGAAAAATTTACATTCATTTTTTTATCCGATTAATCGATTAATCGAAAAAATAATCGGCCAACTAATCGATTATTAAAATAATCGTTAGTTGCAGCCCTAGTACACAGTGCCTGCAATAGAGGCTGTCCTAAATTAATGCACAGCTTTCCTTACAGGCACTGAAATGGTTAATTGTTATTTACATATTATACTAGTAGTTTATATATTATATTAGTTTGATAACATTGTGTACGTTTAGCTCCAGTAGCCAGTATTCGGAAAGATGTGCCTACCTGGTGGTAAAGTCTCTTTTTTTTTCTTGAGAAACATAAAAAATGAATTTCAGAGCAGCTAAAACCAATTCAGCTAATCTAGCCTGCCTCTTTTATCTGCTTTAGAGGCTCAGATGTTAATCAGTCCTTGGTCTTGTCTTAGATTCAGCAGCCATATGCCTATCCCATGTGTGTTTTAAATTCCCTCACTGTGTTATAGCCTCTACCATTTCTGCTTGGAGCCTGTTTCACTCATCCACCACCCTCTCAGTAAAGTAAATCTTCCTGGCGTTAAGTAATGTTTGCCGAGATGACTGTTAGTAAGTATATCTTGTGCCAGGGGGTGTGTTCGGACGAATACATCTCCTGTATAGAAAATGCCAATTGGGGAGGTTGTTGACAAAAATACAAAGGATCATTTCAGGATCATTTCCATCATATTAAGGTGTGTATGGTATGTCCTGTTATGTAAATCCTTCTCGGTTTATAACTGTAGTAGGATTGATCTAATTTTGCATTCATATTCAGTGATAAACCTCACTCATAAGTAATGCAGGAATCTAATACAAAACAGGTTGTATTACAGGTTTTTAGCTCTACCTTTATTTCTGATGTTGGGTAGCATCAATATGCATTGTATAAGATGATTATGTATGTCATCCAATTGTATTGCTAATCAATAAACTTTTTTTATTTAATAGCTTTGATGATCACGACCCAGCCGTAATCCATGAGAATGCATCTCAACCCGAAGTGCTTGTTCCGATCAGATTGGACATGGAGATAGATGGACAGAAGTTGCGAGATGCTTTTACGTGGAACATGAATGGTACGTACAGGGACTCAATCTATTTGACATTTACAACCTCCTAATCCTAGTAACAAATAATCTTCTTGTGACTATAACGGCAGTACTTCATTTCCCTAGTGTAATTATGATGTTAAACTCTGTTAGAAACCTTTGCAATAAATAGTTGTTTGTGAAATGACATTTTAACAATTTTGCCTGCCATAATATATTGTCTTAGTAGTTGTCTTATTGTTTTGTAATACATTGTTGAATTTATACCTAGTTAACTATTAATTAACCAGTTATTTGGCATTGTTTGACCACTCCTTGCCCTCTCATCTTATGCTTGTTGCAATCTCTAAGCTGACTTTTTTTTCTTTGGTAGCCACAGATTCATTTACAAGTTATTGCTTGTGGCTGTACAGATGTTTTCTTTTAAAATTTAAATATATAGAAGGTGCTAGTTATATCAATACACTATCGTGTGTGCGCTAGTTAACCCTGTATGAGATGGCACCATTGTTTTTTGGGTTTTTTTTTTTTTTTATATGAGCTGTATTTCTTGTAATACATGACTGTTGAATCCTTATCAAAAACTGCTATTTAAGTACTATAGGAGTTATATGAGAAAACACATTGGAAGTAGCTCTTTTCACTAACCATGTTTTTTTGTTTCCTTTACCTCAGAAAAATTAATGACTCCAGAAATGTTTGCTGAGATTCTGTGTGACGACTTAGACCTGAACCCACTTGCATTTGTTCCTGCCATTGCTTCAGCAATCCGCCAACAGATTGAGTCTTATCCTACTGACAGTATCCTAGAGGACCAGTCTGACCAGAGAGTTATCATAAAGGTACATCTAAGAGACCAAAAAAATCTTAGGTGTTCTCGGAAAGCTGAAAATGACCAATGCATTTTTACAATCAACTTTTACAAACACAGATGCAAAATAATGCAATTAATGCTTATACTTAATACTGTGCTTTAAACATAAAAAAAATCTTGTCTTTTAGTACATGTTTAAGCATACTGTGTACAGCGTAGTGCCCTATATATATATAATAGGCATGACATTTTTTCTCTTAAGCAGGTTGCTGTAAAATATAGCACTTAACGGAATACAAAAAACAAAATGCATTTTATTTTAGCATTATTTGTGTCCTTTCTCGGTTTCCAGTCTACTAGTCCGTTCCTTTGAGTTTGAATGGTTATTTGAGGGAACAAGCTTGAGTTGCATTGTACACAGTCATACTGCATGTCTTTATTAGTTTCTAAGGGGCTACTTTTAAATTGCCCGGTTCCCCCTTGTATCCACTGAAACAAAGCAACGAGGCAGTGCTAGGAGCTTTGCCTGGAAGATGGTGACAGCATGTTTCCATTTGTCTTTTACCAGCTTAATATCCACGTTGGCAACATTTCCTTGGTGGACCAGTTTGAATGGGACATGTCGGAGAAGGAGAACTCCCCTGAAAAGTTTGCGTTGAAGTTATGTTCAGAACTGGGGCTGGGTGGGGAGTTTGTTACCACTATTGCATACAGCATTCGAGGGCAGCTCAGCTGGCACCAGAAGACATATGCATTCAGGTAAAGGGCTGGGCATATCCACTTGTTTCGGTCATTTGTAGTGGATATATTCACTTCTTGTTTGTGGGCATAGTTTCAAATTATCTTATGCAGCATCAGGTTTTAATTTCTGAAACGTTAAAGGCCCATATCTTCAAAATAGGACGTTCTATCCATTTTCCCCATTCCATGAGGTTTTAAGTATTTTCTTCAGTTTTGTGCTTTTCTGATAAGTTATTTTCTGTGTACTTATGATATTCTTCTGTGCATGATATTGATATGAAGCGCTGTGTAAATTGTTGGCGCTTTATGAATAAGATGACGATGTTTTGCAACACAGCAGGCACATTATATATTTAATAGGCATATGCTATGATCCATGGTACTATTCTGGTGCATTACTTAAAGGAACCACCAGTTTTCTGCCAAAAACCCTATGCAAAGCTACTAATTCCTTACGCTGGGACATCAATATCCAAGCTTATCTAGAAGGCATGTGTCTCAATGACCGACATGGTGCATGTCAGGAGGCAGCCACACGTAAACAAAGATGCTTCTCTTGCTACTTAGGATAGAAAAAGGGATTTTGCTTCACTGATCTGAAAAATGTGCATGGCTGCCCCTTCAAAACCAATAATATACTCTTTTTGTTATATGTATTGTCTAAACTTGATGACTGGTGATGCAAACATGTCTATGTAAACAATTACTACTTCCAAGTTTATACTAAGCAAAACTGTAACCCAGGGCAGTTTTCAGATAGGCTTTTCCTTTGATTTATTTTGGTTGCGTATTCTATCTAAATGTGCGATACAGGATCTCTTGAGTGGACTAATTTAAGAATACAAATGAATGCCTTTTATTAACAAGCTGACCACTCCAGCTGCAGGAAGAAAATCAAAACAGATTGCAATAAATTGCAAACCTGGAATATGTTTTGGCTTAATTTGCAGGGTTTTGGGATGAATCAGAGAGAGAGGCAAATAATGTTTACAGTCACATTTTACAATATTATGATATTGTTTAAATGTTGTAAATTCATCATTTTAGCTGTTGGATTTTCAGTTAACGCAGTATTTTCTTGGGAATAACGGTATAAATAAATTTGCATTGCCCTGTAAAAACTGTGAACTTTAATGTGTTTTACGTATCTTGTTTGGTTTCAGTGAAAACCCGCTACCGACGGTTGAGATTGCAATCCGGAATACAGGTGATGCGGACCAGTGGTGCCCCCTCCTGGAGACCCTTACTGACGCCGAAATGGAGAAGAAAATCCGGGATCAGGACAGGAACACCAGGTGCCACCGCCGTTTCATACGCTTTTCCTTCCGAGCTTCCCGCCGGGGTAGAATATAGTCAACAAGGTGGCATTTCCTCAAAGCGTCCACGAGGAAGACCTATCTGCTTTTGCGCACCAGCCTATGAAGTGATGTGTCTTTATCTGTGTCTGTGCCGTCGTTGCTTCAGCCGATGGAGCTACTTTATTAATCATAATTGCACTTTGCAAGTGATGTGTTGATATTTTACTTGACGTTAGCTGGTGGGATTGGACATTTCTCCCAGTGCTCGCCTTTAGCTTAGTAGCACCGTTCATACCAAAATTATTTTTATGCTCTTATTAGTTTCTTTTTTCAATTCTGTCCCCTATTCTTTATTTGGCCTTATAGCCTAACGCACTTAAAACTTCTTTCCAAATTTCACCTTTGTCTCACATTGAGATGATCTGAAACCCTCCAACTTTCCTTTTTCTGCCTTGGAGTGCCTAATGTATTGTAGGTCTCTCTGGCAGCCAAAAGTTTTAATCTTTGATAGGTAACGTCAAATCCACAATGCTCGCTAGGATTGTAGCTTTTCATGAGTTAGGCTTTGTTTCGGTGCTCTTTATATTGAGCAGTACTGTAAATGTCTGGTGCCAAAAACATGCTTGACTGTCAGTTGCCATGTTAAATAGATAACCTTGCTGCTTTATATGCTAAACATAACCGTTTAACTCTTGTCTGTTCCGGCTGAGCATAGCTCTGCTGAAATAAGCTGTTGGTAAAGTGGGTATCCTTTGTCACTGACCGATTAGTGGCTTTATGATGTGTAAGTGCAGTGTCATTGTAAGCTTATTAGGGCTTTTGTTGTTTCTTTTTCTCTGTGACAGTCAATGTAGTTTACAGTATTATTTTCTTGGAGGGTGAGGAAAACATTGTTTACAGTTGTAAGGAAGGTACGCCAAAAATGTATGTTGAGTTGTACGAATCTTGCGCTCTGTGTTGGGACACAGACTTTTTTGAGGCTGCACAAAAAGGTCCAGGTCATAAATAGTTAAAGACCACTTAATCCTCCTATACTGCAAATTATATTCTTCAGCTGTTACTGGCCAGCCAAGTATTGCTGGACAATTTTATGGCTGGCCTGTATGCTATTGAATAAGTTAAATGATGGGCATTATGCAATAATTCTAATAATATTTGGGATTTGTTTTAGGGTTAAAACCTTTGGGATCCCAACAGTTGACACACGGAGTTAAACTTGTTAAGCATAAATGCCATTGTAGTGCAATATAAAACCGGGCTGGTGTAACCCTGATGTTTGTAGCAAGGGTTGAATCATGTGTTTTGCAGGTTTGGGCTATATAATTTTTTTAATATAGTTTCATGATCAGTATTGTGACCCCCCCAGCCTGTTTACATTTCTGGTATTGTTCGTTAGGCCTGTCGTTATGAAGAATAAATTAATGTTAATTAGCCTTGTAGTTGGCTATAACTGTACATTCAAAACGGTATTACTGATAAAATCCCCTTTAGGTTTTATACAGCATAGTTTTTTTATTGTTTACACGATTTCATTGGAGTCTTGGTTTGCTTTCATCTTTTTTTGGTATTGTATTCCTTTTATAAAGGGAGACGCGGTTATATGCTTGGAAGCAGTAGGATTGGGGTCTTTTGCCTTTTCTGTTAGAGAGAAGTCTAGTCGTTTGCTGTGTCAAATATGCAACTCGTGAAGTTACCAAGTAATTGACATGTGTTGTTGAGACTGGTCCCTCAAGCCATCTTGAGTGTTTTACCCATCTGCATTGTCTCGGTTTTAAACCTAAACTGGTAATGGCTGTTATAGAGGCAAAGGGCCCTGACACATAAGTGCTAATTATGCGAGGTTATAGAGAATACCAAACACCAATGTGTATTGATCAGTTTTGTAAGTCGTTCCCTTTGGAGAGGTTTATCTGTGTGTAGCCTTAACCCCCTTTACAGGTACTTTCATTAGGAAAGGCGTCCGAACATGCTGTTCGTTTTCCACATTATCAATATGCTGCAAATCTGCCCATTGGCCTAGTTGTTTATCAAAATGTGTGTAAAACAATAGCGTTCTCTTTCTCGTACTTACGGAAGAGAATTAAGATAACGTTAAGGTAATGTTATGCTTTTAGCATACTTAAAAAGTTAATAATAGTATTACATTGATGTCGTTATAAAAATAGTACTGTATAGCTGGGGACTCATTTCTGGGCCAACAATTATCGCTTCCAGCTTCTCCTATTCATTAATGCCTTTATACGTTTTCTATTGATTTTCTAGAAACCTCCATTGTAATCCCTGAATCGGATTTCAGGAGGTCAAAGCACTAAAATAGACAATGTGATTGTTTGTGTGGGCATTTAATGTGGGGATAGATGGTAGTGTAATAGAGATACTACGTATAACATGCAGCATGTTTCTTCGAATGGCTGGTGTGAACAGTGAAAATATCTAACCTCCCCTGTAAACGTGAACCTAAGCCTTAGTGTTAAGATACTCCTGCAGCCTCCGTTATCATTTACCTTGCCCCTCTTCTCTTTTCCTCCTTATAGGCGTATGAGACGTCTTGCCAACACTGCTCCGGCCTGGTAAACAGTCCCCTCCCGACGAAACTCGCGGTTCACATCCTGGAGATGGAACCCCGTCCCATAAATAAACACAATGTAACAGTTTAAAAAAACAAACAAAAACAAACTAAGACTTAAGATTTTTGCAGGAGAGGAGGGTGGTCCCAGCACCTCTTGAGCCTAAATCAGGGGGAGCAGGGGACCCACACATTCCACTATGATAAGCAGCTGGATGCTGCTGAGTTTGGCTCCCTCACACCCCTTCCTTCCATGTACAGAGCGTGATGCATTAGTGCTACCTGACTACCGGAAGACCTGAGACAGATGTCCCAAGCCCTCCTTTATACCTGTGTACGTGATATGTAAAGCTTTTTGTGTTCTATTTTTCATTTGTATAGGTGCCTGATGCACTTGTAGGTAAAACTTTTTAAATAAAATGATTGCTCAATATTCTTTATTACTCGAGTTGTTTTTTTTTTGTGTGTCCGCATTAACTGTTATTTGCTCACAATTAAGGCACCCTGTTTTGCTTCGTGAATGAAGCTTGTTTCGTCCCAATCTGGAGATAAAGTAAGTTCAAGCGAGCCCTAAAACCAGATTTGCTGTTGGCCCTGAAATGAAGTGTAAGTCTGCGCAATGGAGGCATTGCCTGCCCAGTTATGGCTTATTAAGCTGTTTTTTTTCCTGATATGAATTACTGCTAATAGTTCTATCCGTTTATAAACCATGCGGTATGATGTATATAAAATGTTGTACAATAACTGTTTTACTATAAAAATAAACCAATGCATTCTGTCTACATCAGGCAGGACAGACCCTTCCAATGTATCAGATTTGTCCTATGCACACTTTACTGGTGAAAAGCCATACCTACACATTTTTTGAGGGCAGGTTATGTGTTTAACTGTGTTGTCTTTCAGATTACTGAAATCCTGTGTTTAGGTCTTAATGAGCTTTATGCTATTGGGACATTGCATCTCTGCCCTTAACATGAAAACCTAACTTCATCACTACACCAGGTATGTTAAATCTACATGAACGTTTCGGGCTGCAAGGATGCTTAACCTTAACCGTAGCCATGACCTACAGTAAAAAACGACACAATGTTTGTTTCTGGGGATACTATTGTGAAATCGCGGAGCTTGCTTTCTAAAATATATATATATATATATATATATATATATATATATATATAATATATAATGTGAATATTTTATTTAAGTTTGTGACATTATTGCCTGTGCCTACATGCTCAAAAAAAGACCTTACCAGCAGGACGTGCAAACAGAAAGTCAAAGGTTGGTTTTGGGTTTTGTGTTGTTCTTTTTCCAAGAATGCAATCATTTAATGCATATATGATATAAATGTCCCCTTGCAAATGTCTGGGGGCTTCCGCAGAATCCTCTTATGCATTAACCTTTGTCTCGGTTCTTTGCACCTCTCCACACAAGCACCTATAAAACTTTGTATGTGTTTTTTTTTTTTTTTTTTTTTTTTTTTTTAATGATCACAGTGATCATATCGGTAACATCTGTGTTATTGATCTTACAGGGTAATATTTTTTGCCCTTAAGAATTTTATATATAGTTATATAGAAGTATAGTCTCATGGTTTTTCTATATTACCTCAGGTTTCCACGTTACATCATATGTCCTTAGAGATAAAAAGTTATAAAAGAGGAGAATAGGGGAGAAAATCGCATAACATACACATTTTCGTTTATTATTTTCACTGGCATTTGGCCAAACGCACCATAAGGCACTTCTTGTCTGTTAATCTAACCACTTAAAACATTAAGTTTACCTGAGCTTTCTGCTATTTTACGACCATCCTACGATGACTGCTTCCAGTCTGAAGGGAGCCAGACTGGTTACAAAGCAGTTAATGATCAGGAACCTGTAATCTCATATCAGCGTGCTATAGTATGATCTCCTCTTCATTGCATCCTATTCTATCATAGTTTGTGATGAGTTGGCTGGGATTGTGGGAGAAGTAGTTTGTTGGACTGCCACCTGACCCTGGGGGTTGGATGATTATTTGGGGGTTCTGGACTGGACAGCAGCATGCTATAGATTCTGCATCTGTTACAGATTGTGGTAGAGGGATGAATTACATATTGAACATTATTCAGTTACTAAACCTAACTCAGATTATAAAAAAAAGTCATTCTTCAGTATAAATGGTTTTCTCATTTAAATGCTCAGCGTGTATATTATTTGTTATTGCACTGTATTTACATTCATTTGACTATTCACTTTAGCATCATTAATCTTTCTAGTTAACTGTCATTGCTGATTATTATCTATACCGCATGGTAAAATGTGAACATATATATCTGCCCTGTTAAATCATTTGAACGAGCAACTCATTGTCATATGTTTAGAATATTTTGATTTAGTTTCGCTCATCTGGATTTCTGTCACTATTCTATTCTCTGTGTTTATGACTTCTTTTTCAATTAGTTGCTTTCTTTATCTTAAAGTAAGTAATTGTGCACGATTATACCTTTTAGATTGATACATATAAAATAATTTGGTTCATAATTGAGAGGTAACACATTCATAGCCCATGACAAATTGGAGGTTCCACCAAGATCATTTATTTAGATTAATTAAGGTGAATAGGTTACTACTTAGTGTTTTGCTGAGTGGTGCGGTTGGCATTTTAAAACCTTCTTGAGCTGTCTACGTTTTTTTGTTTTTGGAAAGCCATGACAGGTGAAGGTGTGAGTGCAGCCCAGACTGGGACAGAAACGGCTCAAGCTGGAGTTAGTGTTTTGGTGAAAGACCAAATTTATAAAATTTGCGGTACTATATGTACGTTTAATGAATGGAGAGATGACCTTAAGAGAGGAATTCCAAGCTGTGCTTGTGAAATGTGGGAGCGAAAGAGTAGAGTAGATACTTGACTGACGTTTGGACACAAGTGATAAACCGTGCTAAAGAACTTTGGTTAATTCATGGACTGAAATCTTTCTTGTCTTGTTGTGTTAATACTCGAAAGCTCGATGCATTGACCAGGCTGGAGACAGTGCCGGAGTTAGAGAGGCTGTATCTGTACGCTTGCAGCCTCCTCGAATTCCTGAGGTGACAATCATTCATAGTTATCACCTTTCTTCTTTTAACCTCAGATTGAAAGAGAATTCAAAATACTCACTTAGCGGGGATGTGTTAACCATTTCTTTTGCAATTGACCATATGTCATTTGAAATAAATCCGCACCCACACACTCTTAGTGAAGTAACTAAAGGTCGTAAATAATGAATTGTTTATTCCCACACTAGACCTTAATCCGGAACAGAGTTTTGTCAGGGAAAGTCTGGAAAGGCTAATGCAAACTCCCATCATAAGGCATTTAAAGCCCTATGAAAGGTTTGTTTATGATATTGACCATAAGTCCTCCCAATATCCTACTGTGGCCATGTTTCTTTTATCTGTTACCTTGGGAAATGAAAACATTACTCAAGTTTTTTGCGGGGTTTTTTTGTTTTGGATTGTGAGGCACAGAAGTATTTAGGAAATTATGTTGTACATCTCTTTGCCGCAGAGGTGGATGTTATTAATTGTGTTTTTTGGTCCAGATTAAAGGGGGATCCTCAGAGTTATAAAGGTGGCTGGAATGCCCTTATGTCTACCTAGCTCATGCCATATGTAGCTGCTATGCAGGGCCCTGAGAGCGTGACTGTTCCAGAGGGGAGTGAGTGGTTTTACTCTTACGTGTGAAGTATGCACAGGTAATCAAATACACTCGTGCTTTTGTCAACTTTTGTAATGAGATACTACAGTCAGTGACTATTAAATGATCCAATACTAATTCTGGTAAATAATATGGCACCTCATAGAATATATTTGCAAAGAGGAACACTTATGGGATTGGCTATTGATTCTGGATATTACACTCATGATATTATACTCAGAATTAAGACCATGCAATGTCCCATAACCATGCCAAACCTATGCATGTGGGACATTGTTGATATTGCAAAATGCAAACTGAGAATTTATATATCCATCAGAGGAAACAATGGTACAATTGCAAATTTGAGAAAACTACATATTGTAGTTTTACCATCAATCTTTGAAGATGCTTGACAACAGCTGCATAAAACACGCCCATATGCCTCTAATTATACCTCAAATTGTCTAGTTTTCAAGAATTTGCTATTTTCTTGGGTTAAATTAACCCCTTTGCACCCCTTAGGACCTACCTGTACGCTTTAAAGCTGTGCCAAGAAGCCCTTTGGTATGTACTGGGAAGGCCTGACTTTGTGGCAGGGCCATTTCTGTCTGGACTCTCCCTGGCTTCCTGTCTACAGATTGCGTGTGTCGGCACAACCGCCAGTACACTGCTATATAATAAATGCCTAATCATGCGATCAGTCATTCCCTTTCAATGTGTGTTACTGCTGACACCCAAAGACAGATCAGGGGAATGAGAGCTTGGTGGTTTTATAGCGATCTCAGGCGTGACTCCCCTCACAGTGTCTCTAGGGGGAGATGGCGCTGGAAGCGCCGCCCTCTAGGAATGCCTTTTGCCACCCCTCCATTCTCCTCCTGCACACAGTTGGCAGGAGGAGGAGGTGCCGGAGCAGCGTGCAGAATCGCCGCCCCTCTCATTGAACGCTCCGTCGCCATCTTCCCCAGCTCCCCGCGTGGACTCTGGGAGTAAAGAACGAGATGCCGCCAGGACCTGGGATCCAGTTGTCAGCCTGCGTCGCCCCTGGCTGCCGGTACGTGCCTGACAGATGGTATCATATAATTTACTATAAAAAAAAAAGTGAGTTCTTTTCACTTATATTTGAAAAATCTTTTATTCATCTACAAAAAAACCTGCTGAATAGATTCTAATATTTTTCCTGAGTTTAGAAATACCCAATGTTTTCAGGGGGTCGTAGAGCAATAAGTACAAGTAGCATATTGCTATTTCAAAACTATTTTTTTCTCAAAATCTGGTCATTCTGCCCCATGTGCTATTCAGGACATCTTTGAGGCCAGACACTTTAATTTACCCCCATCAAACCATATATATTTAAAAACTAGACACTCTGGAATATTTCAAATACTAGTATTGTAACTCTTTCAATACACTAATTCTACCACCAGCCTTTGGCAAACGTAATTTTTTGGAATTTTTCTTTTTTACATCTGGGGGAAGGGCCACATGGGGCTCCTCCTGCAGATCTTGGTGTTGCTAGATGCCTCGACATCAAGGCTTTACAGCAACACTGTTTGGGTGAAGGAAGTCATCATAGATTGCTTTCTTACACCCTTTTAAATTCATGATGTGCCAGGCACGGCAGTTGATGCCAACAGGATGTTTTTCTTTGATTTGCCAGGCACGTTAAGAGGTAAATATTCATTGTTCATTGGGGGGTTTGTATGGGACACTAAACTAACACATAAGTTCTATAATTTTCTTGTATGCTTCTTCTGGTTATTATCTACAAAACCATGGCACCAGAAGAATCTAGTACCATTTAATATAACAGCTAGTATAGAGAATTATGGCAATGTCCACAGGTAACATAATACCAGAACAAGATATTGCACTGTAATTGCCTTCCCACTGTAAAGGGATGAGTCATGGACATCTGGAAGGCATCACTAGATGTGTATCAGGATAAATCTCTACTGCTGGGCTCTCTGAGGCTACATATTAAACATAAAAATATGCAGACCCAAAGCTGCACATACTGTCTTTATCATGTGGTTACTGGAATGGCTTTTAAGATCAAAGGTGCTGCTGTGTAAGCACATGTGTAACACATGTTCAGTATTATATATAGGATAGATCATTTATAAGGATTGGCAAATGAGTCATGTCATCAAGACAAGGATACAGAAAAGTTGTGGTAAAGGAAACGGGAACCTGGAGGTCAAAATGACAGGAAGTTGGTAAATCGTCTACAACTCTGTATCAAAACGTTAAGATTATGATGAGTTAGGAACTTTTCATCAGTTTCACATCAAAACATGGGCTTGTTATTATTGTTCACAGTATAACCCATCTAATGGCTTATTTTAAAAATGAAATATCACTACAATTGTTAAAGCTAGCTTGTACATTTTGTAGTCAATTTAAATGAAAATTTGATTTAAAATTAGTAGGCTTTTAAAAGGGAAAGTAGTTTGGAAGAAAATGTATTTACTCTTTAAGCATAAAACATAGTGCAGTATACAGAAATTTAGGTTAGCACAAAAAGGTGTTTTTATTTAAACGTATCCATAAACCTGTATGCTGTCATTGTTCTGGCATTTTCAGTGACTTTTCCCTGTTCCTATAGGAGACAAGGTGATAACACAGCTAAAATACATGCTGTTGTGGTAGTACGTGGTGTGATGCCAGGCCTTGGTAACGCAGACAAGATGAGCCATTCTATCTTCAAGGATATGCATCAAATAGCACTATGCGCATATATATATATATAATACGGTATATTTATAAATAAATATACCGTATTGGCTCGGATATAGGCCGCACCCGAATATAGGCCGCACCCTAAAAGTTAGGTGCTTTTTTTTAAAGAAAAAAGTTTCTGCCCCCCTCCCCCGAGATATGCTGCCACTCTGTCCTGAAGATGTACCCCCCCCTGAGATATGCTGCCACTCTACCCCCCCGAGATATGCTGCCACTCTGTCCCCAGGATGCCCCCCCACCAGACTTACCGGTGCAGACTCCACGGGGCCGGCAGGGGACATCTACGCATAGCGTGTATTCAACTTCCGGTACCGGCACTTCCGCCGTGGGAAGTACCGGCAAGGAAGATTAACGTACATCGCGCAGACGTTCACCGGCAGCGGCGATGCAAGCATAAACAACCTCCGTCGTGTGGGTACAGTAAATGAGAGAGAAGAAAATTAATGCTAAACACAAAAAACTGCCATTGTCACGGAGGGTGCCAAAATAACAAACAAAATACCTCTGCCTGACCTTTAAGTGTCATTTGCAACAGGAAAAACAGCAGTAGACCCACAATATAACTTGCCATGTCATATCCTCATTTCAACATGTTAACATCACCGGTGATAAAACAAAGGTCTGTCTATAAACAGAATTCCGGCTTGGATATGAGGGGTTTATTAAGTTAAGCGGGAGTTTGCAGGAGACCTGCAGTTTCAGATCACCAACTTCATAGTTCTTTGAGGGGCCAACCATAGTGAGGCATTCTTATTAATATTATTATTAAGCTTCCAGATGCTGTAATGGCGTGCATAAACTGGTCTCCCAAAAAGGCACCAAAGGGTTAAAGCCTCCAAACAAAGGCAGAGAGCCGGGCCTTTAAAATTCTGTCTGCAGTGCACTGGTGGATCATGGATCAGAACAAGTCATTTGGGTCTAAAAAAAAAAAAAGTGCTTCAGTTTTAAACCTGAGAGAGAGGCCGACGCGAGAAGATGCTGCGTGATGGATTCCCAATGAGAACACTCTTGGAAGTGAGTTTTACAGCTGCCTATGTGTGAAGAGATTTTATTTTTTTTATTTGCTGTTTATTAACGAGCTGCAAATCTCTGCTGTTCTTACGAAATAAAATGGACTTTATTTTAACTTTCGTTCTCCTGTCCTGCTGCGAGAGAACCCTCCAGAGGTGCACACTACGGCAGACACCCATGTCTATATCTTCAAAGCAATTGACTTTGAATCACTTCAGTATGATGCAGTAGGTAATGAATTATAATCGGTTTGAATAAGTGTTTCACAGTATTGCAATATTGCAATGTTTCATTTTGGTAACCATTGAGCAAATGGGATTGTAGGGTGTTCAGAGCGGTCTCTTGGCATTGTGGCCGCATGCAACCTCTACAGCAACCCAATACTCTTGGCCCTTACGCACTTGAATGGAAAATTCTCAATTCTGAGGTTACATCATTAACGTTGCTCCTTTCACATGTATATAAAATGTAGATCCTTGGACCCAGGCATCGGGACAGTAGGCTACCACAAAATAAATATGAGAAAAAATATTGGTCTTGCGTGTGACCCGAGGAGGTTTATGTTTATGGACTGCAATACAAAAATATAATTTGTGGTTGCAGCTCAGATGTACTCTGGTTTTTTGTCTTTATGGGGGAAGCAAATAAAGCCTCTTAAAAGAACACCCTGACCTAAAGTAACCCATCTATTCAAGTCGTCAGCCACAAAGAATTAAAACCTAACAAGTGGGGGTAATGGGGTCTTGGGTCTGTCTCCATTTAGTGTGTGCTTAATTTAGAAAATGTTTTTCTTAGGCCCTGTGGTATGCATACATCAGAACACTTCCTTTTTAGAGCAAAACAGGGTCAGGTCTGTGTTTCATTAAATGTACAGAATGCATTTACATCAGCGGTAGACTGCTTTTGTCCTCAACTTGTAGTTCAAGGAAGCATGGAGACAATGCTAATGGTCTTTAAGAATCTCAGGTTTTATACTGTTCACAAAATTTTGAGCGTGGTAGGAGGTAGTCCTAAATATTTACTGCTAAAAGGAGTCTGGGAAGAAGCAGGGTGGAGATCTATTTTATAGATAGCCACCGTGGCGAATGACTCCTGGGATTTGCCCTGCCCTGTTATATATTACATTACGGGCATTAATGGCTATGACAGCTCATCACTTTTCACACTGGTTAGTGGTTAATTCATAAAGCAGAGCTTATCGAAATATCACACACCATAATGATGAAATGCAGAATGCAGAGCGTTTGAAGATTTTGTTATGGAAAACAGACCTATATAGCTAATTGAGAAGCAGCTGGTTAACTAAATGTACAGAAACGTATACAGAAACTTTATCCCAGTTGTTTTGTGACATCCAGATTGTGTTTACACTGCCATCTAGTGTTCAAAACATGTCCTGCAGCTACAAACCCAATTGCTAACGGATCACAAGACGAAACAGGAAACATAGAAAATGTATTTGAAATAGTTGGGAATAGCATAGGTTTCTTAGGGAGACACTTCTCCTAAAATTAATGTGTGCGTACGTTAGAAAATATTTCAATTTTGTATTAGGAAGCAAACGTATGTTTTGGATTTTCAAGTTGTCTAATATCTACTTGTTCGCATATGCAAACATCCACATACTACAGGCACAAATAGAAACCCTTTTAGACAGAGGCCTACAGTGATTTAAATATTTTCTGCAAACTGTAGATGAAGCCAGTCAGCGGTCTACAACCAATTTGCAAATATTGCTACATAAAGAAATAAGGAAGACCCGCAGCATCCTCATTTTACATTTAACACATTTCAAGAGATCACAGGGGAAAGGAATATGGTTCCTTGATCCTACAAAGTTAATGAAGCAGGATTACATTTTTTTTCATCCTGCTCCAATTTGTAAATTCTGCCTTAACTTCATATGATGTGCTTATTATTTTTAAACATACAATATTATTTTTGAGGATTATTATAGGGTTGCCGCCTACGCTACATTCTTGAAATGCTGTTCGAGATGCCTGTACCTTAATATTCCTGACCATCAAGCTTCATTATTGGTGATAACATTCAAAATGTTTGAATGGTTGAAGTGCTGAGCAGGCCTTTAAACAATCTCTCTACATTAACTATTAATCAGGATTCACAAAAGATGATTGAGGTTTACACATTGCCTTGTTTTAGATGACAAATTAATGCTTGCATCAGAAAGGATTTGGGAGATCAGTAGGAATTAAATTTTGTTCATGTAGAGTACAAGAATCGTAGCAGAATTGGACCATGCCAATATTTAGCCAGTTCCATCCAAAAAATGTTTGTTTTTTTTTTAAATTTAAAAAAAGTGCCTCTGAAACAAGACTGGTACTACAAGGTCAATTAAAAAAAAAACTTTTTAAGGTAAACAACTCCAGCACCCTCACATGGATGGCTCAGAGACTGTTGCATATGTCAATATATTTGAAGGTACTTGCTATTCGGTAACACTGTTCTAGACCGATTAGGCCCTGTTACGACAGTCTTCAAGACAAAGTTGTATTAGATTTCCAGTAGAATTAAAAGTCCAGAACAGCTGCTAAAGCAAATCTTAATGTTTATTTTATTGGTAATCAGTTACATCTCCCTCCCCGGATGTGTTGCAAGAAATAAAAACATTTTGTGGAATTGTATGGTGGACTTTGAACAGCTGTTAATGCTCTGATAGTCTGTCCTGCAATACCCCTATACAGAGGTCATTTCTTTGTCCTGCAAATAAGTTCCCTGCGTCATGTAATATTCTTGAAGTGTACTGCCCTTAACCAGTTCAATCTCAAACACAGATGAGTGCATAAAAGGACAGCACCCTGCAATGTTAGCCAAATCGCTGCATAGTAAACATCTTGCATTCACATTTAAACAGCCGAGTACCAATCACCAACCAACAATTCAATTACAATGAACAGGCAGGAGTTAGAGCCTTTTGCTTTTTTTTTTTAGGGATTGTAATGCATGACCAAAGGCACGGTGTGAGTTATTTGTAAACTTGCAAATCTAGGTTCCTGGTGGATGTACTTGTATCCAGATGGAAGTCAGATGCTACAGGAGTGCCTCCTCCTACTTATTATTATTTATTGATTTATATAAGGCTATCATGTTCCACAGCATTGTACTCTGGGTAAGCAGGACATAACTGAAACAAAAATAATCGAGGCATACCCTGTATAACAGGTTTTGAGGTAGTGATTATGGTGGAACTGTGGAAACGATAATTGCAAAAACGAGCATGCTGGAAGGAGGGGGACACACGTGGAAGATTGTTTTTACTAAGGAACAGACAACATAAAGACTGACACCAGCCATGTGTAAATGAAGGAGGAATGGTTATGACTAAGGATAATTAGCATATACTGGTCTATTGCTTATTGGTTTAAAATAAATGACTTGTTAAGAAGAAAGGTAACTGTAAGACCGGAAATGAAATGGGTTGCTAATTGGGTTGTTAGCAAAGGAAGTACATGGGATTGACATGTTAGTGTCGCAAAGACAGAATGGGGAGTGTGAATTCAAATACATCAAAAAATAACAAGGATCTATTGTGTAGATGGTTGACCAATGGTTCTCAGAAAATATGTTTACAATGGCTGCCAATGTTATGTATTGGATACACGTGTAAGCACAGTCATTTCCTGGTAGCCGTGCCTACATGCATGTTCTCCTTCAAGTATACATAAAAACATGGACAGACACTGAAAAGGTCTTTCTATTTGTCTGTCCTCCAGCATTTGGTTCCAGAAAGCTTAAAAACATATTCTTTAATTAAATTTAAAGGGGAACTCTCGCTTAATTTTCTGATATTATTGGGGGACACTGACCAATGTATGTTTTTAAGTAGGTTTTTGTTGCTCAAACGAAATTGTACATAAAGATTTGCATTAGTGTCTCTGTTCCTGGTTTCCCAGTGTGATTTACAGGCAGTTCATCCCAGGGGAAAGTTAGCATCTTCTGACCAGGCAGGGGGGGCAGGTACAGCAAAAGAGGCCCATTTGCCACACACACACACACACACACACACACACACACACACACACACACACACACACACACACACACACACACACACACACACACACACACACACACACACACACACACACACACACACACACACACACACACACACACACACACACACACACACACACACACACACACACACACACACACACACACTCTCTCTCTCTCTCTCTCAGTAACTGAGGCACACACGCACACTTATACACTCTCACTCTAACATAGAAACATACACACACCATCCCATACCCCTATACCTCACTTACTCTTTACTTCACCCACAGCTTACATGACCCCACTGCCGTCCTACCATCCAGGGTCAATAAAAATTGCCAGTGCAATTGCCTTTGTTAGCCTGGCTTCCGGCCCTAAGGGACAGCACAAGCCTGAATTGACGTCAGAATAGTGAATAATCAAAAACTGATTACATTTCACCCTCCTGTGAGCACCATCGTGAAACAGTAACAGGATATAAAGTTACCTATTCATACGAGTTTCTCATAAAGTTAAGGTTTGAAAAGCATGGACTAATGTTTGCCTTTATTCACCATTCTATCATTCTCACAATCCGCATGATCTTTAGTTATCCATTACAGACACACATTCTTTGACATGAGGATTAGATTCTATTATTCCTTGATATGAGGATTATAACACTCCCACTCTTGTAGACCGGGCACAAGACTACGGAATTCATGTGCGGACCAGATAATGAACAAGGATGGGGAAATGGTAAGAATCAATGGTTTTTTAAGATTTCTATGGACATACCTGGAATCTAGATTTGCGGGTATGAATGAATGAGATTTGGATAATGGTGTAAATGATATCTATGTGGCGCGAACGTCGGTATTAGATGCAAGATAACAATTGGAAATGCACCCTTCTAATTTTACAGGGAATTCACGGCTAACGTTTTACTGTAGGACATGGGCATTTTAATATTACATTTAAAAGCAGCTGGTCACAACACAATATTTTACTAATTATACCACTGTACCCAGCAGGTCTCATGTCACAGTCCCCTCTCCATTTGAGCAAGAGGCTACCGTAATATACCAATAAATAAATGCAAAGGAGATGTCCTGGCATCCTTCTGTACGTTTCAAATAAGAACATGCTTTGTGGTCTGAAATAAATGATTGCACGTGATCATTAACACAATATTCAAGGTTTTTCCTTGTGCAGACCACTTCCAAAATAAAACTTAGGCAGTAGGCATCTCCAAGTTATCTTTTGGTGGCCGTAGGGAAATCTGTATTTAAGCCATAGTGAATTTAAACCAAAGTAGGAGAGCACAGTGCTATCTGGCTGGGTTATTGGGAACGGTACCTCTAAAGTTGTAGGTTGGTAACTTTTGTCCCATGGAATAAGCCCAGAGATGTGCCCCAGTAACATAGTGATGCGTAAAACAGATAATTAGAGGAATCTGATCTGTTTGTCTCTCAGTATCAGAAATTCTTTGTAACAGTGGTTATAGTGTTAAATGTTACTGTGCAGTGCCAAGTACACTGAGGGCAGACAATACACTTAGAGTACAGCCAATAGCTGGGGACAAGGTAAATACATATGGGGGGATTCTGCAATAAGGGAAAGGTTAAAAGAGTCATTTACTACCATATGTATTAAAGGGCATACGATGGCTGGTGTGCCCCTGCGGCTGAAGCATACAACTAACGCTGTGAGGGAGGGCTAGAGCAGCTTCTGTAATGAATGGAAGAGACCCAAGCAGGTGCCAGGTTTCCCCTGCACTCTATGGCGCGAGACCCAGAACGCGTGGCCGCGCATGATCGTCATTCTCCACACATTTGCCGGGTGTAGGTGACGTCGTAGCGGCCTCCGTTTCATTGAGTAAAAGCTTCCCACTGAGTTCAGGTCTGAAGGTGACGCAAGGTCACAGGTCGTGTTTGTACTGGAAGGGGGGGGCACAAGTGTCGCACCGCCAGCTGCTCGTGTCGTTTCCCGGGCTGCTCCGGTTACTAGTACCTCACCTTCGGATGAGTGATAATGATGGCGAGGAGGAGCCCGTCGGGCGCGGCACCTCCCGGACCCAGGTGAGAAAACACATGCTCTTTGCATGCCCCAAAATCCTAGGGAAAGAGAACATGCGCCCGTGACGTCACGAGGCGAGAGGCGGGTGCTGCGGGTAGCTTCGGGACTTTCAAGTGGGCGGGGCAATATTTGTTACCGCAATGTAAATACGGTTTGTCTGCAAAATAATGCGTTGGTGTGGAGCGAGGTGTTCGCCTTCTGTGCACCTCTAATGTAATTTCATTATTAAAGATCATTATTTCATTCCTGTGCGATATTTTGGCTTTTGGTAATACAAGGAAGGCTGGCAGAGCCAATAGCATTCCCCAATTGAAAATAACTGTCTGTCTACCTGTCTATCTATCATTTGAAACAAGTCGTCTATTTTTTGTGTGCTATTTTAACCCCCCAATAATATCACTCAATAATATCTCTGGGCTTCCCAGCTAATCCCCAGATTAGTGTGTGTGTGTGTGCGCGCGCAGGTGGACAACAGTAATCTAATGTATAGTGTGTTCTTTCACACCTTCATGCCTATCGTGTGTCGCTTATAGGGTCGTGTGCTCCTGTTAATGATGTGTGCCGCAGGGATTGGGGGGACATTTCAGTATGGATACAATCTCACTATCATCAATGCACCCACCATGGTGAGTAGTCATTGTAGACAATATCTAAGTGGTAAAATAAATCTTGTTAACCATTCACCGCTGTGCTTGTGCGCGGTTTGTCTTTGTACTATACTCTTGAAGCACCGTTTCCTTTTTATGTCATATAACTCTCTATTGTGTCTGGATCTTAATATATGACTAACACATACCTCCTCCAACATTTTAAGCGGCAAGATGAGCTGGGCACACTTTCTATTTTACCCAGCCCATCCAAAGTGACACTCACTTACTAGATACCTAATAAGTGAGTGGCAAAAAACCCATCAAGCTCAGGACAGAATTCTGAGTTACTTTGCTTACCACTTTTCTCCAGACGGAGAATTTTCCATTTTTATCATCCAACCATAAGCATTTAAATTAGAAACACAATTTTTAGGCATGTATTTACAGAATTATTGCCCTGTTGCGTCCCTCAAGAGCTGGAGTTGTGCACCCCGTCCGTAGACATGGAAATGTCAGTAGTGTAGGAAAGGAACAAACGCTTTATGTCAAAATAAATGTATAAGCACATTTACTGCAGTTTAAATACACATGTACATTTCATTTTAATACATGCATGCAGAGTTTTTTTTTTTTAAAGACTCCAAGTTAGGGACAAACGAGGGACACTTCTAGTAGTTCACTTTCCTCTTCCCACTACCTCCTATCTTCTGTAGCACATCCAGAAATTTGTGAACCAGACATGGCTAGAGCGCACTGGCGTGGAGCTGCAGAGTTGGGTTATCACTTTGATCTGGTCTCTTGTGGTGTCTGTGTACCCTCTAGGTGGGTTCCTGGGAGCACTGCTGGCAGGCCCGTTGGCTATAAGACTTGGAAGGTATTTTGTTTCTGTCTTTTCAATATTTTATTTTTAATAATATAAATAATAAAAAACTGGAAGGAAAAAACCTTGTAATCACAGGGGGGCTAATGTATTTCTACATTTCATACTGTAAAACAATAAGTTTTTCTTTGCAAAAATGCAAAAAAAAAAAACACATAGGAGAAGTAAATGGTTTGCAACAATTAGAGCTCTTCAAAAAATACTGCATGTAGAGCTGTTTGACTTGAACAATATGGATTGTTCTGGAACGTGGTTAAATGGGACGCCATTATTTTTGTCTTGCAGTGTTCCATTGATCCAAGAAGCCATTTGTATCTGTTCTGTTACTCCTGTGTTTCTTATGAACAGCAATCAGCCCAAAATCATGGCCCCTGTAGTTCAATAACAGCTTGATATCTGCCTGTTAGGTAGCCTTGGTGTAAAGGTTACGAATGTAGTATCAAATTATGTTGTTCTTTTCGGGAGATCCCCATTGTTATAATATTAAAAAATAATCAGTAGACTTTCAAAAACAAAGTCAGGGGGGGCATTGTGAACCAGCTTCAAGTAAATATGATCAAGGTCTGTTTAGCCAATAGGCATTAATAAGGGCATCAATCAATGAACACACAACGGTGACGTATCATCTGCTGTCCACACACATTAATTGTTTTAACCCAGGCCCGCAAATATCTCCCATTTCGTTTGTGGGCACTTGCTTTGTAGTCTTCGGCAGAATTTCTAAAAGTGTTGCACACTGTGAAGTTGTCTGCTTTTTTGACAGAATATTGTGTATTTTATACTATATGAGATTTCCACTTGTATCTGAAGGAAGAAGTCTCTGCTTCTTAACAATTCCTTCATAATGCTATCGGCAATCTTGTGTGGGTTCAGCCGGGCTGCAAGATCCTTTGAGATGATTGTGCTGGGCAGGATACTTGCTGGGATCAATTCTGGTAAGAGTATGAGGTATCAAAATGTACAATTTATCCGTCAAATATATGTCTTATGTAAACCAAATGATTGCAAACTAGGTAGACAGAGGTAGGGCTTCTTTTTTTTCAAAAGTAGTGCAAGGTCATTAGATGTCCTAAGATGAGCCGTGATTTGGAGGCCATCAGCATCTCATCCTGAAACATACCCTTGGCCTATAGTTAATGTTTGCTGCAATATGTACCAGACAGCTGTGCAGGGTGATATAGCATAGATTATGTTCTGCACTAATTTATAAATTGTGACATGCTAAATGTTAGGAAACTTTTAGAAGAAGAGTGTCACAAAGTGAGTCACCAAAAACTGCCTGCCTTCTAGAAACTACACAAACATTTATATGAGAGAAACACTTAAATACATAGGGTAGAGGCTAATAAAGTAATGCAATTTAAACATGGTATAGGCATATGGATATCTTGAATCTAGAGCAAGACCAAGGACTGATTATTTACAGCATGAAACAAATGGGCATCTGTCGTCAAGCTTTATGCTTCTATGTTCTATAGGAATGTTTATAATGCTCTGTGAAATACATTGATTAGTGCTGTTTGTTTTCTAGTTTTTCTTTTCTTTGGTGTATTGGTATACTCTTGGAAACTTGTGTGAAACAGCAATGTCTCATAAAAGATCTTCTTGTCTAGGAGTCAGCATGAACATTCAGCCTATGTATCTGGGAGAGAGTGCTCCTAAGAAGCTTCGGGGGACAGTAGCTTTGTCTTCTGCAGTTTTTACTGCGCTGGGGCTGGTGATGGGACAAGTGGTGGGACTCAGGTAAGAGACAGAGTGTGGACTAGACTGTAATGTATCCTTGTTTAGCATAAACTATGTTCTTAGACTCTTAGATTAACTATCTTGAAAACAACTGCCTTCAGTTACTTATCTGTTAAGGTGGAGACCAACAAAAGATGTGTTAATCCTAGGGAATCAATTAATGTTAGCTTTTAATTATTATTTTTTTCATTAATGCCTGAATTCATATTAGCTATGCAACAGCTCTTGCCTTGACATCAGCACATATGTTTTTTGCACAGGCTTAAATGCTATTAGCAAGTATAGAGTGTTGGCAAGGTTCCACCTAGTCACCAGCAGGAATACTTAGAATGAATGTACACATTTGTATGCTCACAAGCAGGGGAGTATTTAGAAACGACAGGGCCCCAGTGCAAAAATTGCCCTGTGGCCCCCAACTTCACCAATCAACATGTTCCACATTGCCACCTTTGCCCCAGATTGTGAGTGCCACCTTTACCCCAAGCAGCTTACCAGTGTCATCCTAACTCCCAAACACCCTTTCTGTCCCATCTTTTCCCCAGCTGTTCAGCAACTTATCTGTGCAATTTTTGCCCCAAACAACTTCTCTGTGCCATCATTGCCCCACCATTGTATATGCCACCACTCACTCTCACACTACTCATTCTAACACACATCATACATCCTCAGATACACATGCACATTCATGCTCACACACTTACACTTATACATAGGAGTCCATGCTCACATGTTGGAGAGAGTTCAAGGGGCAATGATGGGACAGACGATGACAGTCCAGGTTGGAAGTGCTTTTTTCTGAAGAATTTTGAACCGGCACAAGGAGACAGGAACAAGTGATTGCATGGTTCGCTTGGTAGAGTTGGGCCCCGCTGCAAACCCTGAGATCCCTGTAGTTAAGCCACTGCTCACAAGCCTTGTTGGGTGAGCTTGCAAGAGTAGGGCCTTCTTCTCATTTTGTATCAGTTTTTTATTGTGTGGGATTTTAAATTATTTTATTGACTTTGTTGTAACAGTGCTACGAAATCTGTTGGTACTATATAAATAAATGTAATGGGTGCGTTCACTTAATCTGAGACCTCTGGAGACATTGGTTTGTTTTCAAACTGTTTCAGTAGACTGCTTCACCAAAAGTGTTCTTTCCTTCCTACCTTAGGGAGATCCTGGGAGGCGAGGAGTCCTGGCCTCTGCTGTTGGCAAGTAATGCTGTTCCTGGCATCCTGCAGCTTGTGGTTCTTCCATGGGTTCCCGAGAGCCCTAGATATTTGTTAATTGACTTAAAGGATAAGGACTCCTGCATCTCTGGTGAGGAATGGGACATTACTGTGGTGTAAAATTAAAGTGGTAGCCAGGAACCCACTGGTGCACCCAATCTGCTTATCTGAGAATGGAACTGGGAATTATCTTACTATGTTACTTCATTACTTCATTAAATCATGTCTGGAGGTTTCCTTATATTGTATAAAGAACATAAACAAGACATTAACTCTTTATATCTGTGAGGCTTACATTGTAGCTATACCATAGTGCATTATATGATGATAGATTATAAAGTTTACCAGCACCGTATATATGTGCATGAACAGTTTGTATCCTGGTTGTCAGCATCAGCTTGTGGTTACCCTTTAAATTACATCTTGTCATCACTCCTGCCTGATGTTTTATATTTACCGTATTTGCTCGATTATAAGACGAGGTTTTTTTCAGAGCAAATGCTCTGAAAAATACCCCTCGTCTTATAATCGGGGTCGTCTTCTAATCAGACCTCAAATAGAGGTCTGATTAGGAGACTAAGATCCAGATCCCCCGCACCGCTGCAGGGGACCTGGATCCTCCTATCGTCGCCCCCCCCCCCGCACGCACGCACGCACGCACTTACCGGTGCTTCCGGAGGTGAAGTTGGCAGCGGGGGTTTGTATGCGTCCGTCGCAAATACCTTCCCCGACTGTCAGAGATCAGAGTTCCAGAGTTCCTGATCGCTGACAGCCGGGGAAGGTATTTGCGACGGACGCATACAAACCCCCGCTGCCAACTCCACCTCCTCCCGGCTGCCGCGGAATGAGACGTCAACCCGCTGCCCCGGCAATACAGCAGGAAATTGGAAGCACCGGTAAGTAAGTAAGTGTGTGTGTGTGTGTGTGTGTGTGTGTGTGTGTGTGTGTGTGTGTGTGTGTAGGGCATTTCTGGAATGCCTTACACCCCTATATGCCACTCTGGCACTTAGGGGGTTAAAAGGCATATTATGGGGCAGAGTGGCATATAGGGAGGTATAAGGCATTTCAGGAGGCAGAGTGGCGTTAAGGGGGCATTTAATAGAGCACTCTGCCTCCTGAAATGCCTTATACCTCCCTATATGCCACTCTGCCCCATAATATGCCTTTTAACCCCCTAAATGGCAGAGTGGCATATAGGGGTATAAGGCATTTCTGGAGGCAGAGTGCTCTATATAATGCCTTTTAACTCCCTTAATGCCACTCTGCCTCCTGGAATGCCTTATACCTCCCTATATGCCACTCTGCCCCATAATATGCATTTTAACCCCCTAAATGCCAGAATGGGATATAGGGGTATAAGGCATTTCTGGAGGCAGAGTGGCACATAGGGGGTTAAAAGGCATACCATGGGGCACAGTGGCATATAGAGGGTTAAAAGGCATATCATGGGCCACAGTGCCATATTGGTGTGGCAAGCCTGGGGGCAGATGTGCGTAACTGGGGGCAGGTTGGAAAATACAAGGAAATAAAAACAAAAAAAATATTTTTCTCAATCATAGCTTTTATTAAAAAAAATAGTTTACATGAATTAACATTTACTGGTAAAACTTTTTTCCTTCAGGGTCGTCTTATATTCAGGCTTTTTCTTTTTTTCCTAAGTTAATATTCAGATTTTGGGGGGTCGTCTTATAATCAGGGTCGTCTTATAATCGAGCAAATACGGTATGCTTTATTCAAAGACACATGTTCTTTGTAAAACACTTCCTCTTGCAGTGGGATCACCAGATTTATTGAGAATGTAAAATGATTGCACTGATTTGGCGCTGAATGCTAAAGACACCTAAATAATTAAATGCAGACATTTAGTAACTCAGAATGTTTTACAGCGTTGCAACAGCTGCGTGGCCACTGTGACCTAAGCAGTGAGATGGAGGAGATGTTGGCTGAACAGGCTGCCACAGAAGGCCAGAAGCCCAAAAGTCCCCTAGAACTGATACAAGAGCCATCACTAAGGTGGCAGCTGCTTGCTATTGTGGTGCTTAGCAGTGCCATGCAACTGTGCGGGAATGACTCGGTGAGACAATCTACCCCTTATCCATTCTTTTTCTACATCTTTGTTTCTAACTACATTAACGTTGTAACTGTTCTATTAGATATCACTGTGCATGTTCCCTGCACTCTATTCTCACATCCTCTTCTCGTGTCATCGCTTCTCTCTACAATCATCTTTGCTCTGTTCTAGCCACTTCTCTTTATCATATGTTATTTTGTCCCTCCTAGATGTATTTCTACGCATCCTACATATTTCAGGAAGCTGGAATCCCCAATGAAAAAATCCCATATGTTGTGATTGGCACTGGAAGCTGTGAGCTGATTACGTCAGCTACCTGTGTAAGCAGTTTTGGCCAAGAGGTCTCACAATACAATTGTCTCTGTAATAGAAGTAGAAATACTTTTTTCATATAGTGATTTGATTCATGGGTTGATATCTGATTGTTCACGTGGTATTGCTCAAGTGATGTGTGTTCTAGGTTGTATCTCATTCCAGACTCTGTTCATTGACCGTGTTGGCCGCCGAGCGCTGGTGATTGGAGGATACAGTATGATGTCAGTCTGGGCTGTAGTTTTCATGGTTGCTTTGTCTCAGCAGGTATTTTAACCATGTTCAGTAATGTAGATTAGCATTTATAAAAACTTTTCATCTCTTTTTGTTACAATAAACTTCCTTTATTTGCAGACCTGGAGGCTATTGGTGTCAGTCATGTGATATTTTGGTTGGGTTTCACTCCAAGATGATTGTTTATGTCAATTGCAGTGAAGTCTGTTCCTCCAAAGACTTTCATAAGTCAGCATCCTGCTGCAAAAACTGTTCTGTTGTTTATCATAGCAAGTATGATAAAGACAAGTATTTGTCTAGTAGATCGGTCTAAACATACAAATGGTTATTATGAAGCGGCCTGAAAACATTATGCAAAAACTAGAACTGTTTTAAAAATGAAAATAGCAAAATAGTTTTGAAAGTTTGACTAAACGTTCCCCTTTAACCCCTTAGACATACATTACATCCAAAAATGCATTCAGTAAAGCCTTTCAGGATGTACATGTACGTCCTGACTTTCTTGCAGCGGCAGGGACATCTCCCTGTCACTACATGGGAGATTAGGCTGTGTTTTGACAGCCTGGACTCCCCCCTGTCAGCAGAAGCCAGACAAGTTGTTTAGGGGCAATGATGGCACAGACTAGCTATTGAAGTTGGGGGGTCTCTGGGCAATTTTCAAACCAGGGCCCTGTGGTTTCTAGTTACACCCCTGCAGTAGGGTACCTAGTGTTATGTGCTGAACTAGCTAGTGTTAGATGAAGCAGTTTGTTACTTACCATTTCCATGGGTGTTCCTGCTTTCTGGTTTCCTCCATGTGCACAGGAGGCTGTTTCTTTTGTCTTCACAATGCTCTAGTATTGACACTCAAAGCCAGACCACGGACCAGGAGCGATGGTGTCGTCCTCCGATAATGTCAGCCGCAAAGCCACTTATTGCTGAAAATATGGCCGCAATGTTGGCCTTTTTGGCAATATATGGCTTCCATATGACGACCATACATAATTTGCATTTGTTAGATGCTGCTTGTGTGCATACAATAGCAGCTTCCAGGAACACATTAAATAAAACCAACTTTTCTCCAGTGCTATACTACACTACTATATATAAAACACTGTATGTAATGCTCAAAGAAATATATTTATTTTTCCATGGGACCTTCTTCAATGTTTTTTCAGGAGCGGGTCCATTGGATGCCATATCTCAGCATGGTCTGCATATTTGCCTACATTCTGAGTTTTGGAATCGGTCCAGGTATGTGTGTCGAGATTTTCTAGTGTCCATATCTCTATTTCCCAGATTCAGTGTTCCCTGCAATTATTGCATGTGGTTGCATGAAATTGTTTTGCACACATTTATCCTACGTGACACTCAGGACATCCTGGACAAAAAGTTTGCCTTCACCCTGATGGATGTTTGGAACGAAATTCTTGGTCCTACAGTGCTTGCCAAGGCCCATAACAAGACACTCCAATTTGCAAGAATACCTGATAATTATTCTTCCTTTATAGTTGATTGGCCCTAGTTTGGCATGAGGTAGTTGCGACTTGTTTTAATGTGTTGCATTGGTAAATGGTCTGATTCCTTCTCTGCGACAGTTTTATTTTTGACATACCTTCACAGAAGAAATGTGTATACCTGCATCAGTCACCTGTTATCTTGTCCTCCTTTTACTGCATAGCTGGGGTTACTGGCATCATGCCAGCCGAGATATTTGACCAGATGGCACGTCCAGCTGCTTACATGATCTGTGGGTCCCTTATTTGGCTCAATTTGTTTGTGATGGGACTCGCTTTCCCTTTTATTGTGGTGAGTGAAACCTGCCTACTTTATTCTTCTCATTTGTAAATTTGCTTGCTGCATTGTTGCACTGATCCTCTATCCGCATACTTTTTACGTTATTAGTGTTGCGATACCTTTAAGGAGGTATCATTTGTTTAGTATTGATTGACTGATGCAGTCAGGTGTCCAAGACATCAGAGAGCTCTAATTTTATGAGCCAACATGGCAATATCTATGTTTTCCTTATACAGCAAATCATTTTACAATATTCTGTAAAAATAATTTTACACTTCCTCTCTTTTCCTATTTCCTAATGTTCCTTAAACTACTTTCTTAACTTTGCTTGTTTATTAAAAGCCCAAATCCAGGAATCGACTATTCCAAGTTTTTATCTATTTCAGCAAGGCCTTGGTCACTTCTGCTACATCCCATTCCTCATCGTTTGTGTCACCACTGCTCTGTATGTTGGATTCTTCTTGCCAGAGACCAAAGGCAAAACTCTTCTAGAGATCACAGAGGAATTCAGACAAAGCAGAGACAAAAAACAGGAAGGGAAAATTGCCTGGAATGGACCTCAAGAGATCAAATCCACAATGCTATGACAACAACCTTAATGGAAACAGGGGGCATACATTTGGACGTCAGTGCATTCTGTGTCATCCGTCAGTGATGTATAAAACGCACAGGTTTGGTGCTGGCCTCTTGTTCTCAAGGCACTATAAACTCATCCTAAATCTTCCAATGAAAATGTTATATTTAATTGGGAGTTAACGGGTGAGGTACAAGATACCTCCATTTATCCTGCCTTTGCTGCTATGAGCCCTAAAAATGACTTGTGTACCAATAACCAGTTTTAGTTATGACTTCCAGTGTGCACCTCAGGCCTCCAAGACTGTACCTCTCACAGTAATTTATTTACAACTACCTGTCTTCCAATCCATTAAGCCAAAAGTTATTAGGAATATATTCATAGTATCTAATTGCACTTGAAACTCTGTATGTGGTCATCTTGTATTGTCTCTTCTGAAATATGAAGTCTCCAGCATGTGATAATCAGGGAATGGCTGGCAGCATTCAACCAAAGAGTGCAAACCTTGTCTGGCATTTCTTTCATTGTGCATGATCCAGTTATTTATATAACATATTTATTGTCCCATGGTGATGGCACCAAACTGTACAATGTTTAGGTTATATCAGTAAATATTTCCTGAAATGTGTAACAGACATTAATTAGTAATAGCCATGCCTGTTGTATTGTTTTCTGCTGTCACATGCTATGTGGATTTGAATGCATTTTCCAAAAATGTAGAATCCAGGTATAACCAACTATACAACTCCTGCTTGTGAATATTTTTTTGCAATCTCGTATTTGGCAAGCTTGACAATATTAGGTTATCACTGACTGTTTTGGGGAAGTTGGCTAGACACGTTTGTTACTATATAACTGAACCTTTAAAGATTCATGGATATCTGGCAGTGTGGCAATTAACCATATATGTAAGGGTGGTCTGTAAAGGGTGTACATTGTACGGGCAAACATTTTAAACTACTAAAATGTCTCAAAACAAGTCGTAGTCATTAAAGGAGTTGCTCACTGCTTTCAGTTAGATAATGATATGCAATCTGGTGCAGCTTATTTTTTTTTATTAAAACCCATTAAAAAGTTCTGACAATATATTCTTTAGTTGAACGTTCATTGGCTATTTATTATTAGTTCAAGTTTTACATTGTTAAGTCCGAGTAGAGGATTTGTATGAGAAACTGTGTGCCCACAAGGGGCAAATGCTATCAGCTGTGGTGATTACAAATAAAGTGTCCTGTTTTCCTTTTATGTGATGTATTACTGTTATCGCCTTTTATAAACAACGAATGATTAAAATATATTGCCTTCAAACACGTCCATTCTAAACTCTGTGATGTACATAAATTACTAATTGCATGTTGCATATGGAGCCTGATTGTGGGACTGTATGGAGAATCCATGTCTTGCACTATTACTGTAACACTACAAATTCACATTGTGTCAAAATTAAATGATTGTGCAATCGTTTTTTTTTTTTAATCTTGTCAATGAATACACTAATTGGATTCCAGATGGCCTGATATAAAATGTACTATTTAAAAAGCAACTAAGCTCATTTGAGTAGAGTTGCCAGGAGTATTGTGGAGTCAACTGCTTCATTTCACTTTTCATTATCAAAAGTGAGTTTGTTCAGCAAGGAGGGCTGAGCTGGCCCTCTATATTACTCAGTGAAATGGATTAGAAGAAATACATATACATTGATTTAAGTATACATTGTATAGGGCCAGCGAATCTCTTCCTATAGTAGAATTTCACTGGGACTGGACCTTCATGATGAAAAATGGTCATCTCTCCTACACACTTTCTTTAGCAAATAGACTTAACTGTTCAACCTTTAGCTTGTGCATTTTGTGTGTCAATCAACAAAATTTATAACAAGATATTTAGTTTAAGATTTTAACCTAAGGAAATAGATCTGTGCCTGAATGTAATCCCTTTGTAATCATGAAGTTGTCTCCCTTCTCCTCACCTCATCCACAATTACTCCAAGAACCAATACAGAACAATTCACAATATAATAGCAGGGTAGAGATGACTTTCAACATTAGATGGCCTGGAGATTTTCCAAATATTACCCTTACTGGATGTCACTGGTATCCCAACAGGGATTTTAAATGTTATATTTGGATGGATGTCCACATATAAGGTCAGGGAATACCGTAAAGCCGCAAAAATGTTCTTACCATGAAAGCCTGACCATTTACACTGAAACCACGAGGCTGAGGCAAAAAACGCTATTCAATGTCAGACACTGATATTTCCCAGATAATGACGTAAATTAATGAGGAGAAATAATCATGCCGATCCTGAGCTCACAGGATGGCTGATCACACGCGATACACATAAAATGGGGTTCTAGTACATTTCAATGCATTTTTACACAATTTAAGAACTGTAAAGTACAAGATTTGAGAAATGTAACAGATCGGCTTTTAATTTTCAGCTACAATGGATTGTACCAGCGTTGTGTATTTATGTTTCGTTGGTCCTATTTTGCAATGCATGCCACAGTGACAGATGTAATATTTGCTCCAAGTGATTGCTTTCTAGCATGATCTACCTAACCTAATCTGGAAGGAATGATGAGACAACTTGGTAAATTTAGCTTCTACCTGCTTTTACCCATTGCACAATGCTGAAGAATATTATGGAACTATATAAATCAATAAGTAATTTAACATGTGCATTATTAAATAGTTGTAATTGTTATGGATTCATAAGAAATAGAACTAGAAACCTATACACTGTCTATGATTTATCAATTTTTATTTTGACATTTTGTATGTTTCTAATCAGCGTCTGGGTTAGGACCCAATGCTTATTAAAGAAAAACATCATAGAAATGGTTAGACACCAACTTTTATTTACGTTACCTTAAAGGCAAATCCATCTATTATAAGTCCAACACAGTGGACCTTTCTCATCTCCAACACAGCATTATATCCCATTTAAAAGCCACTATTTCTGCAGAGATAGCAACGCTTATTAAAATCCAAGGTGGGAAATAGATCTCCTCTCACACTTTAACCACCACAGGATCCATTTGTCTTCTTACTCCTAGATGCAGAAAAGTTGTTGGCCTATCATGCAGGGAAGTAATCATTTGAATGCCATCCTAGTTAAAGGGGCAATCGTGTTACCTTATAGTACAGGAGTTGATTGATCTGAAATTCATTGTTTGAATTTTGCCTCAACAATCGTTCTGCTTACTAAACACTTTCAAGTCCTTCCTTATTAACAACCAAATATAAACCAGAAAAGGGATAATTAGTGAATGGTGAAAAGGAAACACCACATGTCCTTTAATATTTAAATGAATCTATTAGGTTTCTATTTTTCTATTTTGCATGTACCAAGTAGGTGCCAAGATGGCTTGCTGTGAAAAGTTTACATGAATTACTGATCATGGCATGTCTGTGTTGTCTTCCTAACTGGAGGTTACCGGTTCTCACAATGATTCAGGAGGTGCACAATAAAGATCCCCTGGGTAGTGATCACATGGTGCTTAAGGAGTGGCCATGTTTTATTTTGTGCGCATTTAAATGACACAAGCAGCTAATCAGAAGCCAGGAGTTAGAATTTAGCTAGAAAATGGGAGGTTTTTTCCTGGCAGCTTACCTTTTATAACCCTGGATTTCTGTGTCTTCTGAATATTACCTTTATCCATGGACTATAAACCTGCCACTGGGGTAAGCTAGGTGTTACTTTTTTCCTATTACCTTTGGTCTTAAATTAATTTCAGTTAGCGGTACTTCCTTAAGGTACTTCCTATCAGCTGAAGACAATTGGCTTCATTTATGAGTGAGTCTTTACACAAGTTGTCCAATCAAACCTAACCCATTCCCATTCTTTATTTTCAGGTACTAACCCCAAACCTTGCATTTCTTACCCTGATCTTGGGCATTGGAGGCACTTTTCAGTATGGGTTACACATCACGCTCATCAATTCTCCAGCAAAGGTAAGTTATGTAATCTTATTTTTTTTGTCTACCGCCTGTGTACAGTTACTCATTGATGGGCAGGCTCACTCTAACCTGTGTAGGTTTTGCCAGGAGAAAGTAGTAATTGAGCCAAAATAATGATAGCAAGTTATTATTTTTGGACTTTTGTCCAAATTATTCGTTTTGAATATTAAGCTTTGTTGAACTTATCTTTAAAAAGTCAAATTCGCCATAGGAAAAGAACTCAAAGCTTGAGAGGATATAATATAATAATAACCCTCAACTATGTTTGTTTTCATAAAAACAAATAAAATTTGTTTGTACATAATAATATGCACAGTGCCAAAAATATGGATAAGGGAGCAAGTTTTGTGCAAATATATTCTTGCTAATGTATAGGGTCATCCCCTCCTTCCCCCATCCTGTATAAAATTTTGAAAAACCCAATAAACTTTGGATTTTGAAAAAATGTATAGGGTCATGATCCAGTATGGGAAGACTTGTCACTGCGGGATCAATGAGTCCGAAAATGTGGCACAAATGACCATTTATTGTTTAGAATTGGAAAAATGATGTAACAATAGCTCAATGCAGAACTAGCATCAGATGATGGGGGAAGCTGCCTTATATCACCATTTGCAAATTTCTTATTTTCAAAATTTTCATATTTCCTCAGCACATCCAAGGATTTATCAACAACACGTGGTATCAGCGATATGGGACTACTCTTAACCCTGATACAGTCATGCTTTTGTGGTCTTTCATTGTGTCCGTTTACAGCATTGGAGGCTTGATTGGATCTCTGGTAGTTGGATACCTCTCCGTCACATTTGGAAGGTACAGTACATGATTTGGTTATAGGGACTTTACACAACAGAGATAGTTGGGTTTATGCATAAAATTAAAGTGCAACGTTTCAAATGTGGTCTTCTCACCATAGCAACCAATATAATTATCCAATCAGCAGGACCATTTCATTGATTACTACGATGATAAGACAGCATTTTATACCTTGGACCAGAATCACTGTTTTTACACAGCTCTCCTTAACTTTCTCAAGACTAATACACTGTAACAAGCTTTACAACAGGGATTCATTGTAATGGTCATCTGTTATTTCATATAGTGGTCCAAGAAGTTTGAACGCTTTTAGGTGGACTTATTTTAACAGAGTATAATATAGAATCAAAGAAGCTTTTAACATGTTAAAAACGTATGTGACATGACATCTACACTCCATGTTCATTTGTCTACCAAAAAGTGGTAATGCAAACATCTTCTCTGTGACCAGTATGACAGTATAAATTAATGTGTTGCTATTGTCATTTCATACATAACCCCTAAAGTGTTCACCATGATCACTACACTAAATATTAAACAGGAGCTATTAAGTTTATTCTACGCTCTCTTGCAGAAAGAAGACTCAGCTGTATAACAATGTGGTTGTTTTGTTGGGAGCTCTGCTGATGGGGATAAGTCGGACTGCCAATTCTTTTGAGATGATAATACTAGGAAGATTCCTGTATGGCATTAATGCAGGTATGTGATGCTGTTTCTGGGCTGTCAGGCAATTGCAATCAGGTCAATTGGGGGACTATCAATTATAGTAGTGTGTCTATATTAATAAGGGTACAGTAGTAGAAGCATTATGAAACACTCATCTACAGACACCAGACAAGCCAGAAGCCTTGTTTATCCCTCAGAAATCTCATGGTGCTGCCACAACCACAAGGGATTCTGGGTAGGTGCATGCAAATAAGGTCAACAATGATCACCTTTTGCCTCTATATCCACTTTATCCATGGATCCCTTGAGAGTAATTGCCCACTATACAAGACAGACTTTAGACAAAACTCGGGAAGAGGTGCAATAGCCAGATCACCACTCATGGACAGCTCATAGACACTCATCTGGCTATTGGTTAATAACATTCAAACTAAAATAATCTTTCCATTGTGCTACAAACAGTCCTAAGAAAAGAGCACTCGAGGACAGCCTCTCAATCCTGTTTCTTGCTTTGTAAACTTTAGACACACAATATTTAGGAAAAGAGAATACATTGGGAATCAAATACACTACGTTCATATTTTTACTGCTAAAACCCTAATACAAGTCTTCTATGCATGTTTTTCAGGTGTTAGTTTAAACCTCCACACAATGTATATTGGGGAATGCGCCCCCCAGAGGCTGCGTGGGATGGTCACGGTAACAGTGTGCTTCTTCATCGCATTTGGAAAATTGATGGGGTTCGTTGTAGGACTCAGGTATGTAAAAAGAGACATTCTTCAGTGATTGCTGGCCTTCTAGATTGACCTCTTCATTTCATTTTGCTGTATTACTGAGATTACACTTTAGATGCCGTCTCTTTCTTTGTCACACTTCAGCTGAATTATGTTTTAACTATGAATGTAATATTTGGTGAAACTAAGACCCATTCCACCTCCAAGTTAACAAGCAAGAAAAAGAGAGATTTATAATACAAAGAAAACAAAAGGATTTAAGAATAACCTACTATAATCTATGCTAAAGTGTAGCTGCACATGGTACCAAGAGTTTAACCTGTTGTGTCACAACAGCTCATAGACAATAAACTGGGACAAAATAGCCTGTTGTTGACCATTCTGTCTGTGGTTGCCATAATGATAATGGAATGGTTGTACAGCCATGTTTTTTTAACCATTCAGCATAATTACAAAGTGTTACATTTAAGAGCAACTGCTCTTAAACATTTAGTATTACATTATTCGATCAAACTTCAGAAAGCAGTTACTTTATTCAAATTATAGTAGCACATACTATAAAAGCAAATACATTATTTGGTTTGTGTCTCTCTATTTGTGCTTTGTATGATTTCATATTTGTTTTTATTTTAGGGAGCTTCTGGGCGCAGAGGAAATGTGGCCTTATCTAATGTCTGCAAGTGCCATCCCTGCACTCATCCAGTTAGCAACACTTCCCTTCTTTCCAGAATCTCCTCGGTACCTCCTTATTGACAAGAGTGACAAAGATGGCTGTCTTAAAGGTAACAGATTTATCTGTGTTGAGTAACTTTTCCAAGTTACCATGCCCATGTAAATTACACACAAAGGCAGTTATAGTACAAGGTCCCTTCATCTTGTAGACTTAATGTGGGATTAGCCAACCCAAAAAGGGCTTGAGGAGTGCCGTTCTTTGGATATGTTCTTTTTCTACCATAATCCCTTTGTGCTTATCAAAATGTACTGATGATATTATATTAAATTCACCTCTTGATTAAATGCTTTCATGTAGAGTCACATTCTGTGCCATCCTTTAGCATCTCTTCAAAACAAGTATGTAGATAGAACTTCATTATATATTTTTCTTCCAGCTATGCAGATGTTATGGGGCCCAGGTGACCACGGTTCAGAAATGGATGAGATGTTGGCAGAGAAGAAGGCAATAGAAGGGGAGCAGATAAAAAGTGTGAAGGATCTCTTGAGGGATCGCTCAGTTCGCTGGCAGATGATCTCACTGGTCTTGATATGCGGAGCCTGCCAGCTCATCGGCATCAATGCGGTAACATACACTCCTGAATTTTTATATTGGAATCGTAAATCTTAGTGAAATTCAATAAATGCCCAGCGTTACCTCTTGGAGGAGAAACATGTATCATGTATTATTACATGCCACTGATTTTATGGGGCAATTTTTCTGTGTTGTGCTCCCCAATCTTTTTTATTGATTTATATTTTGTATCTTTTTACCACCATAAACTGCTCTACTCCATAAAGATAAGGTAGATATTGTACTGTCTTTCTCTATAGTGAATGCTTCACATAATGTCACAAAGTTTAAAATATGACATTACAAGATTTGTAAGGTAGATAAACATTGTATGCCTTTTGAATTAATTTGGGATTATATTTTTAGGTTAGCAATGAAGGTGAAACATAACACAGTTAACATTCATTTAGAGGGCTTTTCTGAATGTAGCAGAGGTGACAGGTCCACAGCAATTGTGAGACTCCATAAATTTGTATGAAGGACTAAACATCTTTCTTTTCTTCCAATTTCAGGTCTATTTCTATGCGTATGATGTCTTCCAGAAGGCGGGAATTCCAGCCACTCAGATCCCATATATGTCACTGGGCACTGGATTTACCGAGATTCTAACCTCAATACTCTGTGTGAGTATCTGTCTGTCACTGCGTAAAAGGCTGTCTCTTTCAGAATTTACATGGGAGAGGGCTTTTTGCTCTGAGGTCAGAAAGGACCTCAGAGCATATCATTGGCATTTTCCAGAAAATTGCTTTCAGGATTTCTTTGTTACTCTATTGATTTCTTTGTTCCCAAACTAATATTCTAGAACATTTCAAAGTTATGTACAAAAAATGTTTATTTTTAGTGGAGTGGTCTGTCCAGCAGAACATTCCATTGGTTCCTATGGTAAGATCATGTTAACCAGAAGCAATTTATTTAAACCTCACTGACTCACCTTAACTACTTTTCCCTTTCCCATATTTTTCTCAGTGTCACTGTATGCAAACTAAATGCAAGTGGACCTGTATGTATTTTATTGTGTGTGGATGTATTTACACATACACATCTCACCCCACATGTGATCCTCACTCATGGACTATATACCTTCTATGTGCAGGGATCTATCATTGATCGTCTCGGCAGGAAGCTCCTACTCTGGACCAACTATGGAATGTTGGCATTGACTCTGGCACTGCTCACTACTACCCTCTCTCTGCAGGTAATTCCCCACAGTAATTTGATATCCGTATTATGGTGGCATGTTTAAAACTAAATTCATGTATATAACGCAAGTAATACATTTTCATGTAATTGTATTTTCAAGCACTAGGAGGTGTGATTAAGAGTTTATGGAGTTAAGTGTAGTACAAATGATAGTTCAAAATGTTATACAGCTTAGTTTATATTTATTCTATAATAGCTACAGAAGCTATAGGAGCATTGAGATATCAGACTGGTATAAGGGAGCTTACATTTATTTTTTTCTTGCAGGACTCCTTCTATTGGTTCCCATATGTCTCTTCCATACTCACATTCATCTTAACGCTGAGCTACGGCTTGGGTCCAGGTCAGTACATAAAAAGTTTTATATAGAAATTCTAAATACATATTTGTATAAATACTAATGCTTATTAAGTAGAAGTCACCAATCCTCATAAAAACTCTTTTGTAAGAAACGTAGTTGTGATATGTTAGCTATGTGAGCGTAGGTATCTGTAACAGTATTTTTCTGCTCTACAGGTGGCGTAAATTGCGTCCTCCCCACTGAGATGTTTATACACTCGTACAGACCAGCTGCCTACTGCTTAATTGGTGTCATGAACTGGGTTGGGCTCTTTGTTTTGTCCTTGGTTTTCCCTTTCATTGTGGTAAGTCTTAATGTCTTGTAAGTCTGACAAGTAGCTTTTAAATAAGAGTAGGAGACACAATTACAAGAAGGACCAATTTATGTAAACCAACAAACATGGTTCTCCCAAAGCTTTCCTTGGTGGTTCTTCAGAATACCCATCTGGAATTGGATTCATCCAATATAAAGTCCCTTATATAATCCCAGAGTTTCATTTTCTACGATAAGTTTCATATTGGCCTGTGGACATTGTCAGTCTTTGTACTACTGTAGAAATGTGCTGAAATCAGGCATAGTTACAGTCTATGGCAGCGTCTTTTGGGGCTTTTAAGCAAGAATCTTGCCTATTAAGCAGAATCTTGTGGTAGCTAGGCATTCTATCATAGGCTTTGTAGGATGTGTGTTTAAAATTTATATAAACTAAACTGCACGGCAATAGTGGAGATAGATAACAAGGTAAAATCTACCGATGTTCATAGCTGACAAACACAACCGTGAAGGAACCCATTGTTGCTGCTTACCAGAACACTCTTCCATTCTAGCAAAGACTGTCTACTTTTATATCATGTCCAGCAGATCCTGTACTAGAGGCTTGTTTGTTGTAATTAGTTTTTTTTTCTTCTTACAGGAAGCACTGGGACCTTTCTGCTTCATTTTCTTCTTGGTTTACTGCTTTTCTATGGCCGTGTTCACTTTCTTGGTGTTGCCGGAAACCAAAGACAGAAGCATCATGGAGATTCTGGAGTCCTTTGCGCCATTGAACTTCAGGGAACAAAAGAAAATACCTGTCTATGCAACGCAACTTTAAACTGTAACTTGTCGCCCTATCATCCTCTCATTGACAGAGGAACGGCAGGAGTGAACACTGGACTCTGCAAAAATGTGCACAATCTGTCTGAATATTAATGGCATCAGGATGAAAACTTTCTTTAATGTGTCTTCACAACCCTCCCCATCCCTCAAGTTTTCTTTTGCATGGATGTTGATATAACATATGAAACATATTACGCTTAAGGGGCAGAGGCACACAATGAAGTCATCCATAGAGTAACCTAGAGACTTCCAATGCCTGTCTTGGGGTGTGAGCTATTTGCTAGAATATTTGTATTAAAATGACACTTGTGATGTTTGTATTAACATATTTATTTTACAGTACAGTCTTTAATTTTGTAAAACCAGGTTTAGCTTGTATAGAATGTTAGGTTTGGTTATTGTATTTATAAATCACTTGTGTTCAAATCTCTTGTGTCTTCCATTATTTTTAATCCATTGAGTACAATTAACATGCTTATCAGCCAGTAGACAAATAATTAGTTAATGCTGATATCTACTTGTAATTATAGTAGTTAAACGACCTTGGTTGGCACATTATATGCCCCTTTGAGCTATAAGACATGCTTATACCAGGGATACCAGATGTCCTCTCCTTAGTGGCCCAGAGGGGTGAACTACAACATAGCACAATCTATGCCAGAGGTCATGTACTTGATTATGTCCCCACTGGATAAGATGTCATTCAAACGTATATTTTCGTTGCAATATTTCCGTCATAAATAGAATTATTTTCATTGCTACTTAACTATATCAGTTGACAAATATTATTATAACTGCAAAATCAATGATTTCTACTTAACAAAGGAGTAAAGAGACATCAAAACCAACATGAGCAAGCTTCAAAAAATATCAGCGCTTACACTACCAGCAGTATTACATTGGCAACAATCTGTGCTAACAGCGGTTAGATGTTTCCCTTTGATGTTACCAAGTGCACAGTTGTTTAGACACAGAATAAGGGAACACAGTGCTGTGATGAAATACCCTCACTTCATGTGTAAGCAAATGTAAGCAGTTGTCAATCATGTTTACAGTTAAATTCCTTACCATTGTGATTTTAGCACGTGAAAAGTCTGATTTTTGGACTATGGAGTACATACAGCTACCGTTTGAACGGTAGCGGAACATAATCGCAAAATGTTTTTGTAATGATCAATTAGCCTTTAAAACTCAAACTTGGATCAGCGAACACAACGTGCCATTGGAACACAGGAGTGATGGTTGCTGATAAAGGGCCTCTGTACACCTATGAAAATATTCCATTAAAACTCAGCTACAATAGTCAACATTAACAACATCTATGCTGTGTTTCTGATCTACGGCATCTACAAGGACATTTCTACGTGACCCAAAACTTTTCAATGGTAGTGAACATTGATTGCTTTTGATGCCTGAGCATGTATTTCTCCACCTGGACAACTAGGATTTCAATCAAACGCAAGACCTTTCACATGCCGGGAGTTTTTCATCTTTTTTTCTCCTTGTTTTTCTCCTTGCATCGTTTCGCCATTGGATGATGTATCTGGCTTGATGCCCAGTCATTTGTCCAAATTAAACATCACAAAACATAGATAAGATTTTTCTCCGCATTGCCCTTTACCCCACCAGTGTTCATCTGTCCCTGTAGTATACATGACATGGCTGGGGTTCTCTCTGACCTGGTAAGTGCACAGAGCATTTAATTAGGAAATAAGCGCACTCCTGCATGTATGTGCATGTGTATGTGTATGTGTATGTGTATATGTGTGTGTGTGTGTGTGTGTGTGTGTGTGTGTGTGTGTGTGTGTGTGTGTGTGTGTGTGTGTGTGTGTGTGTGTGTGTGTGTGTGTGTGTGTGTGTGTGTGTGTGTGTGTGTGTGTGTGATACAGTACAGTATCATAGCTGTCACAAAGTTCTTAACCACTATATATATATAGATGTGCACTACCACATAAGTGTCTAAAAGGAATAACATAATAAGATTCCAGCGGAATGAATTAAATAATATATTAACTTGTCCCATCCATGTCACTCTAATTGTTAATGCAAATATCAGGGAGTAGAAGCTTCGCACATGACATAGTAGGACTAAAACCATGTACTTGTATAAATAAGCTTATAGCTATATTGCTGAAGATATTTCTTACATGCATCCTCAGGCTGGGCCAAGCTTCACAAACCATGCCCCCAGAACCCCAAAAGATATAAGGGCACCCAGTAAATGTGTAAACTAGAAGCCAATACAACACCCTTTAATGTCTGCAGACAATACCATTCAGTATCTGGAAATGTGTTATATAGGGCTGGAAAAGTAATTAAAATCAGCCCTGGAAATATTTGAATACCAACCCCATTTTTCATGGTGCCAATTTTGGTCACACTGCCCATTTAACCATTTTCAAATGTATTTAAATAAAATACTAAAAATAAAGTTATTTAAAACAGAGGAAATACTTTCTCAGTAGGTAATAAACATCTCCTAAAACATTAAGAGCTTAAAATATAAGAAGGAGGCTGAGGGAGGTGGATACGTGCATCATGTAAGACTGGCTATGTGTATGTAATGATAAGTGTTTAATGTTAGAATGGTGTAAATATGTATATATTAAAGATGAAATATAATGATAGGGTGATATTCGTCCTGCAGATGCTATAAGGGAAATATAGTTCCCTTCTTCAGGTCAATATAGTCATTTAACACTCTACCCTCACACTGATCCAATTGTCTAAAATAGAATCCTACTTGCTGTGTTGAAACCTGCCAGGCATAAGAATCTGGAAATCTAAACCTATAAGTTTTCTGATTGTTTCCCATGCTCTACAAGTGTGATAGAGCAATGGGTTTGAGTAGAGCTCCTCAGGCCACGTGGTCTTGAGCAGGTACAGGAGGAAAGCCAGATGGATGTCTGCAGATAACTGATGTTCCAGATTGGATCAAGTAAACCTATTGAAATTAAGTTAATAGCAAATTTATAGCTGACAGCCAGATCTAGCAGATTTAAGAGATTCAGACCACCATTACGTGAAGGTTGTTGTAGCTTGACAACGCAATCCTGAATGTTTTATGTTGCCATAGAAATTGTTGTAGGATTTTGTTTTGTTTTTTTGATCTCCTTCTTTTTGAGAGTAAGAGGCAACATATGTATCAACATAAGTGCAATAACTTTGTGAAAAACTACCATTTTGACAGTGACCGTTGGACTAACTTTTTAAAAAGTCTGTCTGGAACCAGTCTTATAGAGGAGGTCATCACCAAACAATTTATTTTTACTTGAACTATATCCCCTTTTCAGGCCCAGCATTGGAAGATACTTCCATTGATCATCGTGCTTGGTATTGGCTCAGGTTTACCTTTGGGTTACCAGATATCGGTGACCAGCTCATCTTCAGTGGTAAGAAAAAATTACTCTAGAAGAACATATCACTATGACAAGTGGTGGCATCACACTGATTACATCTGAATCGGTGTAGTACAAATATTTTCTGGTTTATTTATATGTTTATACCTAGAAATATGGTCACATGACGTGGTTACATGACACTGTATCTCAAATGTTGTTCCAGTAAATGCTTGCTATAATGAAATCAATGTATAAGCAATGTCCCTGCCTCTAGGCTTTTGGTAAACTAATTATTTTGTGAACCCCCTTTTTAGCTCCTCATGGAGAATTACATTAATTAAATATGAGAAAAATAGGCAAACATATGAATTAAAAAATAGGCAAACATAAACATACATAGAACATTACATAACACACATTTACAGAGCTCCTGCAAGTTCCATAGCTCTATTACAATAGGGAGACAGCGAATATTAGCAATAAAATTAAGATTGACAACATATAATTTGAAAATAAGATTGACTCATACTGTGACTGACATACAAGAGGGCCCTGTTCTTATGAATTTACAATATTTCAAGAGGCTGAAGGGGAATGAGACAGTAAAACACATTCAGGGAAGATTTTTAGAGGACAGGCGAGACATATTTCAGATTCTCAATATATTCTCAGGAGGATATTATTGTCTTGCTGATATTATTGTCGCTTGCTGAGTAGTTAAAGGGGAAACGTCAATCAGTCATCTCTAGGTTTGAAACTACAAGTTGTTTGGAACTTGCTTGAGTCGTTGTAGCACCAATTGTCAATTATGTACCTCTCATTTGCAGTTTGTTAAGGAGTTTATCAACCAGACATGGATAAGAAGATATGGAACCTTTGTCACAGAGGAAACAGTCACTCTGCTCTGGTCCACCGCAGTGTCTATTTACAGCATTGGGGGGTTGTTGGGATCTCTCTTGTCTGGATATTTGCTGGGAAGATATGGGAAGTGAGTAACTTCTTCAATTTCAACCACAATATGGATATTACCAACATACACTATCTGGCAATGTCAATGAAAAAAAATATTCAAAAGCATAGTATATGTGTTGGAAGATCTCATTTAAACATTTTGGGGTCAGTTAACATACCCCACCTGTGTCTACCTGTGGATTGTTATGTAAATTGTTTATTATGCTAGCTTTCTAATGTTGACTAGTTGACCCTCTCAATAGCTGGTTTCTTAGTTATGTCACAAAACTTATGGTTGATTTCATAGCATTCTTCAATCAACGCTATACCTTTACAGCTCACACCATATTTTCTCTTAGGCCTATTCAGTAAAATATCTGTCCATAAGTTACCAGAGAGCTGATAATTGTCAAATTGTTATCTTTCACATTCAGGGCGGCCCTTAAGCTGCCTTATGACATTAGTGTGGCTGCTGGCTGGATATGTGAGGCTGCATGCCGTGTTTTAATGCTCATGTAGTGTGTGGCCAGGAGTATTCAGCAGCTGGCCAATGGCCTACTAGCATTAATCAAACTACAAAATGCCAGTCCTGTGTTAAAAATGTAGATTCCCTCATTATAACAAACTGACAGATTTTTAATGCAAAGTCCAGTTTCTGACTGAAGTAGGACTTAATAGATATCCCTGCTAGTTCCTAAAACATAACTGGTAATGCGGCTTGGCCCACATGACTTAAAGCTGACAAAACATATATCACACTTTCTGTTTTTTGAGCAAATAAAATGTCAACGATGGGACATTTTAGTCTTTTATGATTTAATCACTAAAAATAATAGAAAAGCTTAAGAACATTTTTCAAATTCTATAGCAAAAGCCTTCTTTTGAGTCACAAAAAGGTGCATTCATCAGTACTATGAATTGTGTTTTCAACGTTGCATTTAGTTACAAGAGCGTTAAACTGAACAGAATAGGAAGAACATCACATTTAATGGTTACACATACACATTGGCAGTTTCCGCAGCCTATCTTTATTAGCTTATGTATGTGTATAAACTGAAATCTCCTGTTCCCTCCAGGAAACGGTGCCAGATACTGAGTAACTTGGTTGGTATTACAGCCGCCATGTTTCTTGGATTATGCAAGGTAGCTGGGTCCCATGAGATGATTCTGATTGGACGGTTCCTTTATGGCTTTACCATAGGTAAATGTTGAAGTTGTAACTTAATATGGGTATAGGCCATATTATAATGGGTCAATGCAAGAATCTTGCAGCTACTCACGTAATAGGTCTCTGAATTGACAATAAATTTATAGCAATAAAAAGTATTAGAAGAATGCTAACTGAAGGAATACTGAAATACTTTTATATTGTGTATTTTTGAATAGTAACAGTGGCGGAACTACCGGGGTCGCAGGGGTCGCGACTGCGACCGGGCCCCGGCGGCAGGGGGGCCCAAGCCAAGGGGCCGCCCGAAATCGGGCAGGGGCTACAACATGCGGCCCACGGGCCAAACAGATTCTCACACCCGGGCCCTGAGGCGTCTAGTTACGCCCCTGAATAGTAAATAAGAACAAATACAAGTAATGAACACATTAATCTACTTGAAAACATGTTTAGTATTGGGAGTTAACTTAATATTTGCATTCACCAGTTGATTAGTATGAAACATATTTTGCTGTATTGATTTCTATTGCGTATACTGTTTTCATTTTTGGTGACTTTAAAGTTAAGATCGCCACTACTTTGTAGAAAAGAAATTGAGTATCAAGCTATGTCTGAAAAAAATAAATAGAATAATTTCCCAGAATGCAACTCACACTGATGAAGATGTAATGCAGGCTATTATCCTTCTCACTTATCCATGCCATATATATTACCTATACAAATACATGATATGCTATACATAACTGCTATGTTACAAAGCAAAATAGATGTGATATCCATCAGTTACGCCCTTTTTTCTCTAATAGGTTTATCAATGAATATATATGTTCAATACCTGGGAGAGATTGCCCCAAGGAACCTCCGAGGCTTCATCAACACCACAGCCCCAGTGTTTATGACATCAGGGAAGCTCTGGGGCCAAATTGTGGGACTCAGGTGAAGTGGCAACCAAAGTGAATAAGCAAGCATATAGAATAGAGTATATCCGTGTGGCTGAACAAGGAACCCTGTACATTGTTTTCCTACATCTTTTCCCTGTTCCACAAATAGCCCCATAAGAACTATGTTTTTGCTGCCCCATCCAGCATCCATTTGCTTGTGGTGTATTCCAGAGTTGGGGGTCTTGGGGGTTCTGACTTACATACTCTATGGATAACTCTGCCGAGCATTACCCGCATATGCATAGCATATTTGGGGATGTGTAATTACATTTTACCTACCAACTCGCCGTTTAGTAAATAAACCCCTATGATTAAATGACTTACAGTGTAAAACACCCAATGTAGTTTACGCCCTACCTGAAGCAAGATGGATATATACTCACCTTTTCTTCTTGTACGTTTGTGGTACATAATTCTCAAAAGATAATCACCCCAGTGTTATTCTTGGCTAAGCACTTTAATACATTTGCCCATCTTACTAGACAAGACGACAGCTCATGTCATCACTAATGTGCATCCTACAGAAGTAAAATATGTAGTTAGAATGTAAATTAAAGGGAAACTGTTACTAATGAATCTTTTGGAACCTTTCATTTATTAGAACTACCGATAATTTGTAATTTTTTTTCTATTTAATCGGTAAATGTTTTTGAAATTGTTGTTTTAAAAGTAAGTTATTATAAAATCTCTAAGACACAAATCTCAGTGGCAAAGTGCACCCAGACTAGCATTACAGTTAATTTTCTGTCCCAAAGTCCTTTCCCCTTATCCAGTAATTGGGGCAGTAAAAGAAGGGAAATAATAAATTAAATGAAAGAGAAACTGAGGACAGAGAACAGGACATTAAGATGGCTACTCCAATTATATATATGGAGTGGATATATATAATGTTTACATTTATTATATAAGCACCATTATATAGGTTGTTCTACTTACTAAATAGTAAAATGCAAGATTTGGTGGAACGGCAAACCATCTTTGATTAAATACTGTATATTCCAAAAGAAGACTTCATGCCAGATAATTTAACATGACAAACCATAATCTTTAACATTCTGTTTATCTTTCCTAAACCACGACACATTCCTTTTGATGACATATTTTTACATTCTTGCAGGGAGACTTTGGGGACAGAAGCACTTTGGCCCCTGATGTTGTCATTAAGTGGGTTTACAAAAGTACTGCAGTTGGCAATAATGCCATTTTACCCAGAAACTCCCCCATACCTCCTCCTGGTAAAAAAGGACAAGGAGCGCTGTGTGAAAGGTACTATCTAAAACTATCGCATTCATAAGCGTAAGTATATGTTATATAAGTAAGAGAAATGAAACATATGATACTTTAAATTTATGTTTCTAGTATTGGTTACCCTAGGGTGATAATGGCTGCAATAGTATTACTTGTTATTATTCATCGCTTGCATGTTGTGATCATTAGATGGTAAGATAAAGATTGCTGGTTATAAACATTACAATGTTCATAAAACAAATACTTGACTTGAGTTCATTTGAGTTTTTTGCACTTAAAGTGAAAAGAAAGCAGCCTTTTGTATTATTTTTCATAACAGGCATGCTTTTTCTCCATCTGGTGAATATAAACAAGGTTCCATGTTTGCTGTTGATAGCTTTAACCATCGTTAAAACATAATCGTCTGGGTCTAGTATGCCAATGATCATTGTTTCTTGTCTTAATAGGTCTACTTGCTTCAGACCATTGTCTACCCATCTTGATTACCATCCCACGTCCCAATGTTTCTGTTCATATTCTATTCATTTTATATGAATGCCATTCCTACAAAACCATGTTTTCATGATCTTTTCATCCAGCCCCTAAATCCAACCCTGGTCATTTTATCACCTACTTCTCTTTCTCAGCTATGAAAAAGTACTGGGGGAATCACAACTACCAAGCAGAGATTGACAACATGCTGTCAGAAAAAGAAATCTGTAGGACAACAAAGACCATGAATGTGCTGGAACTTGTACGCGATCGCTCAATGCGATGGCAGCTCTATGTTGTGATCTGTATTAGCCTCGCTCTCCAGCTTTCTGGGATCAATGCAGTTGAGTAATTTGCTCTCATGTCCAACGCACAGATGAACTGTGGACTGTTCCCTCTTAACCTATCCCAGTACAGACATACTAAAATTTGGAGGGTAAAAACTCCAGCTGGGGCTTGTTTAAAAAACACTCATTTTACACAGATTACACAGTTTTACTTGACAGTTGATACACAATGTCATTGGGTACAACTGCTATTTTAGGATAGGGGGTTGGATTACTTGCAAAAGAGGGTAACATCAGGGCCAGACTTGGGATGGTGAGGAGGCCTTTGCACTTTAAGGGTGGTGGATGCCAAATAATGTAAGTGCAAATTACATTTTTATGCTTAACCAGCTTGCAGCTGGGCATATCCAGCAGGAGGCTACACACTGCAGCACCCCATCTACCACTGGAATGGCAGATAGAGTGAGTATGGGGCAAAGTTGGCCAGCAGCCCCCCCTGGCATTTGACCCAGTGTGCCAGTTGGCCAGTCCAGGTCTGGGTGACATCCTGTCCTAGTTTTTTTTTATCTCAAAGCTAACCCTGACACTCTTTTTTTTAAATTAAAAAAAATACAATTTTCACCTCTCAACATTGGTGTAGGTATTTATACTCCTATACCTTTATATAGAAGGTATTAGGCATTTCCTCCATTTCTCTCTATGTTTTTTTTGGTTTATGCTGTAGTACACATAATTTTTGCCTGACTGTTTGATCACTGTCCAAGACGATGACCTGTTAGGGGGTAGAGCCAATACTCTTTCTCTGAATTGGGAAGAAAACGTAAGCAGTGGAACAAAAACTCTATGGGCAGCCACGCCTCTCTAAGTCAGGACATAAAGAAGTCCATCTCAGGATACATTTAAAAGCTTTGTATGCCTATATCTGGAAGAATTAATTTTTTTTGTGTATGTGTTTTTTTTTTTTACTTTAAATGTATATTTGCTCAACTTTTTGGGTGAGAATAGCAGAATATGAGATTATACCCCAGTGCTCTAACATGGAAGATGGATCTCTGCTATTGAAAACACATATTTTTTGCACTGTCCTGCTAGACCACCAGGTGACAGTTGTATGCAGCTGCTGGACCCTATTGAACTTGGAGCCAGCTTGTAATTTCAAGTCCTTAAACTATGGATACATAGAAGCAGAATTTGATGGCAGAAAAGAACCGTTTTGAACATCTCATCTGTCCATTGTTTTCCATATTAACCTTATATACCCTTGAACATGTCTTATCAAGGATAGCTTAATGCCTGTCCTACATATGTTTGAATTCCTCAATGTATCTTTTATTATGCTGCCATTACACATAGGCATAATGAATCAAACATGATTACTTACTATAGTATCTCTAAATACGGTATAACTTTTTTTTTTCAGATCTATTATTATGCAAACAGTGTGTTTGTTACAGCTGGCCTGCCTGTGGAGCAGATCCCCTATATGTCTCTGGGCATGGGGAGCTGTGAGGTTCTGTCTTCAATGTTATGCGTAAGTAAATCATTATTATATAAGATTAATGCAGACACGTTACATTTTATGGATCACAATACAGAAGGCACGAGCATTGTCCTTGAGCTCTGCACTCTTTATTGCTTGTCCATGCGAGGTTTCTTTTTATTTTCAGCGTGGCAAGCACAATCAGATCACTTGTATATGCAATTAGCACACAATTGTGCAATCATATTATCACAGCATCAATTTGTGAAAAATAATGTGATTGTTGAAGGAGGGTTTGAGGCCTACTGATGTGAGTAAACTTAAATCACGTTACTTTTTGCAGACTATACTAATTGAGCGTTGTGGAAGAAAGACTCTCTTACTGGGCAGTTATGGACTTATGGGTGTAATGCTGGCTCTCCTCACTGTCACGTTGTCTCTTCAGGTAAGACAACAGTCTTAGTCTAACCACTCACACCCGAAAGCCTTCTCCTTGTGGTATTTTATGGTTGCAAACAAAGGATTGATTTCATTTCTCTTCCCATAGGGATGGTATAGCTGGATCCCATACTGCAGCGCTGTCCTTATTTTCCTTTACACTTTGTTCTTTGGTGTAGGACCAGGTACTGTAGAAAACATCTTCACAGATAACGCTGTTATTTCCCCGGCACCAGTACACTTTTCACAAATGTATTTGTCTTTGGCAAAAATCATGCTGTCAATGCACTAGGAAGAGCACACATTATTCATCCTCTTGATGCAGAATTTACCCTCTGACAAATTTTTATCATCCAAAAAGGGGCCGTCACACTATCTGTGGTTATAGAAATGTGCAGTCACTCATCTCGCCCTGCAGTATTTGTTATTATCAGTAGCCTCAACTGGATCGGCATGTATGTCATTGGAGTGGCATTCCCTTATGTAGTGGTGAGTATAATAATCTGTTTGAACAGAGATGGGAATTTTCCAGTTATTGGCAATGCACCAAAGTGGTAATTTGGCTTATCCAGAAATCTAACCAATGTGGTTCTTGTAATAAAGATAGCTGTACATTTTCATGGCGTCAACTCCACGTCACATTTATCTCAGTTTATTTAATCAATTTGATTAAATGCAATACAAGTGCCTGGACATGGATAGTTGTAAAAGATCATGGAAGTTATATTCAGCTGCAAAGCTATAGCTTGCCTGCTCCTGCTCTACATTAAACTGGGTTAAGAACCACTGCTGTATATTTTATATGCATGTTAGTTATTTCCAGGGAGAAATATGTTGCAATTTCATCTCTTCCTTCTCCAGTGGTCTATATACCAGATAAAAAAAAGATGCACATAAAAGAAATTAGCACATTACATCATCAACTGACCCCGAAAAATCACTTGCTCAATCTAGTTCACGTTTTATCTTGTCTTCCTAGGCCAGCCTGAATCAATTCTGCTTCCTCATCTTCCTTACCTGTATTTTAGTGTCTGGGATATTCCTGTTTGTCTTCCTCCCAGAGACAAAAGGGAAATCGTTACAGCAAATTACAGAAGAATTTAATCGATTCAACTTTAGAGAAAAAAACTCCAAGGACACAGCTGAAATTTCTGAAAAGATAGAAACTAGTGTGTGATCCATGTCATTCCACATTTTCTTTTATATAACTCTGCATCTGAGATGGATGAGCAGAGGAACGTGTGTAGGAATGCATTTTTCTTGTGATTTATGTCAACGTTGCACAATAGAAATATTGCAATGGGAAAAATAGTAACAATTATTCCCCAAGTAGACAATGCACTTTATCATTATCTTGGCGGGCAAATCAGAGTATTATAATGGTGCTATCTGGCATGCACTTTAACAATGGTCTTTTCCATAGAATACCTCTACTTAATCTACTCTACAAGAACACCTGAAAAGTTTACCATATGTTGTACTTCATGACGAGCAAATTTTAATCACCATATCAGCTTATCACCACCGCAACAATTGGAATAATCCATTTTACTTACATTACTATACATAACCCCTACCCTAACAAGTTTCTACATTTTCAAGTAGGTTAGGGAGCAAATTGTCCTCTGGGCTGGACTGATATTACATTTTTGGGGCCACTGCCTGAATATTTCATTATATATGATTTTTCCGATGTGCCTGGATTATTTTCTGTGCACATGAAGCACCTCTCTGCCAGGGGTGTTTAGGCTGCTTTATTGCTGGGCCACTTGGCTGTAATAGCACCCCCGACCCCAGTGGAATCTTGCCAACCCTCTGCTGAGTAAACTGTAACAAACTACACACAAACTGTAAAAATAACTTCACACAAGTGATTTGTATGGCATACACGGTAACACTGTTCTCAACAGGATAACAACTAGACTTGTGCATTCGTTTTTGTACAAACTTTATTTTCAATGAAAATTGTCTCTTTCACACTCGAAACTGACGAAAACAAATTGCAAAAGTGCCAAAAATTCATTAGGATTTGTCCATTCATCGTCACGTGTAGCCGAAATGACAAGCCATTTTGGCACCGTTAGCGCTCATTGATGAGGTAAAGTGGGAGGGACTGTGTGTAGGAGGGTAGATATTAATGACTGATGGGTCCAACAACCTGTGGAAGTTTTTTCTTACTTTTTTCACTCTGGCCAATCAGACATATAAGTGTGCTGATGCCATTTTAAATTGTCGGTAGCAGCAGTTACAGACTGATGCGACTTGGAGTGTTAGACAGTGACAGCGAGAGTTAGCTTAGCAAAGGCTGAGATTGATGCTCATTACTCACATACAATACTGCAAGTTATTTAATAGTTTATTTTAGTGCAGAAAAGTTACTGTTGTGAGGTGCATTGGAGAAGCTGTAGTGACTACTGTAGTGTATTACAGGGACTGCAGCAGATATTTTCCACCCGCTCCTCAGTAATTTAGTTGATGAAGACAGTTGCCCATTTAGGGGTGTGCGACCTGTGCGGCCGCACAGGGCACCATGGCAACAGGGGCGCCTGCCCGGGACTTAAATTAAAACATCAGGGGGTTTGGGTTTTTTTTAAACTTTATTTAACATTCTCCATGTTAAATAAAGTTTTTTTTTAACTTTCTTTAACATGGAGGATGTTAAATAAAATTAAAACAAAAAAAACCGGTGTTTTAATTTAGGTACCGGGCAGGGCCGCAGATCGGTCGCTCGTGAAGTTTTCAGCAACCACTCGGCGCTCCTCACTCTCCTTGACTCTCCGCTCCGCTCTCTGAGCTCCTGAATTATTCTGGCACTCAGCTGTGAAGCGCGCACCGCGGCAGAGCGGGAAGACGGACACCTCCCACCGCAGGACTCCAGCAACAAGGTAAGTAAGGAAAGGGAGAGGGGGTAGATAGTGAGAAGGGGCAGGGGGCAGTGAGAAGGGGCAGGGGGAGCAGTGAGAAGTGGCAGGGGGGAAGGCAGTGAGAAGGGGCAGAGGGGGAAGGCAGTGAGAAGGGGCAGAGGTGGTAGATAGTGAGAAGGGGCAGAGGGGGGAGATTTTTTCCATCAGAAGGAGTGATTCCAGTGTTCATGTGTTGGGCTGAGCTGGCTGCAGGCGTGTACGAAAAAGTAGTCAGGTGACCACCGGTATACCAGTCCCAAGTAGGTAGAAGTCTTCTTGGTTGAAGTCAGAAGTTTAACTACCCTTACCATGAGTCACGTGCAGCACCTGCAGCAGTACCAAAAAACATCCTGAATCTACAACTAAAGTCTTGTCCACCACACCTACCAAAGTAAGGCAAGATTTTCAGCACAAACCCAACCAAGAACTCACTGAGGGGTCATGATCCAGGGTGAAGATTGCAAGCTATTTTATGATGAAGCAAGGACTAAAACCACCACTATCAATGGCACTGTCAGATGATAGTAGCAGATCTATTTTGGCCCCAGAAGATAGTGAGGAAGGAGTAGACCTTACTCCGCCTCCTGCCCAGGTCGAAAAAGATATGGTCATCTTTGATGAGGATGTTGATGAAGACAATGACCTTTAGATTTAAGCCAGACTTGGGGGGTCAACGACACATCTTCCTGTTTCTCTGTTGAATGTGTCCTTCCATCGTGCAGAAGTAGAAGCAGCACACCTATGCAACAGGTTCCCCTTCATACACTGGAAGTACCACCACCACCACCCTTACAACCGTTATGAATACAATAATGGAAAAAATGCTCTACTACTATTGCTGTGATGGAACCCTCCATCACTGGGGTCACTGGAGAGGCCTGACAGCCAGCCTCCTCCCTAATGACTATGGGCCCTGACTTTGTAAGTACTTCTGTGGCTACCCCAGCAGTATTATTATTATTATTTATTGTTTTATATAGCGCTATCACATTCCATAGCGCTGTACAATGGGTAGGCAGGACATAACAAGTAGTATGTAACATAACAAATTAACAGACAGCCATGATATGCAACCAGGGAGTGACCACCATAGTTTTAGTTTAATGTTGTATAAGTCAGTCCCCCCCCCCCCCCAGTTCCACCACCACAGACATTTACCCTGGCCAAACCTTGGAACTGATTTGAGCCAGTAATAGATAGTGGAGGTTGGGACACTATTGTATTGTTAATCCTGTTACTGCCCCTGTTGTCTCTGGGAGGCAGATTAATGGGGCGGTTTGTATCCCAATCTTGTTTTATGTTAATGTGTGTTTCGCTGGATATATCCAGCCCTGTGTGTGGGAAATAAATCAGTCTTCGTCTCGGCTAGTGACTGGGAAACCGAGGAAAGAGTGTGTTGTCCCAGGCTAAGGGAGCACAAGTTAGCAAAGGTAGTCGGTCGGACTATCCAGCTCCGTGACAGAACCTTTTTTTTAAAAAAAATTCTACCATAAAAGGTGAGTCCAGAAGGTGTCTGGGGCCTCCCCTTTGGGATTGCCCCCCTTATGTCAAAACAAACAGTTGTCCAAAAGGGGATGCGGTAAAAATGAAATGAAAATTTAGTCCAAACCGATTTTGCTCGCCGTGCACGTCTAATAATAACCTTTCACCAGGGAAACAGTGTACTAAATAATGAGTATGCGATGTATAGTATAACTGGATTAATTGTTACAAGCTTTTCATTGGGTTCTTACCTGGAATACAATATAACCAGCTTCTATTCTGCAATACATTTGGGATTCATTTTATTTCCATAACTAATTATCACTAATTTTGTTTAATTGTTATGCAGCAACAATGGTATCCCTGAAGGGGCCGTGTATATTTTCTCAATGCTTTAGATTAGAAGAAACATTATTTAAGTGTGTATGAAACCCTTAATACAAAATGGAAAGAAACAAACATATGACTAATAATAATGGATTTATTATATCTGTAAATATATATTATACATATATTGTGAAAATATATGCATGCATAGAGCAAAATGTAAATGGGGTTATGGATATACTCCCTTTCTTAGAATGGTACAGACTTGAAATGTACAATGTTTTTAGAATTTGAAGTGAATCATGGAAGCCAAGGTTTGCTTAGTCATGTTGATGTTGTAGAACTGCCCTCGTTACTGCTAGTTACATATTAGCATTTCCACATGGTTCCAAAACCTTTTCCCCAGTCACTCTTGGTAGAATTATTTATTAGTTAAGCATTAAAGAGTAGAGAGTGGGTTTAAGTCTCTGCATGATATGGCAACCACAGATAAGGTTATACCCAACCATCTCCTGGTCCCTCCGGTTGTCTACAGCACTTCTATGACCTATACCATAAACCGAGTCATATTACCTACCTGTTATTCTAAATGAATCTACATCACACATTACAGCTCTAACTGCATCTTAATAGCCACCTGTCCAGTACAAGGTGTAAAGACGAATATTACTTGCAATTAGCTATAATGTAGATCTCCATCTGTAAAATTACATGCAAAATCAGTATCCTCTCTCAGTCAGTCAGCCCTACCTGGGTACACTTAATGGAAAGATGATATAGGAAGAAACAAGTAACAACAATATTACCATATGTATTTTGTATTACTGCTGATTAGTAAATATAATAACAATATGGTTATATAATAAGAATACAATGAGCCGAGTCATAGCATGGACACAGTAAAATATTTTCATTCCCTGGCTGGTCCTCGATGAGGGATCCATGTGTAAATAAGAATAACCCTACTCCTCTATTACGTTGTGCTGTTCTTGGTCCACTGATCGGCTAACCCTTCCTTTTCTGTGACTGTTAATATTTTCCTATGTTTCCAGCCTCTTCTCCCCTAGTCATCATGTCAGTAATTAATACTACTTACTACATAAATCTTTGCCTTACACTATCCTCAGTACTAAAGGTACTAAAGTTCTGCACAAAAGAAAGCATCCTACTTATTTTGTAGGCCTTATAAAGAAATAGTATTACAGAACATTATAATCTTCATTATCAATGGCGAACTTATCAAATGAGCTGGTAAGTACAATGTTTTCCTGATTTTTTTTCTTGTCATTTAGAATACATGGACATAACATAAGAAAAAAGAAAGATTATTGGCTTTAAATGTGTTAATATGGAATATTGTAAAAATATTACGCAAATATGAATTATCTTTTTATATAGAAAGACTGTTATTGAAATGTTGGTAGAAATGCTACAAACCAAAAAATTTTGAACTTTTTTTTCACAACAATAAATTTAAGAGCATACCATGCTTCAAGGGAATAAGTGTGAGGTTTTCTCACTATACTTTGTGCCATGGAAACTTTATTAACATTATTTTAGACAACATGTAAAGAATGTTAGATATGTATTTATTTAAATGAAAGCCAAGTGGACTGGACTTTATCTGGGATAAAATTATCATTGGCTGTATTTCCAAATGTTGCCATAAATCGCAAACAATGGCAACATATAAAAAGGTTTATTGTACTTGTAAGTAACATCTATTGCTTTGGCAAAAATGTATGTTTTTTATAACTGTTAATAAGGTGCAACCTTTTCTGCTGAATACTTGTAATAAATCGGTTTACGTTGTGATATAATGTTCTATCATCAGGTTCAGTACTGGGGGCTCTTCCTGTTTATTCTTGTGCTGGGCATTGGAGGCACATTTCAGTACGGCTTCAACATTTCCGTAATGAATGCCCCTTCTCCGGTAAGTAAGCCCCCAGCTCCTGGCCAGGGCCCTACACACCGAATAACAGTGAATTCACGTTAATTAATATTTGCATGTAGTTTTACGTAATATTCATTTGCATTGCTGTTCTTTCTTTAAACTATGCATTTTATTTTGTATATACAATCATCATTTAACCTACTGTTTGCATTATGAAACCTTTAAATTGGCAAGTCCTGGATTAGGTTGAAATAATCGACATTAAAGAACCAAGATAAAGAGGTTCTATTATGACAGCAAAACCCATATGATTGTTCATGTATATTTGCAGACCTACTGGGATCCAAGTATGTGATTTTTTGCTATAGAGAAAGTTTTTTATACTATACAGCTGATTTGCCAAATGCAAGTAAGACTTTACACCAGCCTTGAACTAAAACTTGGTTAAATCAAAGTAGTTTTATAAGTTGCATCACATATAACACATCCCTGTACTCCACCACCAGTTCATGAAAGCCTTCATCAACCAGACATGGATAAGAAGGTACACAACACCAATCCCACCGGAAACACTGACCCTGATTTGGTCCTTTGTGGTGTCTGTTTTCAGCATTGGTGGACTGATTGGATCTACTGCTTCTGGATACTTTATAGGGAAATTTGGGAAGTGAGTAATAACGAACTCAATTATGTATGAGTATGTCTTTTTTTCTTTCAACTATTCAACACAGACTACTTTTCAGAGTTCAAACTCCTCAAAGCTTCCCAAACAGTAAGTACCACTAAATAACCTGGTAATCATCTGAGTATGAATGACGTGGAACCCATTTTCTCTAAACCTTCTAGGGGTAGCTGTGGACTGGCATTTGGGAAGCACTGTTCTACAAAGTATCATCCATTTATAAAGATGTACATGAGACTGTACATTCTAGACTCCCTAAAATGTAATTCCTGGTAGCAGCTATGTTAGAATATATTGTATTACTTGTTATGAATTATTTATTTACTAGCACAAATTTTGTATGGTGTATATATATCCATGCATACAGTACATCCAAATATTTCAATAGCCTAGCCAAGGGGAGCAAATTTTGCTTTACGGGTATGGTTCAATGTTAAGCTAGACGGCAAGGCTAGGCAATACTTAGACTTAGTGGTTTCTCTGTAGATAGCTGTTTGTGGTACATCATTCTTTATATAAGATGTTTTCTCTTTAATTCACTGGCATGTTCTGTTTAGACACACATGTGGAATTAAACTATAATGGTAACCATCAGCCATCTGCTTTTACCTGATATGTGTGTTTTATAGGAAGAAGTGTCAGCTGTATAACTGCCTACTGCCACTGGCCAGTGCTTTGCTTGTGGGATTGAGCCGTACAGTCAACAGCATTGAAATGATCATGGTTGGACGCTTCCTTTGTGGCTTTTATTCAGGTCAATCTTGTCTTTATGTAATATCATTGAAAGGGATAGATTGCACAATAACGAAATCTGGGTGTATGCCAGTGCTATGACTCTCAGAAAAAGAATACAAAATATTCTTGCCATGGCACCATAAGGGATGCCACTCATGAGTAAAGCTCCACAAGACTAAATCGGGTTTAATCATGAAAGGAGATGCAATGTTTCAAAAATGGTCTTATTATAACAGCAACAGCTAGACTGGTCCTGCTGATGGGACCTTTAAATATTGTGCAATCTAAGTATACTACACTTGCCCATATAATAAACTACCTTTTCAAGAAAAACTTACTTTGTACTTGTGTATAATATGTACCCACTGTCTGTACTGTGTGTTTTTTTAAGGTTTGGGAATTAATGTCCATGCACAGTTTGCTGGAGATATCGCACCCCGGAAACTACGTGGATTCATCAATGCCACTGGCCCCTTGTTTGTAACTCTGTGCAAACTATTTGGGCAGATTGTTGGACTCAGGTATGAGGTATTATAATTTAAGTATTATGACTTGGTAACTAATGAATTCAAATATTATCATAGTAATTAAATAAAGTATTATATTTAAAAAAGATGATAGACTAGAAAAGTATTTATTCTTCTATTATCTCTTTTATTTGAGCTACTATGAGCTTCATTTTATGTATATGAAGTCAACTGAAATATGTTTGGGTTGGGTTTGTTTGTGAGCGGAGTCAAAGGTGCCACCATCCGCTGGCCTTACAAAAAGAGCCACCTTGCAGTGCTCAGCTTTATAGTGTCATGAGGTGGCCATAGTTGAGCTCCTTGGGCAGATCAGAGAATATCAACTGTCTCATGATGCCCACAGTAGCAGGACTGTGGAACAGTGCCCAGAAATTCCAAAACTATGCTGTCACACACACATATGGTACACACCTTCTCACTTAATTCCTGGACCCTTTTGTGTGCCCTGGCAGCGTGCGCTTCTGCTGGAATATTACATGACAACCCAACTAAATGGACCTAAATTCAACAACTTGTCAACGTAACCAAAATGTAAGAAATCTCAACTGTCAACTCAAGCAACTAATCTGCTCACCAGTTGAAAAAGAATATCAGGTGAAAAGATCTCCTCTAACTTAACAGAATGCATTCAATATGAATTAGTTGATGTTCTAATTAGGTCAGTTGATGCTGTTGACAGGGGAAACACAAATATATCTACAAATATAGATGTGCATACAACAGACATTCCCATTGATAAACCAGAAAGAAGGAAATCTGATTCAGTTCCTATTGTCTTGACAGAGCCTGCTTATTGATCGCTTTGGAAGGAGGGTGCTGATTTTGGGAGGATACAGCCTGATGACTCTGACATTGGGAATCCTTACAGTTACTCTTTCCTTACAAGTAAGTCACGTGCCTCATTTCTTGCATACACACTCACTTAAACTCATATATATATATATATATATATATATATATATATATATACATATATATATATATATATATATATATATATATATATATATATACTGAATTTCCCTGCCAATCTTATAATACTAGAGTGCCAGAACTTTCGCCCATGTGAGGTCCTTTCTGCTAACATGAAACCAAGTTTTAAACTCATTTATATTATAAAGCAATTATATCCAACACATGGAACACTTTCAAGGCTTATACTGGTATCTATGGTTTCTTTTGTGTTCCTTATTTGTTAAGCCACATTTCCTGGAGACATGCGTTACTATAAGTAATTAATATTCAAGGGACATACCTCTTTATTTGACATGCAGTAGATGCGTTATGTCCACTTTTTTGAGCTTATTTCTTCTATAGTTTAGACAGCACCATGATACTGTAGCATGTAGCACTCCCATATGAAATCAGACATCGGGTTGATATTTAGAACACCAGAGGCCTCTTCTGATACCAAGTCAGAAATTTCCACCACTACAGAGTGGATTAAGGTCACAAAGATTCTTATTACATCTAGCTATTAAAAAGGGTGCATTGCTTTGTTTCACCCCACAGGATGCATTCATCTGGATGCCGTACTGCAGCGTGGCTTCCACATTTCTCTTTATTTTTCTGGCGCTGGACCAGGTAAATGTTAAAACTTTTCTTAAACTGTTGTGAGCATGGCTATAGCTTTATGTGGAGATAAGTATTTATATTTTATAATTTTGAATGGCCATTTTAAATCAATTTAACAAAAGTTCAAACTTTTTGACTAAATCTCTACTCTCCTTAGCTGATCTATGGATAGCTGTGCTAAGGAGGCACAGCCTCTATAGAAAAAAAAGAAGGAAAACAACACAGCACTAAATCTGTTCACCAGCCGCAATGTGAACATACGTAACCCCTCCTTACACCTTCAAAAATATACCAAAATAACAAAAAAAGTGATTCATGCGCTTATTGTGATCAAAATAAAAATATTGAACATGTTTCTGCAAGCCAATCCCATTTTGATAACCCGGCTCATAAAAGGAGAGAAAAAAAACAAGAAAAAACATATAGTGTAGTATTCCAGAAATCCTTATTAGTGGTAATTATGCATTAAATGCACTCACATTTATCCAAAAGAAAGCAGACAATTCCTTATGTAGAGGAGACGCTTGAGACCTCTAGTATGTGCTCATAGCAAGGTAAGAGCAAAAACAGATATAGAGCAACACAATAGTGAAAGATTGTATGAAATCTTGATTACTTAAATATGCATCAGATGCACGCACGTGTAATCCAAGATACAATAGGCACTTCAAAAGTAAGGTAGGTGGATATCTTCTTGACGGTGGAGTTTCCTTCAATACACCCCAGGAGTAGGTATGAAGAAAAAAACTTTTCTCTATCGGATTGCTATATCATTCATCTGTGTCACAAACAGAGTTAAAAAAAATATAAATAACATTTATTTTTCAACAGGAAATGGAAAATATAAAAAATGTATAAAAGAAAAAAATATAAAATGTCTCATGTTATAAAGCATAAGAAGACCATTGAAAAGTGCAGCGGACGCCTGGTAGAAGCCCGTGATATGGCAAACCGGGAACTGCACTGATTCTCTTGAGACTTTATTTTTTTTTTTAAATCATATTTATTGAATTTTCCATGTAGCATAACAAGACATAATTTACATTAAACCATACAAACATCAAAACAGGACCATAATCCTAAACATATAGCGAAACAAAAAAAAAAATTAAAATTGAAGCCGGGTAAGGGGCAAACCTCCAATTCAAATTTTAAATAAAACTTGTAGCTTTTTAATCCAGTCCATACATATATCTGATTTTCTTTTATGGGATATACTTATCCAACTCATACCTTTCTCCATTTGGAGCTGAAACATTAATTGTTTTTCCAATTGTAACTTACTTATAGGTTTACTTTCTTTCCATGATAGTGCAATTAAAATTTTTGTAGCCGAGAACACATGTATTTTCAGGGCCGGCCAAAGACTTAACGCCGCCTGGGGTGAAGTTTAAAACGCCGCCCCCCCCCCTCCGCCGACGCCGGGGGGCGGCATTTTAAACTTCGCCGACGCCCCCCCCGGTACTTACCTTTAAACAGTCCTGCGGCGAGTCTCCCTGCTCTGCCACGGTGCCGGCTTGTAATGCTGAGCGCCGGAAATTGACGTCACTTCCGGCGCTCTGCATTACAAGCCGGCACCGGGACAGAACAGGGAGACTTGCCACAGAGGAGAGAGAGGGGCGCAAAAACCACTCGGTGCCCCTCTCTCTCTCCTCCGCTTCAAAAAACAAACAAAAAAAAAAAAGCGCTTGGGGCGGCAAAGTGCCGCCCCTTCTAAAGTGCCGCCTGGGGCAATTGCCCCAGTCTGCCCCATTATAGGGCCGGCCCTGTGTATTTTTATTATTATTTTTCTTTCCAAGGATAGAGTTACCGGGAGAATATGAAGCAAAGCAGTCTTCATGTTTTTTTTTAATCTTATATTATCTATTTTTTCAAATAATTCATATGCAACCTTCCAAAAGGAAATTAATTTCTTTACAGCACCACCAACTGTGTTTATAATCCCCTTTCTCCTTATTACACCTCCAACAGGTATCCGATGCGTTTGTGTACATAATTTTCAACTTTGTAGGTGTTAAATACCATTGGTGTATGAGTTTAAAGTAATTTTCCCTTATTGCTATAGAATGTATAATATCATACGTGCACTTTATTGCAGTATACCATTCTTGTTGTTGGATCTCTGATCTTAAATCTCTTGACCATCCCACCCAAAAAATGTTTTGGGTCACTCTCGTCTATGTTTCTAATCAGTTCAAGGGCTTTAGCCATAGCTTTTTTTATACTGCCTATATTAAATATACCTTCCAATTTCCCCTGAATAGCTCTATTGCCCTTAAATCGTACTTGATTTAGGAACGATTTGACTCTTAAGTACGTAAATACTTCTGAATTGGATAAATTATATTCTGAGACTAGTTGGTTAAAAGATTTTATTTTTTCTTTATGTATAACATCTTCTATAACTATAATTCCTGCACCTCTCCAATTTTTAAGGTTCATATTAGATACATTATTCTCTATAAGATTAAGATCTGCATTATCTAGGATCGTATCCCGGAGATTAAGTTTTTTTTTTTAATTCGCTTCCATTCCCCCAAAATATCTTTAACTATGTGATTTTTTGATTCCTTAGGGTCATGTTTCATCGTTCTTTCAAGTTGCCAAATATATAGAGATAAATTGTCATTATTTGTCATAAATTTTTCTAACTTAACCCAAGGTTGATCATTATTTTGGAGTTGCATGTTGTATATATGGAATAAAAGACAAGCCTCATATATACTTTCCACTCTAGGGTAATTTAAACCCCCCTTATTCATTTTTTTTGTCAAGTACTTTATTCCTAATCTGAGTCGTTTTCCATTATTAATGAATTTATTGAAGCTAAATTGTACCATATGTATCCATGGTCTCGGGATTTTTAGGGGTACATGTCTAAAGAAATACAGCCATTTCGGAAGGATATATGCATTTATTACATTTATTCTCCCTATCCATAATAGTTGCATGTTCCTCCATTCTTTTAATAAATGATTAGTTTCAGATAAAAGAGTATAAAAAAAATTTTCTACCATATCCTCAACTTTCACTGTGATGATTAATCCTAAATAATTTAAATCTGTTTCTTTCCATCTAAAATTATAATCTTGTTGAATTATTTTTTTAACATATGTTTTAACATTTAGTGGAAGAATTACAGATTTTTCTATGTTTATGTTAGGGACCAGGAACCAGACGGACACAAAACGTAAAATGCAATCAGCTTTATTGTAATGACAATAGTGAACAAAGCCAAATCGTGATCCAAAAGCATATACCAAAAGACAAGCCGGGGTCAGGAACCAAAACAGATACTCAGACAAGCCGGGGTCAGGAATACAAAGATCAGCGAAGTCAGGAACAAGCCAGGAATCAGGAACCGGGATGGACGTCAGAGAAAGCCAGGTCATACACAGGAATTCAGGAACACAGGAACACAGCAATAGCACTTGCAGCCGGATACAACACAAGGGCCAGGAGGAAGTGAAGTTTAGCTGCTTAAATAGCCTAAAGGGGCTGGCTGTGGGCTGGACAATGGGCTGAGTCACAGGAGTGACAGGAGTGTAGCCATGGCAACCCAGCCAGGCTGTATAGCCTCCAGCAATGCAGCAGAAAAGCAGCTAGACCATAACAGTTTATTTTATAATTAGAGACATCTGAATATTTTTTTATTGTGAGCATTAAATTCCTAATTGATTTATCGGGCTCTTCTACTGTTATGAGGACGTCATCGGCATACAGGCATATTTTTAGTTCTTCCTGTGAAAAGCGGAGACCTTTAATCTTCTCGTTATACCTTATAGCTATGGCTAATGGCTCTATAGACATTATATAGAGCAAAGGTGATAAAGGACAACCTTGTCTAGTCCCGTTTTTAAGATCGAACCAATCTGCTTTAATATTTTGGCCAATTGTTCTTGCCGTCGGATTCGAATATAATGCCCGAATAGCTGACAGAACTTGGCCTTTAAATCCATATGCATATAACGATTGGAACATAAAGTCCCAGTTTACCCGATCAAAGGCCTTCTCTGCATCGAGTGCTAGTAGACATAATGGTATTTTTTCTGCATTTGCAAAATCTAGTGCATCAATAGTACGTCTGATATTATTATATGCCTGTCTTTCAGAGATAAAACCTATCTGGTCCGGATGAATTATAATTGATATCACCGGTTTTAGTCTCTCTGCCCAAATAGCAGCGTAAATCTTCATGTCCACATTAATCAATGAAATAGGCCTATAACTTCTTACATCCTCTGCATTTTTGTCGTTCTTTAGTATTGGGAGTATATTAGCTCTTAGCAGTTCTTCCGGAGCTGTCCCCTGTGTACTAATTTCGTTAAACATATCAGTTAATATCTTACTAATATTGCCTACCAAATTTTTGTAAAAGTCTCCAATAAAGCCATCGGGATCACCAGATTTATCGAGAATGTAAAATGATTGCACTGATTTGGCACTGAATGCTAAAGACACCTAAATAATTAAATGCAGCCATTTAGTAACTCAGAATGTTTTACAGCGTTGCAACAGCTGCGTGGCCACTGTGACCTAAGCAGTGAGATGGAGGAGATGTGGGCTGAACAGGCTGTCACAGAAGGCCAGAAGCCCAAAAGTCCCCTAGAACTGATACAAGAGCCATCACTAAGGTGGCAGCTACTTGCTATTGTGGTGCTTAGCAGTGCCATGCAACTGTGCGGGAATGACTCGGTGAGACAATCTACCGTGCCAATCTTCTCGTGCCATCGCTTCTCTCTACAATCATCTTCGCTCTGTTCTAGCCACTTCTCTTTATCATATGTTATTTTGTCCCTCCTAGATGTATTTCTACGCATCCTACATATTTCAGGAAGCTGGAATCCCCAATGAAAAAATCCCATATGTTGTGATTGGCACTGGAAGCTGTGAGCTGATTACTTCAGCTACCTGTGGAAGCAGTTTTGGCCAAGAGATCTCACAATACAATTGTCTCTGTAATAGAAGTAGAAATACTTTTTTCATATAGTGATTTGATTCATGGGTTGGTATTGCTCAAGTGATGTGTGTTCTAGGTTGTATCTCATTCCAGACTCTGTTCATTGACCGTGTTGGCCGCCGAGCGCTGGTGATTGGAGGATACAGTATGATGTCAGTCTGGGCTGTAGTTTTCATGGTTGCTTTGTCTCAGCAGGTATTTTAACCATGTTCAGTAATGTAGATTAGCATTTATAAAAACTTTTATTCAGTAATGTAGATTAGCATTTATAAAAACTTTTTATCTCTTTTTGTTACAATAAACTTCCTTTATTTGCAGACCTGGAGGCTATTGGTGTCAGTCATGTGATATTTTGGTTGGGTTTCACTCCAAGATGATTGTTTATGTCAATTGCAGTGAAGTCTGTTCCTCCAAAGACTTTCATAAGTCAGCATCCTGCTGCAAAAACTGTTCTGTTGTTTATCATAGCAAGTATGATAAAGACAAGTATTTGTCTAGTATATCGGTTTAAACATACAAATGGTTATTATGAAGCGGCCTGAAAACATTATGCAAAAACTAGAACTGTTTTAAAAATGAAAATAGCAAAATAGTTTTGAAAGTTTGACTAAACGTTCCCCTTTAACCTTAGACATTACATCCAAAAATGCATTCAGTAAAGCCTTTCAGGCAGCGGCAGGGACATCTCCCTGTCACTACATGGGAGATTAGGCTTTTGACAGCCTGGACTCCCCCCTGTCAGCAGAAGCCAGACAAGTTGTTTAGGGGCAATGATGGCACAGACTAGCTATTGAAGTTGGGGGGTCTCTGGGCAATTTTCAAACCAGGGCCCTGTGGTTTCTAGTTACACCCCTGCAGTAGGGTACCTAGTGTTATGTGCTGAACTAGCTAGTGTTAGATGAAGCAGTTTGTTACTTATCATTTCCATGGGTGTCCTTGCTTTCTGGTTTCCTCCATGTGCACAGGAGGCTGTTTCTTTTGTCTTCACAATGCTCTAGTATTGACACTCACAGCCAGACCACGGACCAGGAGCGATGGTGACATCCTCCGATAATGTCAGCCGCAAAGCCACTTATTATAAGAAAATATGGCCGCAATGTTGGCCTTTTTGGCAATATATGGCTTCCATATGACGACCATACATAATTTGCATTTGTTAGATGCTGCTTGTGTGCATACAATAGCAGCTTCCAGGAACACATTAAATAAAACCAACTTTTCTCCAGTGCTATACTACACTACTATATATAAAACACTGTATGTAATGCTCAAAGAAATATATTTATTTTTCCATGGGACCTTCTTCAATGTTTTTTCAGGAGCGGGTCCATTGGATGCCATATCTCAGCATGGTCTGCATATTTGCCTACATTCTGAGTTTTGGAATCAGTCCAGGTACGTGTGTCGAGATTTTCTAGTGTCCATATCTCTATTTCCCAGATTCAGTGTTCCCTGCAATTATTGCATGTGGTTGCATGAAATTGTTTTGCACACATTTATCCTACGTGACACTCAAGACATCCTGGACAAAAAGTTTGCCTTCACCCTGATGGATGTTTGGAACGAAATTCTTGGTCCTACAGTGCTTGCCATGGCCCATAACAAGACACTCCAATTTGCAAGAATACCTGATAATTATTCTTCCTTTATAGTTGATTGGCCCTAAATTGGCATGAGGTAGTTGCGACTTGTTTTAATGTGTTGCATTGGTAAATGGTCTGATTCCTTCTCTGCGACAGTTTTATTTTTGACATACCTTCGCAGATGAAATGTGTATACCTGCATCAGTCACCTGTTATCTTGTCCTCCTTTTACTGCATAGCTGGGGTTACTGGCATCATGCCAGCCGAGATATTTGACCAGATGGCACGTCCAGCTGCTTACATGATCTGTGGGTCCCTTATTTGGCTCAATTTGTTTGTGATGGGACTCGTTTTCCCTTTTATTGTGGTGAGTGAAACCTGCCTACTTTATTCTTCTCATTTGTAAATTTGCTTGCTGAATTGTTGCACTGATCCTCTATCCGCATACTTTTTACGTTATTGGTGTTGCGATACCTTTAAGGAGGTATCATTTGTTTAGTATTGATTGACTGATGCAGTCAGGTGTTCAAGACATCAGAGAGCTCTAATTTTATGAGCCAACATTGCAATATCTATGTTTTCCTTATACAGCAAATCATTTTACAATATTCTGTAAAAATAATTTTACACTTCTTCTCTTTTCCTATTTCCTAATGTTCCTGAAACTACTTTCTTATCTTTGCTTGTTTATTAAAAGCCCAAATCCAGGAATTGACTATTCCAAGTCTTTATCTATTTCAGCAAGGCCTTGGTCACTTCTGCTACATCCCGTTCCTCATCGTTTGTGTCACCACTGCTCTGTATGTTGGATTCTTCTTGCCAGAGACCAAAGGCAAAACTCTTCTAGAGATCACAGAGGAATTCAGACAAAGCAGAGACAAAAAACAGGAAGGGAAAATTGCCTGGAATGGACCTCAAGAGATCAAATCCACAATGCTATGACAACCTTAATGAAAACAGGGGGCATACATTTGCACGTCAGTGCATTCTGTGTCATCCGTCAGTGATGTATAAAACGCACAGGTTTGGTGCTGGCCTCTTGTTCTCAAGGCACTATAAACTCACCCTAAATCTTCCTCTGAAAATGTTATATTTAATTGGGAGTTAACGGGTGTGGTACAAGATACCTCCATTTATCCTGCCTTTGCTGCTATGAGCACTAAAAATGACTTGTGTACCAATAACCAGTTTTAGTTATGACTTCCAGTGTGCACCTCAGGCCTCCAGGACTGTACCTCTCACAGTAATTTATTTACAACTACCTGTCTTCCAATCCATTAAGCCAAAAGTTATTAGGAATATATTCATAGTATCTAATTGCACTTGAAACTCTGTATGTGGTCATCTTGTATTGTCTCTCCTGAAATATGAAGTCTCCAGCATGTGATAATCAGGGAATGGCTGGCAGTGTGATGTAATGTTATGTTGATTTGTGACACTGTTAATGTTGTTAATTTCCAAACTCTAAAGTTCTACCTTAAATGCTAATATATGGTCTACCTTAAGTCCTGTTATGTAACTAGTTCAGTGGGCAGCAGAGAGAGAAAGGGAGAGCATGGAATAAAGAAGTTTCTGCCTGATCTGTCTGTCTTTATTGTACATACAACACATGGTACCAGAAGTGTATCTAAAGAATAATGGCAATCAGCACAAGAAACATTCCTCCCCTGGATTTAGAATCTGGAAATGTATCAGAGAGCTGGGCAAAGTGGAAGGAGCTGATAGAGCTGGTTTATGCAGGCCCTGATGCAGCACAATGGACTGATCAACAAAAGGCTGCATACTTTCTCATCAGTGTGGGCCAAACAGGCCGGGATGTATGCAGAGCATGGTGTGCAAGTGGAAACATAGCTCCAGAGGACAAGAAAAAGACAGAGGTACTCTTTGCAAAGTTTGATGAATATTGTAATCCACGAAAAAACACCACAGTGCAAAGAAAGCTGTTCTATGAGAGGAACCAAGGGGGCAGTGAATCAGTTGATGAGTGGGTCACACAGTTATAATTGCTTGCAAAAGACTGTGCATTTCATGATAGCAGTGATATGATAAAAGACAGGATATTAATGGGCAGTCAGTTCAAAGAAGTGCAGGAAAAGTTACTGCAAGAGGAAGAATTAACCTTTCAAAAAGCTATCAGAATTGAAAGAGCATATGAGATGTCAAGAAAAGACTTGCAGGTACTGGGAGGTCCACAACCACAAGTCAGTGCAATTGAAAAGCAATCTAGAAGTCACATAAGAGAAAAAGCTGACTGGAGAGGGAATAAAAGAGAAAACAGAGCTAGGAACACAGAAACAACCTGTGGATATTGTGGAAACACACACTACAAAGATATGTTATGCCCTGCAAGAGGCCAAATATGTAATAAATGCAGAAAAAAGGGGCACTTTGCCAAAATGTGTCATAATGGAATGAGCTATAGGAAGCCACAGACACGACCAGTGTATAATATAGATGATTTGGACAACCATTCAGATGATGACACAGACGGCTCACAGATATACCTTGCATCGGTGCAAAACACACAACACTCTGCAGATGAAGCAGTGGTCACCTTACATCTAGGGGATGCTAAGATCCCTGTCAAGTTTAAGATTGACACAGGAGCTCAGGTAAATTGCGTGCCAGGGCACATATATCGCAAATTCCTCAGTAAGGAATTACAATTCGAAACGCAAAGGCTACCAAAGCTAAGAGGTTATGGAGGAGAGGTCCTGGATGTTATTGGCTCCTGCTGTGCTGGGTCTGCGGACGAGCCAAGAGATTGGACTTATCAAAATTATAATGACTGTTAACAACGGTGAAAACATACTTACAGCTCACGGCATTAAACACGATTTCAGTGATGTATTCAGAGGACTCGGATGTCTTCCAGGGATATGCAAAATCCGGATCAAAGAAGGGGCACACCCTGTTATACATGCACCAAGGAAAATACCTTTAGCTCTTCAAAGCCAAGTAGAACAAGAACTCTCAAGGATGGAAAAATTGGGAGTGATCAAAAAGGTCACAGAACCTTCTGAATGGGTCAGCTCTATGGTGGTGGTGGAAAAGAAAAACACAGGAGCAATCCGAATATGCATTGACCCACATGATTTGAACAAGGTAATAATGAGAGAACATTACAGACTACCCACTCTAGAGGACATAGCACACAAACTTGTTGGGGCATCAGTGTTCAGTGTACTAGATGCACAGTCTGGGTACTGGCAACTACGTCTAGATGAGAACAGCAGTCGCCTCACCACGTTTAACTCCCCGGTTGGACGATGGAGATTTACAAGAGTACCTTTTGGTGTAGCATCTGCTCAAGAAATGTTCCAGAAAAAATCACACGAGCTAATTTCAGGCCTGCAGGGTGTGGAAGTCATAATTGATGATTTATTGGTCTATGGCAAAGACCATGCGGAACATGACAAGAACCTGATTGCCTTGCTTAAGAGATGTCGTGAGAAGAATATGAAGCTCAACCCGAACAAACTGCAGATTGGTGTTGAGGAGGTAAGCTACTTTGGGCATATCATCAGTAAAGATGGTTTAAAACCTGATCCCAACAAGATACAAGCAATCATTAAAATGCAAGCACCAACTTCCAGAAAAGAACTAGAAACAGCACTGGGCATTTTCAATTATCTGTCAAAGTTTTCGCAGGGTTTAGCCCAACAAACAGCGCCTCTACGAACTCTACTGAAGAAAAATCTTGGGTCTTGGGATGCTAATATGCAAACAACGTTTCAGAAAATAAAGGCCACCATAAGCAAACAGCCCGGACCCATCTTGAAATATTTTGATGTAAACTGTGATACTGTTCTTCAAGTAGACGCATCACAATTTGGGTTGGGTGCAGTACTGACACAAAGAGGTCACCCAGTGGCCTATGCCTCGAGGGCACTTACGGCAGCTCAATCCAACTATGCCCAAATTGAAAAAGAAATGCTAGCCATTGTCAACGGATGTGAAAAATTTCATCAATATATCTATGGGCGTCCAGTATTAGTGGAAACGGACCACAAGCCTTTAGAACACATAATGCTGAAACCACTAAACTTAGTCCCTCCACACCTACAGAGAATGGTAATGAAGCTGCAACCATATGACCTTACTGTCAAATACAGACCAGGGAAAGAAATCCCAATGGCAGACACGCTATCCAGAGTGTTTCCAGCAGGACATGACGCACGGGATGAACCTGATCTGGAGGAACAAGTGCACACAGTCTTAGTCAATGTACCCGTCTCAGACGTCAGATTGGAAAGTATTCAAAAGGAAACGTTACTGGACAAGCAACTAGAAAAACTTTGCCGGGTCATATGCAATGGTTGGCCGGAGAAGCGCAAAAAAATACCACCAGAATTACAGGAATTCTGGCCTGTGAGACATGAATTGTCAAATAACGAGGGCATTATCTTCATGGGTGAACGTATACTCATTCCTAGAAGTCAACGGAAAGTGGTTTTGGAACAAATTCACCAAGGACACTTAGGCATGGCTCTGTGCAAACGACGGGCACGGGAATTGGTTTATTGGCCTAACATAGACTCTGACATTGAGAGGTTTGTGAAGATTTGTGAAACCTGCAACGAATTTCAACGACGAAACACAAAAGAACCTCTCATCCCCTGGAGTATCCCTTCTCGTGCTTGGCAACGACTGGCTACTGATATTTTTCATACTGAAGGAAATGACTACCTGATTATTGTTGACTATTACAGTAAATACTTTGAAATAGTACAACTGAAGGATCTGAAGTCCTCCACTGTAATTTCGGCTTTCAAATCAGTACTAGCCAGGCATGGTGTATGTGAAGAACTTGTCTCTGACAATGGTCCACAATTCTCCAGCGCTGAATTTCAATCTTTTCTCCACGAATGGGGCATCAAGCACAGTCCCGTTAGTCCACATCTACCACAGGCTAACGGACTAGCTGAAAAATATGTAGGCATTGCCAAATCCATTCTAAGGAAAGCACAATCGTCTGGGCAGGATGTTCATTTGGGTCTTCTGAACTATCGTGCAACACCTCTGGAGGGCTTATGTTCTCCTACACAGTTACTTATGGGCAGAGCACTGAGAACTACAGTGCCCATTTCTCCAAAGAAACTTCAGCCACAGAACCTTGCACACGAGCGTGTAGCTGCGCAACGAAACAAAATCATTTCCAAACAAAAGCAATATTATAACCAATCAGCCAAATCTCTGACACCACTTGCCACAGGACAAGCTGTAAGACACAGAGTAGATGGAAAAACTTGGGAACCTGCACGTATAGTACGAGTATTGGAAACCCCAAGGTCATATGTAATCGAGAATCGGCTGGGTCAGGAACTCAGACGAAACAGATGTCATCTACGTCCTGACTTTTCAAGTTCTGCTACATGTACCTCAAATGATGCTGCAGCTTCCAGCACACCCGCCTTAACAGACAAGCTTGACTCGTATTCTGAGGACAACACTGAACCATATAAAACTACTGACTCCCTGGGTTTAGCATGTTCTACGGCTCCAGAAAGAGAGAATGCTCTGAACACTCCTATGGAATCAAGGGACACCTACTCTAGTTACGGTCGCAGATTGAAACCTAAAATATGGGAGGACTTTGTTACACATTAAATGCGTAAATGCTTGAGGGGGAAGATGTGATGTAATGTTATGTTGATTTGTGACACTGTTAATGTTGTTAATTTCCAAACTCTAAAGTTCTACCTTAAATGCTAATATATGGTCTACCTTAAGTCCTGTTATGTAACTAGTTCAGTGGGCAGCAGAGAGAGAAAGAGAGAGCATGGAATAAAGAAGTTTCCGCCTGATCTGTCTGTCTTTATTGTACATACAACACAGGCAGCATTCAACCAAAGAGTGCAAACCTTGTCTGGCATTTCTTTCATTGTGCATGATCCAGTTATTTATATAACATATTTATTGTCCCATGGTGATGGCACCAAACTGTACAATGTTTAGGTTATATCAGTAAATCTTTTTTTTCTAATAGCCGTTAATTAGTAATAGCCCTGTCTGTTGTATTGTTTTCTGCTGTCACATGCTATGTGGATTTGAATGCATTTTCCATAAATGTAGAATCCAGGTATAACCAACTATACAACTCCTGCTTGTGAATATTCTTTTGCAATCTCGTATTTGGCAAGCCTGACAATATTAGGTTATCACTGACTGTTTTGGGGAAGTTGGCTAGACACATGTTTGTTACTATATAACTGAACCTTTAAAGATTCATGGATATCTGGCAGTGTGGCAATTAACCGTACATGTAAGGGTGGTCTGCAAGGTGTGTACATTGTACGGGCAAACATTTTAAACTACCAAAATGTCTCAAAACAAGTCATAGTCATTAAAGGAGTTGCTCACTGCTTTCAGTTAGATAATGATATGCAATCTGGTGCAGCTTATTTTTTTTATTAAAACCCATTAAAAAGTTCTGACAATATATTCTTTAGTTGAACATTCATTGGCTATTTATTATTAGTTCAAGTTTTACATTGTTAAGTCCGAGTAGAGGATTTGTATGAGAAACTGTGTACCCACAAGGGGCAAATGCTATGTGGTGATTACAAATAAAGTGTCCTGTTTTCCTTTTATGTGATGTATTACTGTTATCGCCTTTTATAAACAACGAATGATTAAAATATATCGCCTTTAAACACGTCCATTCTTAACTCTGTGATGTACATAAATTACCAATTGCATTTTGCATATGGAGCCTGATTGTGGGACTGTATGGAGAATCCATGTCTTGCACTATTGCTGTAACACTACAAATTCACATTGTGTCAAAATTAAATGATTGTGCAATCATTTTTTTTTTTATCTTGTCAATGAATACACTAATTGGATTCCAGATGGCCTGATATAAAATGTACTATTTAAAAAGCAACTAAACTCATTTGAGTAGAGTTGCCAGGAGTATTGTGGAGTCAACTGCTTCATTTCACTTTTCATTATCAAAAGTGAGTTTGTTCAGCAAGGAGGGCTGATCTGGCCCTCTATATTACTCAGTGAAATGGATTAGAAGAAATCTCATTGATTTAAGTATCCATTATATAGGGCCAGTGAATCTCTTCCTATAGTAGAATTTCACTGGGACTGGACCTTCATGATGAAAAATGGTCATCTCTCCTACACACTTTCTTTAGCAAATAGACTTAACTGTTCAACCTTTAGCTTGTGCATTTTATTTGTCAATCAACAAAATTTATATCAAGATATTTAGTTTAAGATTTTAACCTAAGGAAATAGATCTGTGCCTGAATGTAATCCCTTTGTTATCATGAAGTTGTCTCCCTTCTCCTCACCTCATCCACAATTATTCCAAGAACCAATACAGAACAATTCACAATATTATAGCAGGGTAGAGATGACTTTCAACATTAGATGGCCTGGAGATTTTCCAAATATTACCCTTACTGGATGTCACTCCTCATTGCCGTCTCTTTCTTTGTCACACTTCAGCTGAATTATGTTTTAACTATGAATGTAATATTTGAGCTAAACTAAGACCCATTCCACCTCCAAATTAACAAGCAAGAAAAAGAGAGATTTATAATACAAAGAAAACAAAAGGATTTAAGAATAACCTATTATAATCTATGCTAAAGTGTAGCTGCACATGGTACCAACAGTTTAACCGGTTGTGTCACAACAGCTCATAGACAATAAACTGGGACAAAATAGCCTGTTGTTGACCATTCTGTCTGTGGTTGCCATAATGATAATGGAATGGTTGTACAGCCATGTTTTTTTAACCATTCAGCATAATTACAAAGTGTTACATTTAAGAGCAACTGCTCTTAAACATTAAGTATTACATTATTCGATCAAACTTCAGAAAGCAGTTACTTTATTCAAATTATAGTAACACATACTATAAAAGCAAATAAATTATTTGGCTTGTGTCTCTCTATTTGTGCTTTGTATGATTTCATATATGTTTTTATTTTAGGGAGCTTCTGGGCGCAGAGGAAATGTGGCCTTATCTAATGTCTGCAAGTGCCATCCCTGCACTCATCCAGTTAGCAACACTTCCCTTCTTTCCAGAATCTCCTCGGTACCTCCTTATTGACAAGAGTGACAAAGACGGCTGTCTTAAAGGCAAGAGATTTATCTTTTTTGAGTAACTTTTCCAAGTTACCATGTAAATTACACACAAAGGCAGTTATAGTACAAGGTCCCTTCATCTTGTAGACTTAATGTGGGATTAGCCCAGGGCTTGACAAATTTGTTGTGAATCTAGGCGCCAGGTAAAAAAGTTAGGAGCCAGGATTTTTTTAAACTAACAGTTGGTCAGGAGTGATTTGATCATTATCAGCCTACTTACTAAACTCACAGCATTTGACCTGGAAGCACCCTGGACTTTCAGGTCAGTGCTGTTTTTTTTTTGTTTTTTTTTTTTAACCCTTTCAATGCTGATGTTCCATTGGAGCACAGCATTGACTGATATTTAGTCCCCACAAGCTTGTGGGGACAAATGTTAACCCCTGCAATGCCACAAATGTGTCATACACAATTGTGGCATTGAAGGGGTTAACGCTGCACTGACGCTCTCAGGGAGCGATCAGGCAGCAAGGGGGTGTTGGGGCTGGTCTCCACACTCATGGGGAGACCAAAGAACCCTCTCCCCTGTCCCTGAAGCTGCCTCTGGCAGCTGGGACTCAATTGCTGGTCTATAGACCAGCCATTGCAGGGGGGGGTCTCTGATGACTGCTGTAGGCTTCCATGCCTACAGGAATCATCAAAGGGCTTGTGGGGGGGGCTCGTTTTTGCTGTTGCTGGTCAGCCTGGGCTTCCAGGCAGACCACCAGCAGCAGAGCCCCTTACAAAACGGGAATTAACCCCTAAATGCCACGATCGCGGCATTGAAGGGGTAAGCGCTGCCCTGTCGCTCTCATGGAGCGATCAGGCAGATGGGGGGTGTTGGGTCAGGTCCCTACACTTGTGTGAGGACCCAATCAACAGTCAACCCCCTTTCCTGAAGCTGCTTGTGGCAGGTTTTCCTGCAATCGCGGTTTCAGCCTACAGGATCACTCCGTCGGAGTGATCTCAGGCTCGGGGGCGGGCTCTGAGTGGCTGTGCTGTCTGCCCAGACTCCTGGGCAGACAGCAGCAGCAGCGCCCCCGTGTGGTGACTCAGTCTCTTACATCCACAATTTTTTCTGGATGTAAGAGGCTGACAAAACCTAGGCGCCAGGACAAAATTCTCTGTCGCCATGGCGACCTGGCGCCTGGGATTTGTCGAGCCCTGGATTAGCCAACCCAAAAAAGGGCTTGAGGAGTGCCGTTCTTTGGATATGTTCTTTTTCTACCATAACCCCTTTGTGCTTATCAAAATGTACTGATGATATTATATTAAATTCACCTCTTGATTAAATGCTTTCTTGTAGAGTCACATTCTGTGCCATCCTTTAGCATCTCTTCAAAACAAGCATGTAGATAGAACTTCATTATATATTTTTCTTCCAGCTATGCAGATGTTATGGGGCCCAGGTGACCACGGTTCAGAAATGGATGAGATGTTGGCAGAGAAGAAGGCAATAGAAGGGGAGCAGATAAAAAGTGTGAAGGATCTCTTGAGGGATCGCTCAGTTCGCTGGCAGATGATCTCACTGGTCTTGATATGCGGAGCCTGCCAGCTCATCGGCATCAATACGGTAACATACACTCCTGAATTTTTTATATTGGAATCCTAAATCTTAGTGAAATTCAAGAAATGCCCAGCGTGACCTCTTGGAGGAGAAACATGTATCATGTATTATTACATGCCACTGATTTTATGGAGCAATTATTCTGTGTTGTGCTCCCCAATATTTTTTATTGATTTATATTTTGTATCTTTGTCTTTTGTCATTTTTACCACCATGAACTGCTCCTCTCCATAAAGATAAGGTAGATATTGTACTGTCTTTCACTATAGCGAATGCTTCACATAATGTCCCAAAGTTTAAAATATGACATTACAAAATAAAGGTAGAGAAACATTGTATGCCTTTTGAATTAATTTGGGATTATATTTTTAGGTTAGCAATGAAGGTGAAACATAACACAGTTAACATTAATTTAGAGGGCTTTTCTGAATGTAGCAGATGAAAGAGGTGACAGGTCCACAGCAATTGTGAGACTCCATAAATTTGTATGAAGGACTAAACATCTTTCTTTTCTTCGAATTTCAGGTCTATTTCTATGCGTATGATGTCTTCCAGAAGGCGGGAATTCCAGCCACTCAGATCCCAAATATGTCCCTGGGCACTTGATTTACCGAGATTCTAACCTCAATACTCTGTGTGAGTATCTGTCTGTCACTGTGTAAAAGGGCTTTTTGCCTATGGTACAGTGGAATACATTGGGAATACAGTAGACGAGTCAGGGGTCAGAAAGGACCTCAGAGCATATCATTGGCATTTTCCAGAAAATTGCTTACAGGATTTCTTTGTTACTCAGTGTCACTGTATGCAAACTATATGCAAGTGGACCGGTGTAACCCAGTGCAGTTATTTTGTCTAATAACATTACAGCTGGGTTGTCATGGATACTGACCTTTCCTTCCAGCACCAGGTTACTTGTCTCCTCTGAGCCAATCAGTATCTCTATGGGACATATGTCAGTTTTCCTAAGCTAGGGAAATGTTTCTCAGCCTATCAGAGGAGAGGGTCTAGAAAGAAACTTCTGGAAGAGCAGAGCTAGGCAGGGGAGTGAAGAAGGAAGAGAGACAGACTGCCCTCCCTGTAAGCAGGCCTGAAGTAAACCTGTTGCCTTTAGTGTGTGTACTGCTGACAAGCAGTACACTGAAGTTGAAGTAGAAGTGTGCAGAGAATACAGCATGGTGCTGTATGTTCCTGAGTGAGTGTGACAGACTGCAAGTACCCAGAGGGTCCAAGTCCTGCATCCTGTACCAGTGAGGTGAAAGCAGAGCTGCAGACAGACTGTGTGGGAAGACAGTTATTATTCTCAGCCAGGAGGTTAAAGGGGCAGCATCCCAGAGCTGCCTGAAGACATTAAGGAGAGGTACTTCACTTAAATATATCTATCAACATAAATATATCCTTGTTTCCCCGGGTAGCGCTACCTGCATCAAGGGCCCCAACAGTGCACCAACACAGGGACATCTGGGTGGGAAGAACACCTACATTTGGGGTGGGGAGCGGCTGTTGGCAGTTATCTGTGTTATATATATATTCTCAGGACTGTGCACCCACTGCTAGAACTGAACTGCATAGGCACAGCAGCTGGGTCCTTATATTATAATACCTGTTTATTTTAATATATTCTATAAATAATTTGCATTTCAGTTGTGTGTTATTTTCTTGTGTGAAAGGGGCCATTTCTCAGTGGGTGGGTTCCCCTACTCAACATAGTACAAATCACTGAGTGGAGGCACTGTATAAAGAAAGAAGATGTCCCAATCTCCCAGCAATTGCGGAGGCTCAGGTTTCCTGTCACCAGCGTCACTGAAGTATGTAACTACCAGCCTGGCAGCAGAGCAAGGTAAAAAAAGGGTTACACCTGTATGTATTTTATTGTGTGTGGATGTATTTACACATACACATCTCACCCCACATGTGATCCTCACTCATGGACTATATACCGGTACCTTCTATGTGCAGGGATCTATCATTGATCGTCTCGGCAGGAAGCTCCTACTCTGGACCAACTATGTAATGTTGGCATTGAGTCTGGCACTGCTCACTACTACCCTCTCTCTGCAGGTAATTCCACACAGTAATTTGATATCCGTATTACGGTGGCATGTTTCACACTAAATTCATGTATATAACGCAAGTAATACATTTTCATGTAATTGTATTTTCTAGACACTAGGAGGTGTGATTAAGATTTTATGGAGTTAAGTGATAGTTCAAAATGTTATACAGCTTAGTTTATATTTATTCTATAATAGCTACAGAAGCTAGAGGGGCATTGAGATATCAGACTGGTATAAGGGAGCTTACATTTATTTTTTTCTTGCAGGACTCCTTCTATTGGTTCCCATATGTCTCTTCCATACTCACATTCATCTTAACGCTGAGCTACGGCTTGGGTCCAGGTCAGTACACAAAAAGTTTTATATAGAAATTCTAAATACATATTTGTATAAATACTAATGCTTATTAAGTAGAAGTCACCAATCCTCATAAAAACTCTTTTGTAAGAAACGTAGTTGTGATATGTTAGCTATGTGAGCGTAGGTATCTGTAACAGTATTTTTCTGCTCTACAGGTGGCGTAAGTTGCGTCCTCCCCACTGAGATGTTTATACACTCGTACAGACCAGCTGCCTACTGCTTAATTGGTGTCATGAACTGGGTTGGGCTCTTTGTTTTGTCCTTGGTTTTCCCTTTCATTGTGGTAAGTCTTAATGTCTTGTAAGTCTGACAAGTAGCTTTTAAATAAGAGTGTAATAGTCAACATTAACAACATCTATGCTGTGTTTCTGATCTACGGTATTTGATATTATTTTAATGTACAGAATTTGCTTTTCTTTCAAAAACAAGGACATTTCTAAGTGACCCAAAACTTTTCAATGGTAGTGTACATTGATTGCTTTTACATAGTTATACATAGTTATATAGGCTGAAAAAAGACATGCGTCCATCAAGTTCAGCCTTTACTATATCTGTTAATTTGTTGCTGTTGATCCAAAAGAAGGCGAAAAAAAACCCCGGTTTCGCTCTTTCCAATTTTGCACTAACCAGGGAAAAAATTTCCTTCTTGACCCCAAAATGGCAGTCAGATTTCTCCTTGGATCAATAAACTGTTTCCCCATAATTACAGATTATATCCCTGAATATTATGTTTTTCCAGGTATCCATCCAGTTGCAGTTCAAACGTCTGCACAGACTCCGATAAAACTACCTCTGCAGGCAGAGAATTCCATATCCTTATTGTCCTTACTGTAAAAAACCCTTTCCTCTGCTTTAGTCTAAATCTCCTTTCTTCCAGTCTGAACGCATGACCACTAGATTTCCACACAATGGTTTGTATTGGCCCCAAATATATTTATATAACGCTATCATATCCCCTCTGAGGCGACGTTTTTCTAAACTAAACAGATTTAAATTAGTTAACCTTTCTTCATAACAATAGTGCTCCATTCCTTTTATTAATTTTGTAGCCCGCCTCTGCACCCTTTCTAGTGCTATGATATCCTTCTTTAGAATAGGTGCCCAAAATTGCACAGCATATTCAAGGTGCGGCCTTACCATTGATTTATACAGAGGCAAAATTATATCTTTATTCCGCGACTTGATGCCCCTTTTTATACACGACAATACCTTACTGGCCTTAGCAACCGCAGACTGACACTGCACATTGTTGCCTAGTTTGTTGTCTATAACAATTCCCAAATCCTTCTCATTAGTCGTTACCCCTAATTCACTACCGTTTAGGGTGTAGGTTGCTTGTGCATTTGCTACCCCGAAGTGCATAACTTTACATTTATCTACATTGAATTTCATCTGCCATTTGTGTGCCCAGTCCCCCAGTCTATCTAGATCCCTCTGCAGCACAGTAATATCCTGCTCGCCCTGTATAACTTTACCTAGTTTAGTGTCATCTGCAAACACAGAAACATGACTTTCAACGCCTACTGCCAAGTCATTTTGATGCCTGAACATGTATTTCTCCACCTGGACAACTAGGATTTCAATGAAACGCAAGACCTTTCACATGCCGGGAGTTTTTCATCTTTTTTTTCTCCTTGTTTTTCTCCGTGCATCGTTTTGCCATTGGATGATGTATCTGGCTTGATGCCCAGTCATTTGTCCAAATTAAACATCACAAAACATAGATAAGATTTTTCTCTGCATTGCCCTTTACCCCACCAGTGTTCATCTGTCCCTGTAGTATACATGACATGGCTGGGGTTCTCTCTGACCTGGTAAGTGCACAGAGCATTTAATTAGGAAATAAGCGCACTCCTGCATGTATGTGCATGTGTATGTGCATGTGTGTGTGTGTATGTGCGTGTGTGTGAGGGGGTTTGATAGATACAAAATGGTGTAATTTCAAGGTGACAGCTTACTCCAAATAGTCTCAGTTATTAGCACACAATATGGATATTCTTGCCTGTTTTTGAAGTAAAAGTCATTATTGCATACAAAGGATATTTTACAGTTTAATGTGTGCCGGCGTACTGCTTTGAAACATTGCTTTTCCAATCGTAAATATTTTCATGGTACAGATGTTACCTCCATAGCTTAAGCTGTCGGAGTGGATGCGGCGGTGTATTCCAGGATGCGGCTTGTGACAGTATCTGTGTGAAAGCTGTGTATTACTTCTTTTTGTCTGCAAATGAATAGCTTACGTGGTCCAGTTTAAGGCAGCAAGTGTTACCCTACTGATTCAACTATACATTATAAAGGGCCAGCTGAGAAATTCTGGACAGGGATGAACCTTTACAATCAGTGTTGAATTCAGGGAGTCAAAGCCACAACTCTTCTGCATGCTCTATTACATGCTTTGTTATGGCTTTAAATGCTGTTTTTATTTATTTTCGTATGCTAACACCAACCTTCTTATCACAAAATCTAAAATATATTTCATTAGATATATATTATAGTGGTTTAATTGCTCAGAGCTGCGGCACCTGACTTGCCCATGCTGGACACAAGAACACATGCAACTGCTTGCTGGACACACCAATAATTTCACATTGCCGTGTCAGGGGCCAGGCAATTTGGTTGGAGCCATTCTTTTTCTTTTTTTTACTGTTTTTATTTCAAGAGGAAGTATATGATACAGTACAGTATCATAGCTGTCACAAAGTTCTTAACCACTATATATATATATATATATATATATACGCACTAACACACAAGTGTCTACAGTAAAAGGAATAACATAATAAGATTCCAGCGGAATGAATTAAATAATATATTAACTTGTCCCATCCATGTCACTCTAATTGTTAATGCAAATATCAGGGAGTAGAAGCTTCCCACATGACATAGTAGGACTAAAACCATATACTTGTATAAATAAGCTTATAGTTATATTGCTGAAGATATTTCTTACATGCATCCTCAGGCTGGGCCAAGCTTCACAAACCATGCCCCCAGAACCCCAAAAGAAATAAGGGCACCCAGTAAATGTGTAAACTAGAAGCCAATACAACACCCTTTAATGTCTGCAGACAATACCATTCAGTATCTGGAAATGTGTTATACAGAGCTGGAAAGGGAATTAAAATCAGCCCTGGAAATATTTGAATACCAACCCCATTTTTCATGGTGCCAATTTTGGTCACACTGCCCATTTAACCATTTTCAAATTTATTTAAATAAAATACTAAAAATAAAGTTATTTAAAACAGAGAAAATACTTTCTCAGTAGGTAATAAACATCTCCTAAAACATTAAGAGCTTAAAATATAAGAAGGAGGCTGAGGGAGGTGGATACGTGCATCATGTAAGACTGGCTATGTGTATGTAATGATAAGTGTTTAATGTTAGAATGGTGTAAATATGTATATATTAAAGATGATGTATAATGATAGCGTGATATTCGTCCTGCAGATGCTATAAGGGAAATATAGTTCCCTTCTTCAGGTCAATATAGTCATTTAACACTCTACCCTCACACTGAGCCAATTGTCTAAAATAGAATCCTACTTGCTGTGTTGAAACCTGCCAGGCATAAGAATCTGGAACTTTGGAAATCTAAACCTATAAGTTGTCTGATTATTTCCCATGCTCTACAAGTGTGATAGAGCAATGGGTTTGAGTAGAGCTCCTCAGGCCACGTGGTCTTGAGCAGGTACAGGAGGAAAGCCAGATGGATGTCTGCAGATAACTGATGTTCCAGATTGGATCAAGTAAACCTATTGAAATTAAGTTAATAGCAAATTTATAGCTGACAGCCAGATCTAGCAGATTTAAGAGATTCAGACCACCATTACGTGAAGGTTGTTGTAGCTTGACCAACGCAATCCTGAATGTTTTATGTTGCCATAGAAATTGTTGTAGGATTTTGTTTTGTTTTTTGATCTCCTTCTTTTTGAGAGTAAGAGGCAACATATGTATCAACATAAGTGCAATAACTTTGTGAAAAACTACCATTTTGTAAAGATGACAGTGATCGTTGGACCAACTTTTTAAAAAATCTGTCTGGAACCAGTCTTATAGAGGAGGTCATCACCAAACAATTTATTTTTACTTGAACTATATCCCCTTTTCAGGCCCAGCATTGGAAGATACTTCCATTGATCATCGTGCTTGGTATTGGCTCAGGTTTACCTGTGGGTTACCAGATATCGGTGACCAGCTCATCTTCAGTGGTAAGAAAAAATTACTCTAGAAGAACATATCACTATGACAAGTGGTGGCATCACACTGATTACATCTGAATCGGTGTAGTACAAATATTTTCTGGTTTATTTATATGTTTATACCTAGAAATATGGTCACATGACGTGGTTACATGACACTGTATCTCAAATTTTGTTCCAGTACATGCTTGCTATAATGAAATCAATGTATAAGCAATGTCCCTGCCTCTAGGCTTTTGGTAAACTAATTATTTTGTGAACCCCCTTTTTAGCTCCTCATGGAGAATTACATTAATTAAATATGAGAAAAATAGGCAAACATATGAATTAAAAAATAGGCAAACCCCCCTTTCGCTTTGGGTATACACATATGAATTACTAAGAAAATTGGATAATATCCTAATTGAGGAAAATATGAAGATAGCTCTTCTCCACATTCTTCCAAAGAATTTATCCAAGGAAAGAAAAATAATAATAATACACCCATTAGCGGCAACTAAGATATTAATCGCTAGAGCTTGGAAAGAAGCTAAACTAATAGCTAAGATATCACTGGTAAAACAAATACTGTTCCAATTGCAAATGGAAAGCGGCCTCTGCTGGGTCAGCTTATCATATAAAATAAAATCAGACATTTGTAAAGACTGGATTAAAAAAATTAATGAAATTTATGATACGAATTCGTAACCTGGTAAATAACCTTATTCCTGACTCCATTTCTGTATTTTATTTTTTTTTTTTTTTTTTTTTTTTTTTTATTTATGGTTGTTGATGTTTACTACGTTATGATACGACCGCATAGAGGTCTAATGATATGGGAAGACGAATGAGTAAACTTACGACCAAGTTGATATGTATTTGTATCAGTACTATGTTGTTTCTATTTGTTATATGTTGTATGAGCTGTGAAAAATAATAAATATGATTTAATTAAAAAAAAAAAAAAATAGGCAAACATAAACATACATAGAACATTACATAACACACATTTACAGAGCTCCTGCAAGTTCCATAGCTCTATTACAATAGGGAGACAGCGAATATTAGCAATAAAATTAAGATTGACAACATATAATTTGAAAATAAGATTGACTCATACTGTGACTGACATACAAGAGGGCCCTGTTCTTATGAATTTAAAATATTTCAAGAGGCTGAAGGGGAATGAGACAGTAAAACACATTCAGGGAAGTCTGGATCCTGTGCTATCCAAGGGCCAATTCTCTCAACTATAAAATTATACATAGCAATATGGAGTCACAGTGAATGCAGAATGGGCTGACCTCTTCTAAGATGTTGCAGGGGCACACACCATGACTTACATATGTAATTGACTCCAACAATCAGTACCGATTCACTGACCCCTGTCTCCTTTCAGAAAGGTAAAACAGTTCATACCTGATAAGTAGAACAATACATATTGTAAAATAGTGGAAACCAAAGATTTTTAGAGGACAGGCCAGACATATTTCAGATTCTCAATATATTCTCAGGAGGATATTATTGTCTTGCTGATATTATGGTCGCTTGCTGAGTAGTTAAAGGGGAAACGTCAATCAGTCACCTCTAGGTTTGAAACTACAAGTTGTTTGGAACTTGTTTGAGCCGTTGTAGCACCAATTGTCAATTATGTACCTCTCATTTGCAGTTTGTTAAGGAGTTTATCAACCAGACATGGATAAGAAGATATGAAACCTTTGTCACAGAGGAAACAGTCACTCTGCTCTGGTCCACCGCAGTGTCTATTTACAACATTGGGGGGTTGTTGGGATCTCTCTTGTCTGGATATTTGCTGGGAAGATATGGGAAGTGAGTAACTTCTTCAATTTCAACCTCAATATGGATATTACCAACATACACTATCTGGCAATGTCAATGAAAAAAAATATTCAAAAGCATAGTATATGTGCTGGAAGATCTCATTTAAACATTTTGGGGTGAGTTAACATACCCCACCTGTGTCTACCTGTGGATTGTTATGTAAATTGTTTATTATGCTAGCTTTCTAATGTTGACTAGTTGACCCTCTCAATAGCTGGTTTCATAGTTATGTCACAAAATTTATGGTTGATTTCATAGCATTCTTCAATCAACGCTATACCTTTACAGCTCACACCGTATTTTCTCTTAGGCCTATTCAGTAAAATATCTGTCCATAAGTTACCAGAGAGCTGATAATTGTCAAATTGTTATCTTTCACATTCAGGGCGGCCCTTAAGCTGCCTTATGACATTAGTGTGGCTGCTGGCTGGATATGTGAGGCTGCATGCCATGTTTTAATGCTCATGTAGTGTGTGGCCAGGAGTATTCAGCAGCTGGCCAATGGCCTACTAGCATTAATCAAACTACAAAATGCCAGTCCTGTGTTAAAAATGTAGATTCCCTCATTATAACAAACTGACAGATTTTTAATGCAAAGTCCAGTTTCTGACTGAAGTAGGACTTAATAGATATCCCTGCTTGTTCCTAAAACATAACTGGTAATGCGGCTTGGCCCATATGACTTAAAGCTGACAAAACATATATCACACTTTCTGTTTTTTGAGCAAATAAAATGTCAACGATGTGTCTTTTATGAATCACTAAAAATAATAGAAAAGCTTAAGAACATTTTTCAAATTCTATAGCAAAAGTCTTCTTTTGAGTCACAAAAGGGTGCATTCGTCAGTACTATGAATTGTGTTTTCAACGTTGCATTTAGTTACAAGAGCGTTAAACTGAACAGAATAGGAAGAACATCACATTTAATGGTTACACATACACATTGGCAGTTTCGGCAGCCCATCTTTATTAGCTTATGTATGTGTATAAACTGAAATCTCCTGTTCCCTCCAGGAAACGGTGCCAGATACTGAGTAACTTGGTTGGTATTACAGCCGCCATGTTTCTTGGATTATGCAAGGTAGCTGGGTCCCATGAGATGATTCTGATTGGACGGTTCCTTTATGGCTTTACCATAGGTAAATGTTGAAGTTGTAACTTAATATGGGTATAGGCCATATTATAATGGGTCAATGCAAGAATCTTGCAGCTACTCACGTAATAGGTCTCTGAATTGACAATAAATTTATAGCAATAAAAAGTATCAGAAGAATGCTAACTGAAGGAATACTGAAATACTTTTATATTGTATGTTTTAATTGTAAATAAGAACAAATACAAGTAATTAACACATTAATCTACTTGAAAACGTGTTTAGTATTGGGAGTTAACTTAATATTTGCATTTACCAGTTGATTAGTATGAAACATATTTTGCTGTATTGATTTCTATTGCGTATACTGTTTTCATTTTTAGTGACTTTAAAGTTCAGATCGCCACTACTTTGTAGAAAAGAAATTGAGTATCAAGCTATGTCTGAAAAAAATAAATAGAATAATTTCCCAGAATGCAACTCACACTGATGAAGATGTAATGCAGGTTATTATCCTTCTCACTTATCCATGCCATATATATTACCTATACAAATACATTATATGCTATACATAACTGCTATGTTACAAAGCAAAATAGATGTGATATCCATCAGTTACGCCCTTTTTTCTCTAATAGGTTTATCAATGAATATATATGTTCAATACCTGGGAGAGATTGCCCCAAGGAACCTCCGAGGCTTCATCAACACCACAGCCCCAGTGTTTAGGACATCAGGGAAGCTCTGGGGCCAAATTGTGGGACTCAGGTGAAGTGGCAACCAAAGTGAATAAGCAAGCATATAGAATAGAGTATATGTGTGTGGCTGAACAAGGAACCCTGTACATTGTTTTCCAACATCTTTTCCCTGTTCCACAAATAGCCCCATAAGAACTATGTTTTTGCTGCCACATCCAGCATCCATTTGCTTGTGGAGTATTCCAGGGTTGGGGGTCTTGGGGGTTCTGACTTACATACTCTATGGATAACTGTGCCGAGCATTACCCGCATATGCATAGTATATTTGGGGAAGTGTAATTACATTTTACCTACCAACTCGCCGTTTCGTAAATAAACCCCTATTATTAAATGTGTTACAGTGTAAAACACCCAATGTAGTTTACGCCCTACCTGAAGCAAGATGGATATATACTCACCTTTTCTTCTTGTAAGTTTGTGTTACATAATTCTCAAAAAATAATCACCCCAGTGTTATTCTTGGCTAAGCACTTTAATACATTTGCCCATCTTACTAGACAAGACGACAGCTCATGTCATCACTAATGTGCATCCTACAGAAGTAAAATATGTAGTTAGAATGTAAATTAAAGGGAAACTGTTACTAATGAATCTTTTGGAACCTTTCATTTATTAGAACTACCGATAATTTGTATTTTTTTTTCTATTTAATAGGTAAATGTTTTTGAAATTGTTGTTTTAAAAGTAAATTATTATAAAATCTCTAGGACGCAAATCTCAGTGGCAAAGTGCACCCAGACTAGCATTACAGTTAATTTTCTGTCCCAAAGTCCTTTCCCCTTATCCAGTAATTGGGGCAGTAAAAGAAGGGAAATAATAAATTAAATGAAAGAGAAACTGAGGACAGAGAACAGGACATTAAGATGGCTACTCCAATTATATATATGGAGTGGATATATATAATGTTTACATTTATTATATAAGCACCATTATATAGGTTGTTCTACTTACTAAATAGTAAAATGCAAGATTTGGTGGAACGGCAAACCATCTTTGATTAAATACTGTATATTCTAAAAGAAGACTTCATGCCAGATAATTTAACATGACAAACCATAATCTTTAACATTCTGTTTATCTTTCATAAACCACGACACATTCCTTTTGATGACATATTTTTACATTCTTGCAGGGAGACTTTGGGGACAGAAGCACTTTGGCCCCTGATGTTGTCATTAAGTGGGTTTACAAAAGTACTGCAGTTGGCAATAATGCCATTTTACCCAGAAACTCCCCCATACCTCATCCTGGTAAAAAAGGACAAGGAGCGCTGTGTGAAAGGTACTATCTAAAACTATCGCATTCATAAGCGTAAGTATATGTTATATAAGTAAGAGAAATGAAACATATGATACTTTAAATTTATGTTTCTAGTATTGGTTACCCTAGGGTGATAATGGCTGCAATAGTATTACTTGTTATTATTCATCGCTTGCATGTTGTGGTCATTAGATGGTAAGATAAAGATTGCTGGTTATAAACATTACAATGTTCATAAAACAAATACTTGACTTGAGTTCATTTGAGTTTTTTGCACTTAAAGTGAAAAGAAAGCAGCTTTTTGTATTATTTTTCATAACAGGCATGCTTTTTCTCCATCTGGTGAATATAAACAAGGTTCCATGTAGAGCCCTGCGTGGGACAAATTTTTTAAGCCCGCTCCCGCGGATTTTAATCCCGCTCCCGCAATGTGGGTGTTCCGCTCCCGCCACATTTGTGGCCAATCCCGCCCGCTCCCGCCACATTTGTGGCCAATCATGCCCGCCTCCTTACCTGATTTCCCGCGCAGTCCCGCGCGGCTGCCCTCGAGTTGTTCCGTCACGGCGTGACAGCTCCGCCCAGGAACAAGGCGGAGTCACAGGAAGTGACGTCACATTACGTGACTCCGTTTTGTTCCTGGACGGAGCAAGCTAGGAGACACTGTAAGGGAGCAGCAAGAAGGCAGCCTTGCGGGACTGCGCGGGATTACCAGAGCAAAACCGCCCGCGCCCGCAAGTTTTTTGGCGGGTCCCGCGGGACCCGCAGGACCCGCCTCCCAGTGCAGTCCTCTAGTTCCATGTTTGCTGTTGATAGCTTTAACCATCGTTAAGACATAATCGTCTGGGTCTAGTATGCCAATGATCATTGTTTCTTGTCTTAATAGGTCTACTTGCTTCAGACCATTGTCTACCCATCTTGATTACCATCCCACGTCCCACTGTTTCTGTTCATATTCTATTCATTTTATATGAATGCCATTCCTACAAAACCATGTTTTCATGATCTTCTTATCCAGCCCCTAAATCCAACCCTGGTCATTTTATCACCTACTTCTCTTTCTCAGCTATGAAAAAGTACTGGGGGAATCACAACTACCAAGCAGAGATTGACAACATGCTGTCAGAAAAAGAAATCTGTAGGACAACAAAGACCATGAATGTGCTGGAACTTGTACGCGATCGCTCAATGCGATGGCAGCTCTATGTTGTGATCTGTATTAGCCTCGCTCTCCAGCTTTCTGGGATCAATGCAGTTGAGTAATTTGCTCTCATGTCCAACGCACAGATGAACTGTGGACTGTTCCCTCTTAACCTATCCCACTACAGACATACTAAAATTTGGAGGGTAAAAACTCCAGCTGGGGCTTGAGTTAGGTCTGACACACTCATTTTACACAGATTACACAGTTTTACTTGATAGTTGATACACAATGTCATTGGGTACAACTGCTATTTTAGGATAGGGGGTTGGATTACTTGCAAAAGAGGGTAACATCAGGGCCAGACTTGGGATGGTGAGGAGGCCTTTGCACTTTAAGGGTGGTGGATGCCAAATAATGTAAGTGCATATTACATTTTTATGCTTAACCAGCTTGCAGCTGGGCATATCCAGCAGGAGGCTGCACACTGCAGCACCCCATCTACCACCGGAATGGCAGATAGAGTGAGTATGGGGCAAAGTTGACCCAGTGTGCAAGTTGGCCAGTCCAGGTCTGGGTGACATCCTGTTTTTTACCTCAGTTTTTTACCTCAGAGCTAACCCTGACACTCTTTTTTTTAAAATTTAAAAAATACCATTTTCACCTCTCAACATTGGTGTAGGTATTTATATTCCTATACCTTTATATAGGAGGTATTAGGCATTTCCTCCATTTCTCTCTATGGTTTTTTTTGGTTTATGCTGTAGTATACATAATTTTTGACTGACTGTTTGATCACTGTCCAAGACAATGACCTGCTACGGGGTAGAGCCAATACTCTTTTTCTGAATTGGGAAGCAAACGTAAGCAGTGGAACAAAAACTCTATGGGCAGCCACGCCTCTCTAAGTCAGGACATAAAGAAGTGCATCTCAGGATACATTTAAAAGCTTTGTATGCCTATATCTGGAAGAATTAAAACATTTTTGTGTATGTGGGGTTTTTTTTTACCTTAAATGTATATTTGCTCAACTTTTTGGGTGAAAATAGCAGAATATGAGATTATACCCCAGTGCTCTAACATGGAAGATGGATCTCTGCTATTGATATTTTTTGCACTGTCCTGCTAGACCACCAGGTGACAGTTGTATGCAGCTGCTGGACCCTATTGAACTTGGAGCCAGCTTGTAATTTCAAGTCCTTAAACTATGGATACATAGAAGCAGAATTTGATGGCAGAAAAGAACCGTTTTGAACATCTCATCTGTCCATTGTTTTCCATATTAACCTTATATACCCTTGAACATGTCTTATCAAGGATAGCTTAATGCCTGTCCTACGTATGTTTGAATTCCTCACTGTATCTTTTATTATGCTGCCATTACACATAGGCATAATGAATCAAACATGATTACTTACTATAGTATCTCTAAATACGGTATAATTTACTATCTTTTTTCAGATCTATTATTATGCAAACAGTGTGTTTGTTACAGCTGGCCTGCCTGTGGAGCAGATCCCCTATATGTCTCTGGGCATGGGGAGCTGTGAGGTTCTGTCTTCAATGTTATGCGTAAGTAAATAATTATTATATAAGATTAATGCAGACACGTTACATTTTATGGATCACAATACAGGAGGCACGAGCATTGTCCTTGAGCTCTGCACTCTTTATTGCTTGTCCATGTGAGGTTTCTTTTTATTTTCAGCGTGGCAAGCACAATCAAATCACTTGTATATGCAATTAGCACACAATTGTGCAATCATATCATCACAGCATCAATTTGTGAAAAATAATGTGATTGTTGAAGGAGGGTTTGAGGCCTACTGATGTGAGTAAACTTAAATCACGTTACTTTTTGCAGACTATACTAATTGAGCGTTGTGGAAGAAAGACTCTCTTACTGGGCAGTTATGGACTTATGGGTGTAATGCTGGCTCTCCTCACTGTCACGTTGTCTCTTCAGGTAAGACAACAGTCTTAGTCTAACCACTCACACCCGAAAGCCTTCTCCTTGTGGTATTTTATGGTTGCAAACAAAGGATTGATTTCATTTCTCTTCCCATAGGGATGGTATAGCTGGATCCCATACTGCAGTGCTGTCCTTATTTTCCTTTACACTTTGTTCTTTGGTGTAGGACCAGGTACTGTACAAAACATCTTCACAGATAACGCTGTTATTTCCCCAGCACCAGTACACTTTTCACAAAATTATTTGTCTTTGGCAAAAATTATGCTGTCAATGCACTAGGAAGAGCACACATTATTCATCCTCTTGATGCAGAATATACCATCTGACAAATTTTTATCATCCAAAAAGGGGCCGTCACACTATCTGTGGTTATAGAAATGTGCAGTCACTCATCTCGCCCTGCAGTATTTGTTATTATCAGTAGCCTCAACTGGATCGGCATGTATGTCATTGGAGTGGCATTCCCTTATGTAGTGGTGAGTATAATAATCTGTTTAGACAGAGATGGGAATTTTTCAGTTATTGGCAATGCTTATTATTTGGTTATTTGGCTTATCCAGAAATCTAACCAATGTGGTTCTTGTAATAAAGATAGCTGTACATTTTCATGGCGTCAACTCCACGTCACATTTATCTCAGTTTATTTAATCAATTTGATTAAATGCAATACAAGTGCCTGGACATGGATAGTTGTAAAAGATCATGGAAGTTATATTCAGCTGCAAAGCTATAGCTTGCCTGGTCCTGCTCTACATTAAACTGGGTTAAGAACCACTGCTGTATATTTTATATGCATGTTAGTTATTTCCAGGGAGAAATATGTTGCAATTTCATCTCTTCCTTCTCCTGTGGTCTATATACCAGATAAAAAAAAAGATGCACATAAAAGAAATTAGCACATTACATCATCAACTGACATTTTATCTTGTCTTCCTAGGCCAGCCTGAATCAATTCTGCTTCCTCATCTTCCTTACCTGTATTTTAGTGTCTGGGATATTCCTGTTTGTCTTCCTCCCAGAGACAAAAGGGAAATCGTTACAGCAAATTACAGAAGAATTTAATCGATTCAACTTCAGAGAAAAAAACTCCAAGGACACAGCTGAAATTTCTGAAAAGATAGAAACTAGTGTGTGATCCATGTCATTCCAGATTTTCTTTTATATAACTCTGCATCTGAGATGGATGAGCAGAGGAACGTGTGTAGGAATGCATTTTTCTTGTGATTTATGTCAACATTGCACAATAGAAATATTGCACTGGGAAAAATAGTAACAATTATTCCCCAAGTAGACAATGCACTTTATTGTTATCTTGGCGGGCAAATCAGAGTATTATAATGGTGCTATCTGGCATGCACTTTAACAATGGTCTTTTCCATAGAATACCTCTACTTAATCTACTCTACAAGAACACCTGAAAAGTTTACCATATGTTGTACTTCATGACGAGCAAATTTTAATCACCATATCATCTTATCACCACCGCAACAACTGTAATAATCCAGCTTACTTACATTACTATACACAACCCCTACCGTAACAAGTTTCTACATTTTCAAGTAGGTTAGGGAGCAAATTGTCCACTGGCATATAAGGGTGCTGATGCCATTTTAAATTGTCGGTAGCAGCAGTTACAGACTGATGCGACTTGGAGTGTTAGACAGTGACAGTGAGAGTTAGCTTAGCAGAGGCTGAGATTGATGCTCATTACTCACATACAATACTGCAAGTTATTTAATAGTTTATTTTAGTGCAGAAAAGTTGTGAGGTGCATTGGAGAAGCTGTAGTGACTACTGTAGTGTATTACAGGGACTGCAGCAGATATTTTCCACCCGCTCCTCAGTAATTTAGTTGATGAAGACAGTTGCCCATTTAGGGGTGTGCGACCTGTGCGGCCGCACAGGGCGCCATGGCAACAGGGGCGCCTGCCCGGGACTTAAATTAAAACATCAGGGGTTTTGTTTTTTTTTTAAACTTTATTTAACATCCTCTATGTTAAATAAAGTTAAAACAAAAAAAAACGGTGTTTTAATTTAGGTCCCGGGCAGGGCCGCAGAGCGGTCGCTCGTGAAGTTTTCAGCAACCACTCGGCGCCCCTCACTCTCTTTGACTCTCCGCTCTCTGAGCTCCGGAATTATTCTGGCACTCAGCTGTGAAGCGCGCACCGCGGCAGAGCGGGAAGACGGACACCTCCCACTCCCACAGCAGGACTCCGGCAACATGGTAAGTAAGGAAAGGGAGAGGGGGTAGATAGTGAGAAGGGGCAGTGAGAAGGGGCAGGGGGAGCAGTGAGAAGTGGCAGGGGGAAGGCAGTGAGAAGGGGCAGAGGGGGAGGCAGTGAGAAGGGGCAGAGGTGGTAGATAGTGAGAAGGGGCAGAGGGGGGAGATATTTTCCTTTATTTTTTGGGGGGGATGGGGGGGCGCCAGAGGAGTAGTCCGCACAGGGCGCCAGAACACTTAAGGCCGGCTCTGACCAGACAAACCTGTAAGTCGTCTGAGACAGTTGCCCATTTACACTACCAGCCAAACCACAAAATATTTATCTTCAATTAATTGCTGAATAGTAAATATTGGTGACAAATCCGGCATTTGACTGTGTGAAATTCCTAAGTAGGAGTATACCTTTTATTTTATTTTTTTTACTGGAGAGTATATAAAGCATTTGGAAATGTCCATCAGAAGGAGTGATTCTAGTGTTCATGTGTTGGGCTGAGCTGGCTGCAGGCGTGTACGAAAAAGTAGTCAGGTGACCACCGGTATACCAGTCCCAAGTAGGTAGAAGCCTTCTTGGTTGAAGTCAGAAGTTTAACTACGCTTACCATGAGTTACGTGCAGCACCTGCAGCAGTACCAGAAAACATCCTGAATCTACAACTAAAGTCTTGTCCACCACACCTACCAAAGTAAGGCAAGATTTTCATCACAAACCCAACCAAGAGATATGGTCATCTTTGATGAGGATGTTGATGAAGACAATGACCTTTAGATTTAAGCCAGACTTGGGGGTCAACGACACATCTTCCTGTTTCTCTGTTGAATGTGTCCTTCCATCGTGCAGAAGTAGAAGCAGCACACCTATGCAACAGGTTCCCCTTCATACACTGGAAGTACCACCACCACCACCCTTACAACCGTTATGAATACAATAATGGAAAAAATGCTCTACTACTATTGCTGTGATGGAACCCTCCATCACTGGGGCCACTGGAGAGGCCTGACAGCCAGCCTCCTCCCTATTGACTATGGGCCCTGACTTTGTAAATACTTCTGTGGCTACCCCAGCAGTATTATTATTATTATTTATTGTTTTATATAGCGCTATCACATTCCATAGCGCTGTACAATGGGTAGGCAGGACATAACAAGTAGTATGTAACATAACAAATTAACAGACAGCCATGATATGCAACCAGGGAGTGACCACCATAGTTTTAGTTTTATTTTGTATAAGTCAGTCCCCCCCCCCCCCAGTTCCACCACCACAGACATTTACCCTGGCCAAACCTTGGAACTGATTTCGGACAGTAATAGATAGTGGAGGTTGGGACACTATTGTATTGTTAATCCTGTTACTGCCCCTGTTGTCTCTGGGAGGCAGATTAATGGGGCAGTTTGTATCCCAATCTTGTTTTATGTTAATGTGTGTTTCGCTGGATATATCCAGCCCTGTGTGTGGGAAATAAATCAGTCTTCGTCTCGGCTAGTGACTGGGAAACCGGGGAAAGAGTGTGTTGTCCCAGGCTAAGGGAGCACAAGTCAGCAAAGGTAGTCAGTCGGACTATCCAGCTGCGTGACAGAACCTTTTTTTAAAAAAAATTCTACCGTAAAAGGTGAGTCCAGAAGGTGTCTGGGGCCTCCCCTTTGGGATTGCCCCCCTTATGTCAAAACAAACAGTTGTCCAAAAGGGGATGCGGAAAAAATGAAATGAAAATTTAGTCCAAACCGATTTTGCTTGCCGTGCACATGTCTAATAATAACCCTTCACCAGGGAAACAGTGTACTAAATAATGAGTATGCGATGTATAGTATAACTGGATTAATTGTTACAAGCTTTTCATTGGGTTCTTACCTGGAATACAATCAGTGGCGACTCTAGAAACAATATATAGGGGGGGGCACACAAGATACCACAGTCAAACTGGGGGGGGGGGCATTAATAATTTCCAAAAGTAATGTGCTATGGAATTATACTTTTGTTATTGGGCTAAAATAATATCATTCAACATGGGAAGCCTGAAGCCACAATTGAGTGCGACTAATCCTTGAAATAAATATTATAACACAATAAATAACTTTTCCACTAAATGATTTCAGAGCCTTGAATGTTTTGTCCCCTGAAATCACTACAACTTCAAGAGGGCATTTTATCTCTGGATAAATATAAATTAAATAATTCCTACTGTAAGTTAAGTGCCAGGAAACAGATGACCAAACACACACACCAACACAGGCTCTGTCACGCTGACACCCAGACACACACACCAGGACAGGCTCTGCAACACCGACAACCAAACACACACACACACACCAGGGCAGGCTCTGTCACACCGACACTCAGACACACACACCAGGACAGGCTCTGTCACACAGACACACACACCAGGACAGGCTCTGTCACACCGACACCCAGACACACACACCAGGACAGGCTCTGTCACACGGACAACCAAACACACACACACACCAGGACAGGCTCTGCCACACAGACACCCACACACATCAGGACAGGTTCTGCCACACCCACATCCAAACACACACACACCAGGACAAGCTCTGACACCCAAACACACACCCTAGGACAGGCTCTGCTACACTGACAACCGAACACACACACCAGGACAGCCTCTGCCACACCAACACCCAAACACACACCAGGACAGGCTCTGCCACACCAACACCTATACACACACACCCAAGGACAGGCTCTGCTACACTGATAACCAAAACACACAAACAGCAGGACACAATCTACGTCACAGACGTCTACATCAGAATGGATTTTTCACACTGCATTGTCGTTTATACCCCCCTTAGTGTTTTTGCCCCTTGTGTATTGATGCCCCTGCTGCCCATATACATTAACATTAGCCCTAGTTGCCGATAGCAGGTATAGATCAACACATTAACACACAAACCAAGCTTTGCATGTATAGATCAACTGAAATTCACTTGTGATCTCAAATAAACAGAATCAGACATACAAATCCTGTATTTGCAGGTATACAATAGTATATGAAACGTAGCATTGCAGGTATAGATCAAATAAATACATGGAAACAGCATTGCAGGTATTAATCAACTGAATAAGACATATGAACCCTGTATTTGCAGGTATACATAAATAATGTATGGAAACATAGCATAGCAGATATGGATCTACAGAATAACACACAAACCCAGCTTTGCAGGTATAGATCACATAAAAACACGTCATTAAAAGGTATATTTAAAACCCCCTAAATTACACGCATAGATCACAGGTTGCACACCCCAAAGCCAGCCCTGGCGTCCACACTGCCCACACAGCAATCACACTCCTATCATACCCAGGCAACCAGTAAATGCTGGTACCTAGGCATGATGGGACTGTGCTTGCTGTGGTTGCTATTAGCAATCACACTCCTATCATGTCAAGTCAGCCAGTACATGCTGGTACAGGGTGGCTGTAAGTGATGTGTAGACCCCATCCTGCTGGCAGCATCAATACACAAGGGGGGCAGCTAGCTAGGTTTCGGCATGCACTGGCTGACTTGGGGTGATAGGAGTGTGATTCCTAACAGCAATCACAGTCCCATCATGCCTAGGTTCCAGCATTTACTGGTTGGATGTGTAAGTGCTGGAACCTAGGCATGATGGGACTTTGATTGCTGTTAGCAATCACACTCCTATCATGCCTAGGCGCCCCTCTCTCTCCTCCGCATTAACAAAAAAAAAAAAGAAAAAAAAGACGGGATTTAAAGTCGCATTGCGACTTTATTCCAAATTCGGCAGGGGGGCAACAGGGGGGGCAATGATTAACCTGGGGGGGCAATGCCTTGCCCCCCTGTAGCGACGCCACTGAATACAATATAAACAGCTTCTCTTCTGCAATACATTTGGGATTCATTTTATTTCCATAACTAATTATCACTAATTTTGTTTAATTGTTATGCAGCAACAATGGTATCCCTGAAGGAGCCGTGTATATTTTCTCAATGCTTTAGATTAGAAGAAACATTATTTAAGTGTGTATGAAACCCTTAATACAAAATGGAAAGAAACAAACATATGACTAATAATAATGGATTTATTATATCTGTAAATATATATTATACATATATTGTGAAAATATATGCATGCATAGAGCAAAATGTAAATGGGGTTATGGATATACTCCCTTTCTTAGAGTGGTACAGACTTGAAATGTACAATGTTTTTAGAATTTGAAGTGAATCATGGAAGCCAAGGTTTGCTTAGTCATGTTGATGTTGTAGAACTGCCCTCGTTACTGCTAGTTACATATTAGCATTTCCACATGGTTCCAAAACCTTTTCCCCAGTCACTCTTGGTAGAATTATTTATTAGTTAAGCATTAAAGAGTAGAGAGTGGGTTTAAGTCTCTGCATGATATGGCAACCACAGATAAGGTTATACCCAACCATCTCCTGGTCCCTCCGGTTGTCTACAGCACTTCTATGACCTATACCATAAACCGAGTCATATTACCTACCTGTTATTCTAAATGAATCTACATCACACATTACAGCTCTAACTGCATCTTTATAGCCACCTGTCCAGTACAAGGTGTAAAGACGAATATTACTTGCAATTAGCTATAATGTAGATCTCCATCTGTAAAATTGCATGCAAAATCAGTATCCTGTCTCAGTCTGTCAGCCCTACCTGGGTACACTTAATGGAAAGATGATATAGGAAGAAACAAGTAACAACAATATTACCATATGTATTTTTCATTATTGCTGATTAGTAAATATAATAACAATATGGTTATATAATAAGAATACAATGAGCCGAGTCATAGCATGTACACAGTAAAATATTTTCATTCCCTGGCTGGTCCTCGATGAGGGATCCATGTGTGGATAAGAATAACCCTACTCCTCTATTACGTTGTGCTGTTCTTGGTCCACTGATCAGCTAACCCTTCCTTTTCTGTGACTGTTAATATTTTCCTATGTTTCCAGCCTCTTCTCCCCTAGTCATCATGTCAGTAATTAATACTACTTACTACATAAATCTTTGCCTTACACTATCCTCAGTACTAAAGGTACTAAAGTTCTGCACAAAAGTAAGCATCCTACTTATTTTGTAGGCCTTATAAAGAAATAGTATTACAGAACATTATAATCTTCATTATCAATGGCGAACTTATCAAATGAGCTGGTAAGTACAATGTTTTCCTGATTTTTTTTCTTGTCATTTAGAATACATGGACATAACATAAGAAAAAAGAAAGATTATTGGCTTTGAATGTGTTAATATGGAATATTGTAAAAATATAACGCAAATATGAATTATCTTTTTATATAGAAAGACTGTTATTGAAATGTTGGTAGAAATGCTACAAACCAAAAAAAATTGAAATTGAACTTTTTTTTCACAACAATAAATTTAAGAGCATACCATGCTTCAAGGGAATAAGTTTGAGGTTTTCTCACTATACTTTGTGCCATGGAAACTCTGTCCCTGTTTATTAACATTATTTTAGACAACATGTAAAGAATGTTAGAAATGTATTTATTTAAATGAAAGCCAAGTGGACTGGACTTTATCTGGGATAAAATTATCAGTGGCTGTATTTCCAAATGTTGCCATAAATCGCAAGCAATGGCAACATATAAAAAGGTTTATTGTACTTGTAAGTAACATCTATTGCTTTGGCAGAATTTGGATATAAATCTAGTGATAGTGTTATTAAAGGAAACATAAATGGATCTAATAATAAATAAGTCCCCCAAAAATGTATGTTTTTTATAATTGTTAATAAGGTGCAACCTTTTCTGCTGAATACTTGTGATAAATCGGTTTACGTTGTGATATACTGTTCTGTCATCAGGTTCAGTACAGGGGGCTCTTCCTGTTTATTCTTGTGCTGGGCATTGGAGGCACATTTCAGTACGGCTTCAACATTTCCGTAATGAATGCCCATTCTCCGGTAAGTAAACCCCCAGCTCCTGGCCAGGGCCCTACACACCGAATAACAGTGAATTCACGTTAATTAATATTTGCATGTAGTTTTACGTAATATTCATTTGCATTGCTGTTCTTTCTTTAAACTATGCATTTTATTTTGTATATACAATTGTCATATAACCTACTGTTAAACCTGTTAAACCTTTAAATTGGCAAGTCCTGGATTAGGTTGAAATAATCGACATTAAAGAACCAAGATAAAGAGGTTCTATTATGACAGCAAAACCCATATGATTGTTCATGTATATTTGCAGACCTACTGGGATCCAAGTATGTGATTTTTTGCTATAGAGAAAGTTTTTTATACTATACAGCTGATTTGCCAAATGCAAGTAAGACTTTACACCAGAAAATATTGGAGAGCCTTGAACTAAAACTTGGTTAAATTAATGTAGTTTTATAAGTTGGATCACATATAACACATCCCTGTACTCCACCACCAGTTCATGAAAGCCTTCATCAACCAGACATGGATAAGAAGGTACGCAACACCAATCCCACCGGAAACACTGACCCTGATTTGGTCCTTTGTGGTGTCTGTTTTCAGCATTGGTGGACTGATTGGATCTACTGCTTCTGGATACTTTATAGGGAAATTTGGGAAGTGAGTAATAACGAACTCAATTATGTATGAGTATGTCTTTTTTTCATTCAACTATCCAACACATACTACTTTTCAGAGTTCAAACTCCTCAAAGCTTCCCAAACAGTAAGTACCACTAAATAACCCAGTGTAATAATCTGAGTATGAGTGAGGTGGAACCCATTTTCTCTAAACCTTCTAGGGGTAGCTGTGGACTGGCATTTGGGAAGCACTCTTCTACAAAGTATCATCCATTTATAAAGTACATGAGACTGTACATTCTAGACTCCCTAAAATGTAATTCCTGGTAGCAGCTATGTTAGAATATATTGTATTACTTGTTATGAATTATTTATTTACTAGCACAAATTTTGTATGGTGGATATATATCCATGCATACAGTACATCCAAATATTTCAATAGCCTAGCCAAGGGGAGCAAATGTTGCTTTACGGGTATGGTTCAATGTTAAGCTAGACGGCAAGGCAATACTTAGACTTAGTGGTTTCTCTGTAGATAGCTGTTTGTGGTACAGCATTCTTTATATAAGATGTTTTCTCTTTAATTCACTGGCATGTTCTGTTTAGACACACATGTGGAATTAAACTATAGTGGTAACCATCAGCCATCTGTTTTTACCTGATATGTGTGTTTTATAGGAAGAAGTGTCTGCTGTATAACTGCCTACTGCCACTGGCCAGTGCTTTGCTTGTGGGATTGAGCCGTACAGTCAACAGCATTGAAATGATCATGGTTGGACGCTTCCTTTGTGGCTTTTATTCAGGTCAATCTTGTCTTTATGTAATATCATTGAAAGGGATAGATTGCACAATAACGAAATCTGGGTGTATGCCAGTGCTATGACTCTCAGAAAAAGAATACAAAATATTCTTGCCATGGCACCATAAGGGATGCCACTCATGAGCAAAGCTCCACAAGCCTAAATCGGGTTTAATCATGAAAGGAGATGCAATGTTTCAAAAATGGTCTTATTATAACAGCAACAGCTGTCCCTGCTGATGGGACCTTTAAATATTGTGCAATCTAAGTATACTACACTTGCCCATATAATAAACTACCTTTTCAAGAAAAACTTACTTTGTACTTGTGTATAATATGTACCCACTGTCTGTACTGTGTGTTTTTTTAAGGTTTGGGAATTAATGTCCATGCACAGTTTGCTGGAGATATCGCACCCCGCAAACTACGTGGATTCATCAATGCCACTGGCCCCTTGTTTGTAACTCTGGGCAAACTATTTGGGCAGATTGTTGGACTCAGGTATGAGGTATTATAATTGAAATATTATGACTTGGTAACTAATGAATTAAAATATTATCATAGTAATTAAATAAAGTATTATATTTAAAAAAGATGATAGACTAGAAAAGTATTTATTCTTTTATTATCTCTTTTATTTGAGCTGATATGAGCTTCATTTTATGTATATGAGGTAAACTGAAATATGTTTGGGTTGGGTTTGTTTGTGAGTGGAGTCAAAGGTGCCACCATCCGCTGGCCTTACAAAAAGAGCCACCTTGCAGCTCAGCTTTATAGTGTCATGAGGTGGCCATAGTTGAGCTCCTTGGGCAGATCAGGGAATATCAACTGTCCCATGATGCCCACAGTAGCAGGACTGTGGAACAGTGCCCAGAAATTCCAAAACTATGCTGTCACACACACATATGGTACACACCTTCTCACTTAATTCCTGTACCCTTTTGTGTGCCCTGGCAGCGTGTGCTTCTGCTGGAATATTACATGTCAACCCAACTAATTGGACCTAAATTCAACAACTTGTCAACGTAACCAAAATGTAAGAAATCTCAACTGTCAACTCAAGCAACTAATCTGCTCACCAGTTGAAAAAGAATATCAGGAGAAAATATCTCCTCTAACTTAACAGAATGCATTCAATATGAATTAGTTGATGTTCTAATTAGGTCAGTTGATGCTGTTGACAGGGGAAACACAAATATATCTACAAATATAGATGTGCATACAACAGACATTCCCATTGATAAACCAGAAAGAAGGAAATCTATGTGACAGGCCTGATTCAGTTCCTATTGTCTTGACAGAGCCTGCTTATTGATCGCTTTGGAAGGAGGGTGCTGATTTTGGGAGGATACAGCCTGATGACTCTGACATTGGGAATCCTTACAGTTACTCTTTCCTTACAAGTAAGTCACGTGCCTAATTCCTTGCATACACACTCACTTAAACTCACATATATATACTGAATTTCCCTGCCAATCTTATAATACTAGAGTGCCAGAACTTTCGCCCATGTGAGGTCCTTTCTGCTAACATGAAACCAAGTTTTAAACTCATTAAAGCAATTATATCCAACACATGGAACACTTTCAAGGCTTATACTGGTATCTATGGTTTCTTTTGTGTTCCTCATTTGTTAAGCCACATTTCCTGGAGACATGCGTTACTATAAGTAATTAATATTCAAGGGACATAGCTCTTTATTTGACATGCAGTAGATGTGTTATGTCCACTTATTTCTTCTATAGTTTAGATAGCACCATGATACTGTAGCATGTAGCACTCCCATATGAAATCAGACATCGGGTTGATATTTAGAACACCAGAGGCCTCTTCTGATACCAAGTCAGAAATTTCCACCACTACAGAGTGGATTAAGGTCACAAAGATTCTTATTACATCTAGCTATTAAAAAGGGTGCATTGCTCTGTTTCACCCCACAGGATGCATACATCTGGATGCCGTACTGCAGCGTGGCTTCCACATTACACAAGTAATTTTCCCTTATTGCTATAGAATGTATAATATCATACGTGCACTTTATTGCAGTTTACCATTCTTGTTGTTGGATCTCTGATCTTAAATCTCTTGACCATCCCACCCAAAAAATGTTTTGGGTCACTCTCGTCTATGTTTCTAATCAGTTCAAGGGCTTTAGCCATAGCTTTTTTTATACTGCCTTTATTAAATATACCTTCCAATTTCCCCTGAATAGCTCTATTGCCCTTAAATCGTACTTGATTTAGGAACGATTTGACTCTTAAGTACGTAAATACTTCTGAATTGGATAAATTATATTCTGAGACTAGTTGGTTAAAAGATTTTATTTTTTCTTTATGTATAACATCTTCTATAACTATAATTCCTGCACCTCTCCAATTTTTAAGGTTCATATTAGATACATTATTCTCTATAAGATTAAGATCTGCATTATCTAGGATCGTATCCCGGAGATTAAGTTTTTTTTTTTAATTCGCTTCCATTCCCCCAAAATATCTTTAACTATGTGATTTTTTGATTCCTTAGGGTCATGTTTCATCGTTCTTTCAAGTTGCCAAATATATAGAGACAAATTGTCATTATTTGTCATAAATTTTTCTAACTTAACCCAAGGTTGATCATTATTTTGGAGTTGCATGTTGTATATATGGAATAAAAGACAAGCCTCATATATACTTTCCACTCTAGGGTAATTTAAACCCCCCTTATTCATTTTTTTTGTCAAGTACTTTATTCCTTATCTGAGTTGTTTTCCATTATTAATGAATTTATTGAAGCGAAATTGTACCATATGTATCCATGGTCTCTGGATTTTCAGGGGTACATGTCTAAAGAAATACAGCCGTTTCGGAAGGATATATGCATTTATTACATTTATTCTCTCTATCCATGATAGCTGCATGTTCCTCCATTCTTTTAATAAATGATTAGTTTCAGATAAAAGAGTATAAAAAAATTTTTCTACCATATCCTCAACTTTCACTGTGATGATTAATCCTAAATAATTTAAATCTGTTTCTTTCCATCTAAAATTATAATCTTGTTGAATTATTTTTTTTAGGGCTGCAACTAACGATTATTTCAATAATCGATTAGTTGGCCGATTATTTTTTCGATTAATCGGATAAAAAACAATATCCACCCTGCCCCATCAGTTTCCCACCCGGCAATCATATTCTCTCTCGATTATTATCGATTTTATCGATTCGTTGTTTCAGGTCTAATTTTTTTAACATATGTTTTAACATTTAGTGGAAGAATTACAGATTTTTCTATGTTTATTTTATAATTAGAGACATCTGAATATTTTTTTATTGTGAGCATTAAATTCCTAATTGATTTATCGGGCTCTTCTACTGTTATGAGGACGTCATCGGCATACAGGCATATTTTTAGTTCTTCCTGTGAAAAGCGGAGACCTTTAATCTTCTCGTTATACCTTATAGCTATGGCTAATGGCTCTATAGACATTATATAGAGCAAAGGTGATAAAGGACAACCTTGTCTAGTCCCGTTTTTAAGATATGCATATAACGATTCAGTTTACCCGATCAAAGGCCTTCTCTGCATCGAGTGCTAGTAGACATAATGGTATTTTTTCTGCATTTGCAAAATCTAGTGTATCAATAGTACGTCTGATATTATTATATGCCTGTCTTTCAGAGATAAAACCTATCTGGTCCGGATGAATTATAATTGATATCACCGGTTTTAGTCTCTCTGCCCAAATAGCAGCGTAAATCTTCATGTCCACATTAATCAATGAAATAGGCCTATAACTTCTTACATCCTCTGCATTTTTGTCGTTCTTTAGTATTGGGAGTACATTAGCTCTTAGCAGTTCTTCCGGAGCTGTCCCCTGTGTACTAATTTCGTTAAACATATCAGTTAATATCTTACTAATATTGCCTACCAAATTTTTGTAAAAGTCTCCAATAAAGCCATCGGGATCACCAGATTTATCGAGAATGTAAAATGATTGCACTGATTTGGCACTGAATGCTAAAGACACCTAAATAATTAAATGCAGCCATTTAGTAACTCAGAATGTTTTACAGCGTTGCAACAGCTGCGTGGCCACTGTGACCTAAGCAGTGAGATGGAGGAGATGTTGGCTGAACAGGCTGTCACAGAAGGCCAGAAGCCCAAAAGTCCCCTAGAACTGATACAAGAGCCATCACTAAGGTGGCAGCTGCTTGCTATTGTGGTGCTTAGCAGTGCCTACAACTGTGCGGGAATGACTCGGTGAGACAATCTACCCCTTATCCATTCTTTTTCTACATCTTTGTTTCTAACTACATTAACTACAGTAACTGTTCTATTAGATATCACTGTGCATGTTCCCTGCACTCTATTCTCACATCCTCTTCTCATGCCATCGCTTCTCTCTACAATCATCTTCGCTCTGTTCTAGCCACTTCTCTTTATCATATGATATTTTGTCCCTCCTAGATGTATTTCTACGCATCCTACATATTTCAGGAAGCTGGAATCCCCAATGAAAAAATCCCATATGTTGTGATTGGCACTGGAAGCTGTGAGCTGATTACTTCAGCTACCTGTGTAAGCAGTTTTGGCCAAGAGGTCTCACAATACAATTGTCTCTGTAATAGAAGTAGAAATACTTTTTTCATATAGTGATTTGATTCATGGGTTGGTATCTGATTGTTCACCTGGTATTGCTCAAGTGATGTGTGTTCTAAGTTGTATCTCATTCCAGACTCTGTTCATTGACCGTGTTGGCCGCCGAACGCTGGTGATTGGAGGATACAGTATGATGTCAGTCTGGGCTGTAGTTTTCATGGTTGCTTTGTCTCAGCAGGTATTTTAACCATGTTCAGTAATGTAGATTAGCATTTATAAAAACTTTTATTCAGTAATGTAGATTAGCATTTATAAAAACTTTTTATCTCTTTTTGTTACAATAAACTTCCTTTATTTGCAGACCTGGAGGCTATTGGTGTCAGTCATGTGATATTTTGGTTGGGTTTCACTCCAAGATGATTGTTTATGTCAATTGCAGTGAAGTCTGTTCCTCCAAAGACTTTCATAAGTCAGCATCCTGCTGCAAAAACTGTTCTGTTGTTTATCATAGCAAGTATGATAAAGACAAGTATTTGTCTAGTAGATCGGTCTAAACATACAAATGGTTATTATGAAGCGGCCTGAATACATTATGCAAAAACTAGAACTGTTTTAAAAATGAAAATAGCAAAATAGTTTTGAAAGTTTGACTAAACGTTCCCCTTTAACCTTAGACATTACATCCAAAAATGCATTCAGTAAAGCCTTTCAGGCAGCGGCAGGGACATCTCCCTGTCACTACATGGGAGATTAGGCTTTTGACAGCCTGGACTCCCCCCTGTCAGCAGAAGCCAGACAAGTTGTTTAGGGGCAATGATGGCACAGACTAGCTATTGAAGTTGGGGGGTCTCTGGGCAATTTTCAAACCAGGGCCCTGTGGTTTCTAGTTACACCCCTGCAGTAGGGTACCTAGTGTTATGTGCTGAACTAGCTAGTGTTAGATGAAGCAGTTTGTTACTTATCATTTCCATGGGTGTCCTTGCTTTCTGAGTTCCTCCATGTGCACAGGAGGCTATTTCTTTTGTCTTCACAATGCTCTAGTATTGACACTCACAGCCAGACCACGGACCAGGAGCGATGGTGACATCCTCTGATAATGTCAGCCGCAAAGCCACTTATTATAAGAAAATATGGCCACAATGTTGGCCTTTTTGGCAATATATGGCTTCCATATGGGCGACCATACATAATTTGCATTTGTTAGATGCTGCTTGTGTGCATACAATAGCAGCTTCCAGGAACACATTAAATAAAACCAACTTTTCTCCAGTGCTATACTACACTACTATATATAAAACACTGTATGTAATGCTCAAAGAAATATATTTATTTTTCCATGGGACCTTCTTCAATGTTTTTTCAGGAGCGGGTCCATTGGATGCCATATCTCAGCATGGTCAGCATATTTGCCTACATTCTGAGTTTTGGAATCGGTCCAGGTACGTGTGTAGAGATTTTCTAGTGTCTATATCTCTATTTCCCAGATTCAGTGTTCCCTGCAATTATTGCATGTGGTTGCATGAAATTGTTTTGCACACATTTATCCTACGTGACACTCAAGACATCCTGGACAAAAAGTTTGCCTTCACCCTGATGGATGTTTGGAACTAAATTCTTGGTCCTACAGTGCTTGCCATGGCCCATAACAAGACACTCCAATTTGCAAGAATACCTGATAATTATTCTTCCTTTATAGTTGATTGGCCCTAGTTTGGCATGAGGTAGTTGCGACTTGTTTTAATGTGTTGCATTGGTAAATGGTCTGATTCCTTCTCTGCGACAGTTTTATTTTTGACATACCTTCGCAGATGAAATGTGTATACCTGCATCAGTCACCTGTTATCTTGTCCTCCTTTTACTGCATAGCTGGGGTTACTGGCATCATGCCAGCCGAGATATTTGACCAGATGGCACGTCCAGCTGCTTACATGATCTGTGGGTCTCTTATTTGGCTCAATTTGTTTGTGATGGGACTCGCTTTCCCTTTTATTGTGGTGAGTGAAACCTGCCTACTTTATTCTTCTCATTTGTAAATTTGCTTCCTGAATTGTTGCACTGATCCTCTATCCGCATACTTTTACGTTATTGGTGTTGCGATACCTTTAAGGAGGTATCATTTGTTTAGTATTGATTGACTGATGCAGTCAGGTGTTCAAGACATCAGAGAGCTCTAATTTTATGAGCCAACATGGCAATATCTATGTTTTCCTTATACAGCAAATCATTTTACAATATTCTGTAAAAATAATTTTACACTTCTTCTCTTTTCCTATTTCCTAATGTTCCTGAAACTACTTTCTTAACTTTGCTTGTTTATTAAAAGCCCAAATCCAGGAATCGACTATTCCAAGTCTTTATCTATTTCAGCAAGGCCTTGGTCACTTCTGCTACATCCCGTTCCTCATCGTTTGTGTCACCACTGCTCTGTATGTTGGATTCTTCTTGCCAGAGACCAAAGGCAAAACTCTTCTAGAGATCACAGAGGAATTCAGGCAAAGCAGAGAAAAAAAACAGGAAGGGAAAATTGCCTGGAATGGACCTCAAGAGATCAAATCCACAATGCTATGACAACCTTAATGAAAACAGGGGGCATACATTTGCACGTCAGTGCATTCTGTGTCATCCGTCAGTGATGTATAAAACGCACAGGTTTGGTGCTGGCCTCTTGTTCTCAAGGCACTATAAACTCACCCTAAATCTTCCAATGAAAATGTTATATTTAATTGGGAGTTAACGGGTGAGGTACAAGATACCTCCATTTATCCTGCCTTTGCTGCTATGAGCACTAAAAATGACTTGTGTACTAATAACCAGTTTTAGTTATGACTTCCAGTGTGCACCTCAGGCCTCCAGGACTGTACCTCTCACAGTAATTTATTTACAACTACCTGTCTTCCAATCCATTAAGCCAAAAGTTATTAGGAATATATTCATAGTATCTAATTGCACTTGAAACTCTGTATGTGGTCATCTTGTATTGTCTCTCCTGAAATATGAAGTCTCCAGCATGTGATAATCAGGGAATGGCTGGCAGTGTGATGTAATGTTACCGTATTTGCTCGATTATAAGACGAGGTTTTTTTCAGAGCAAATGCTCTGAAAAATACCCCTCGTCTTATAATCGGGGTCGTCTTCTAATCAGACCTCAAATAGAGGTCTGATTAGGAGACTAAGATCCAGATCCCCCGCACCGCTGCAGGGGACCTGGATCCTCCTGTCATCGCCCCCCCTCCCAATTTAACGCCCCCCCCCACACACACACACACACTTACCGGTGCTTCCGGAGGTGAAGTTGGCAGCGGGGGTTTGTATGCGTCCGTCGCAAATACCTTCCCCGACTGTCAGAGATCAGAGTTCCCCGCACCGGTGCGGGGAACTCTGATCTCTGACAGCCGGGGAAGGTATTTGCGACGGACGCATACAAACCCCCGCTGCCAACTCCACCTCCTTCCGGCTGCCGCGGAATGAGACGTCAACCCGCTGCCCCGGCAATACAGCAGGAAATTGGAAGCACCGGTAAGTAAGTAAGTAAGTAAGTAAGTGTGTGTGTGTGTGTGTGTCATTTCTGGAATGCCTTATACCCCTATATGCCACTCTGGCACTTAGGGGGTTAAAAGGCATATTATGGGGCAGAGTGGCATATAGGGAGGTATAAGGCATTTCAGGAGGCAGAGTGGCGTCAAGGGGGCATTTAATAGTGCACTCTGCCTCCTGAAATGCCTTATACCTCCCTATATGCCACTCTGCCCCATAATATGCCTTTTAACCCCCTAAATGCCAGAGTGGCATATAGGGGTATAAGGCATTTCTGGAGGCAGAGTGCTCTATATAATGCCTTTTAACTCCCTTAATGCCACTCTGCCTCCTGGAATGCCTTATACCTCCCTATATGCCACTCTGCCCCATAATATGCATTTTAACCCCCTAAATGCCAGAATGGGATATAGGGGTATAAGGCATTTCTGGAGGCAGAGTGGCACATAGGGGGTCAAAAGGCATACCATGGGGCACAGTGGCATATAGAGGGTTAAAAGGCATATCATGGGCCACAGTGCCATATTGGTGTGGCAAGCCTGGGGGCAGATGTGCGTAACTGGGGGACAGGCTGGAAAATACAAGAAATAAAAACAAAAGAAAATATTTTTCTCAATCATAGCTTTTATTAAAAAAAATAGTTTACATGAATTAACATTTACTGGTAAAACTTTTTTCCTTTAGGGTCGTCTTATATTCAGGATTTTTCTTTTTTTCCTAAGTTAATATTCAGATTTTGGGGGGTCGTCTTATAATCAGGGTCGTCTTATAATCGAGCAAATACGGTATGTTGATTTGTGACACTGTTAATGTTGTTAATTTCCAAACTCTAAAGTTCTACCTTAAATGCTAATATATGGTCTACCTTAAGTCCTGTTATGTAACTAGTTCAGTGGGCAGCAGAGAGAGAAAGAGAGAGCATGGAATAAAGAAGTTTCTGCCTGATCTGTCTGTCTTTATTGTACATACAACACATGGTACCAGAAGTGTATCTAAAGAATATGGCAAACAGCACAAGAAACATTCCTCCCCTGGATTTAGAATCTGGAAATGTATCAGAGAGCTGGGCAAAGTGGAAGGAGCTGATAGAGCTGGTTTATGCAGGCCCTGATGCAGCACAATGGACTGATCAACAAAAGGCTGCATACTTTCTCATCAGTGTGGGCCAAACAGGCCGGGATGTATGCAGAGCATGGTGTGCAAGTGGAAACATAGCTCCAGAGGACAAGAAAAAGACAGAGGTACTCTTTGCAAAGTTTGATGAATATTGTAATCCACGAAAAAACACCACAGTGCAAAGAAAGCTGTTCTATGAGAGGAACCAAGGGGGCAGTGAATCAGTTGATGAGTGGGTCACACAGTTATAATTGCTTGCAAAAGACTGTGCATTTCATGATAGCAGTGATATGATAAAAGACAGGATATTAATGGGCAGTCAGTTCAAAGAAGTGCAGGAAAAGTTACTGCAAGAGGAAGAATTAACCTTTGAAAAAGCTATCAGAATTGCGAGAGCATATGAGATGTCAAGAAAAGACTTGCAGGTACTGGGAGGTCCACAACCACAAGTCAGTGCAATTGAAAAGCAATCTAGGAGTCACATAAGAGAAAAAGCTGACTGGAGAGGGAATAAAAGAGAAAACAGAGCTAGGAACACAGAAACAACCTGTGGATATTGTGGAAACACACACTACAAAGATATGTTATGCCCTGCAAGAGGCCAAATATGTAATAAATGCAGAAAAAAGGGGCACTTTGCCAAAATGTGTCATAATGGAATGAGCTATAGGAAGCCACAGACACGACCAGTGTATAATATAGATGATTTGGACAACCATTCAGATGATGACACAGACGGCTCACAGATATACCTTGCATCGGTGCAAAACACACAACACTCTGCAGATGAAGCAGTGGTCACCTTACATCTAGGGGATGCTAAGATCCCTGTCAAGTTTAAGATTGACACAGGAGCTCAGGTAAATTGCGTGCCAGGGCACATATATCGCAAATTCCTCAGTAAGGAATTACAACTCGAAACGCAAAGGCTACCAAAGCTAAGAGGTTATGGAGGAGAGGTCCTGGATGTTATTGGACATTGTCATACAAAATGTGCCTATAAAGGATCTGAAACTAACTTACAGGTGTTTGTAATAGAAACACAGGCTCCTGCTGTGCTGGGTCTGCGGACGAGCCAAGAGATTGGACTTATCAAAATTATAATGACTGTTAACAACGGTGAAAACATACTTACAGCTCACGGCATTAAACACGATTTCAGTGATGTATTCAGAGGACTCGGATGTCTTCCAGGGATATGCAAAATCCGGATCAAAGAAGGGGCACACCCTGTTATACATGCACCAAGGAAAATACCTTTAGCTCTTCAAAGCCAAGTAGAACAAGAACTCTCAAGGATGGAAACATTGGGAGTGATCAAAAAGGTCACAGAACCTTCTGAATGGGTCAGCTCTATGGTGGTGGTGGAAAAGAAAAACACAGGAGCAATCCGAATATGCATTGACCCACATGATTTGAACAAGGTAATAATGAGAGAACATTACAGACTACCCACTCTAGAGGACATAGCACACAAACTTGTTGGGGCATCAGTGTTCAGTGTACTAGATGCACAGTCTGGGTACTGGCAACTACGTCTAGATGAGAACAGCAGTCGCCTCACCACGTTTAACTCCCCGGTTGGACGATGGAGATTTACAAGAGTACCTTTTGGTGTAGCATCTGCTCAAGAAATGTTCCAGAAAAAATCACACGAGCTAATTTCAGGCCTGCAGGGTGTGGAAGTCATAATTGATGATTTATTGGTCTATGGCAAAGACCGTGCGGAACATGACAAGAACCTGATTACCTTGCTTAAGAGATGTCGTGAGAAGAATATGAAGCTCAACCCGAACAAACTGCAGATTGGTGTTGAGGAGGTAAGCTAATTTGGGCATATCATCAGTAAAGATGGTTTAAAACCTGATCCCAACAAGATACAAGCAATCATTAAAATGCAAGCACCAACTTCCAGAAAAGAACTAGAAACAGCACTGGGCATTTTCAATTATCTGTCAAAGTTTTCGCAGGGTTTAGCCCAACAAACAGCGCCTCTACGAACTCTACTGAAGAAAAATCTTGGGTCTTGTAATGCTAATATGCAAACAACGTTTCAGAAAATAAAGGCCACCATAAGCAAACAGCCCGGACCCATCTTGAAATATTTTGATGTAAACTGTGATACTGTTCTTCAAGTAGACGCATCACAATTTGGGTTGGGTGCAGTACTGACACAAAGAGGTCACCCAGTGGCCTATGCCTCGAGGGCACTTACGGCAGCTCAATCCAACTATGCCCAAATTGAAAAAGAAATGCTAGCCATTGTCAACGGATGTGAAAAATTTCATCAATATATCTATGGGCGTCCAGTATTAGTGGAAACGGACCACAAGCCTTTAGAACACATAATGCTGAAACCACTAAACTTAGTCCCTCCACACCTACAGAGAATGGTAATGAAGCTGCAAATCATATGACCTTACTGTCAAATACAGACCAGGGAAAGAAATCCCAATGGCAGACACGCTATCCAGAGTGTTTCCAGCAGGACATGACGCACGGGATGAACCTGATCTGGAGGAACAAGTGCACACAGTCTTAGTCAATGTACCCGTCTCAGACGTCAGATTGGAAAGTATTCAAAAGGAAACGTTACTGGACAAGCAACTAGAAAAACTTTGCTGGGTCATATGCAATGGTTGGCCGGAGAAGCGCAAAAAACTACCACCAGAATTACAGGAATTCTGGCCTGTGAGACATGAATTGTCAAATAACGAGGGCATTATCTTCATGGGTGAACGTATACTCATTCCTAGAAGTCAACGGAAAGTGGTTTTGGAACAAATTCACCAAGGACACTTAGGCATGGCTCTGTGCAAACGACGGGCACGGGAATTGGTTTATTGGCCTAACATAGACTCTGACATTGAGAGGTTTGTGAAGTTTTGTGAAACCTGCAACGAATTTCAACGACGAAACACAAAAGAACCTCTCATCCCCTGGAGTATCCCTTCTCGTGCTTGGCAACGACTGGCTACTGATATTTTTCATACTGAAGGAAATGACTACCTGATTATTGTTGACTATTACAGTAAATACTTTGAAATAGTACAACTGAAGGATCTGAAGTCCTCCACTGTAATTTCGGCTTTCAAATCAGTACTAGCCAGGCATGGTGTATGTGAAGAACTTGTCTCTGACAATGGTCCACAATTCTCCAGCGCTGAATTTCAATCTTTTCTCCACGAATGGGGCATCAAGCACAGTCCCGTTAGTCCACATCTACCACAGGCTAACGGACTAGCTGAAAAATATGTAGGCATTGCCAAATCCGTTCTAAGGAAAGCACAATCGTCTGGGCAGGATGTTCATTTGGGTCTTCTGAACTATCGTGCAACACCTCTGGAGGGCTTATGTTCTCCTACACAGTTACTTATGGGCAGAGCACTGAGAACTACAGTGCCCATTTCTCCAAAGAAACTTCAGCCACAGAACCTTGCACACGAGCGTGTAGCTGCGCAACGAAACAAAATCATTTCCAAACAAAAGCAATATTATAACCAATCAGCCAAATCTCTGACACCACTTGCCACAGGACAAGCTGTAAGACACAGAGTAGATGGAAAAACTTGGGAACCTGCACGTATAGTACGAGTATTGGAAACCCCAAGGTCATATGTAATCGAGAATCGGCTGGGTCAGGAACTCAGACGAAACAGATGTCATCTACGTCCTGACTTTTCAAGTTCTGCTACATGTACCTCAAATGATGCTGCAGCTTCCAGCACACCCGCCTTAACAGACAAGCTTGACTCGTATTCTGAGGACAACACTGAACCATATAAAACTACTGACTCCCTGGGTTTAGCATGTTCTACGGCTCCAGAAAGAGAGAATGCTCTGAACACTCCTATGGAATCAAGGGACACCTACTCTAGTTACGGTCGCAGATTGAAACCTAAAATATGGGAGGACTTTATTACACATTAAATGCGTAAATGCTTGAGGGGGAAGATGTGATGTAATGTTATGTTGATTTGTGACACTGTTAATGTTGTTAATTTCCAAACTCTAAAGTTCTACCTTAAATGCTAATATATGGTCTACCTTAAGTCCTGTTATGTAACTAGTTCAGTGGGCAGCAGAGAGAGAAAGAGAGAGCATGGAATAAAGAAGTTTCCGCCTGATCTGTCTGTCTTTATTGTACATACAACACAGGCAGCATTCAACCAAAGAATGCAAACCTTGTCTGGCATTTCTTTCATTGTGCATGATCCAGTTATTTATATAACATATTTATTGTCCCATGGTGATGGCACCAAACTGTACAATGTTTAGGTTATATCAGTAAATCTTTTTTTTCTAATAGCCGTTAATTAGTAATAGCCCTGTCTGTTGTATTGTTTTCTGCTGTCACATGCTATGTGGATTTGAATGCATTTTCCAGAAATGTAGAATCCAGGTATAACCAACTATACAACTCCTGCTTGTGAATATTTTTTTGCAAACTCGTATTTGGCAAGCCTGACAATATTAGGTTATCACTGACTGTTTTGGGGAAGTTGGCTAGACACATGTTTGTTACTATATAACTGAACCTTTAAAGATTCATGGATATCTGGCAGTGTGGCAATTAACCATATATGTAAGGGTGGTCTGTAAAGGGTGTACATTGTACGGGCAAACATTTTAAACTACCAAAATGTCTCAAAACAAGTCATAGTCATTAAAGGAGTTTCTCACTGCTTTCAGTTAGATAATGATATGCAATCTGGTGCAGCTTATTTTTTTTATTACAACCCATTAAAAAGTTCTGACAATATATTCTTTAGTTGAACGTTCATTGGCTATTTATTATTAGTTCAAGTTTTACATTGTTAAGTCCGAGTAGAGGATTTGTATGAGAAACTGTGTACCCACAAGGGGCAAATGCTATCAGCTGTGGTGATTACAAATAAAGTGTCCTGTTTTCCTTTTATGTGATGTATTACTGTTATCGCCTTTTATAAACAACGAATGATTAAAATATATCGCCTTTAAACACGTCCATTCTAAACTCTGTGATGTACATAAATTACCAATTGCATTTTGCATATGGAGCCTGATTGTGGGACTGTATGGAGAATCCATGTCTTGCACTATTACTGTAACACTACAAATTCACATTGTGTCAAAATTAAATGATTGTGCAATCGGTTTTTTTTTTATCTTGTCAATGAATACACTAATTGGATTCCAGATGGCCTGATATAAAATGTACTATTTAAAAAGCAACTAAACTCATTTGAGTAGAGTTGCCAGGAGTATTGTGGAGTCAACTGCTTCATTTCACTTTTCATTATCAAAAGTGAGTTTGTTCAGCAAGGAGGGCTGATCTGGCCCTCTATATTACTCAGTGAAATGGATTAGAAGAAATCTCATTGATTTAAGTATCCATTATATAGGGCCAGTGAATCTCTTCCTATAGTAGAATTTCACTGGGACTGGACCTTCATGATGAAAAATGGTCATCTCTCCTACACACTTTCTTTAGCAAATAGATTTAACTGTTCAACCTTTAGCTTGTGCATTTTATTTGTCAATCAACAAAATTTATATCAAGATATTTAGTTTAAGATTTTAACCTAAGGAAATAGATCTGTGCCTGAATGTAATCCCTTTGTAATCATGAAGTTGTCTCCCTTCTCCTCACCTCATCCACAATTATTCCAAGAACCAATACAGAACAATTCACAATATAATAGCAGGGTAGAGATGACTTTCAACATTAGATGGCCTGGAGATTTTCCAAATATTACCCTTACTGGATGTCACTCCTCATTGCCGTCTCTTTCTTTGTCACACTTCAGCTGAATTATGTTTTAACTATGAATGTAATATTTGGTGAAACTAAGACCCATTCCACCTCCAAATTAACAAGCAAGAAAAAGAGAGATTTATAATACAAAGAAAACAAAATTATTTAAGATTAACCTATTATAATCTATGCTAAAGTGTAGCTGCACATGGTACCAACAGTTTAACCGGTTGTGTCACAACAGCTCATAGACAATAAACTGGGACAAAATAGCCTGTTGTTGACCATTCTGTCTGTGGTTGCCATAATGATAATGGAATGGTTGTACAGCCATGTTTTTTTAACCATTCAGCATAATTACAAAGTGTTACATTTAAGAGCAACTGCTCTTAAACATTTAGTATTACATTATTCGATCAAACTTCAGAAAGCAGTTACTTTATTCAAATTATAGTAACACATACTATAAAAGCAAATAAATTATTTGGTTTGTGTCTCTCTATTTGTGCTTTGTATGATTTCATATATGTGTTTATTTTAGGGAGCTTCTGGGCGCAGAGGAAATGTGGCCTTATCTAATGTCTGCAAGTGCCATCCCTGCACTCATCCAGTTAGCAACACTTCCCTTCTTTCCAGAATCTCCTCGGTACCTCCTTATTGACAAGAGTGACAAAGACGGCTGTCTTAAAGGCAAGAGATTTATCTTTTTTGAGTAACTTTTCCAAGTTACCATGTAAATTACACACAAAAGGCAGTTATAGTACAAGGTCCCTTCATCTTGTAGACTTAATGTGGGATTAGCCCAGGGCTTGACAAATTTGTTGTGAATCTAGGCGCCAGGTAAAAAAGTTAGGAGCCAGGATTTTTTTAAACTAACAGTTGGTCAGGAGTGATTTGATCATTATCAGCCTACTTACTAAACTCACAGCATTTGACCTGGAAGCACCCTGGACTTTCAGGTCAGTGCTGGTTTTTTTTTGTTTTTTTTTTTTAACCCTTTCAATGCTGATGTTCCATTGGAGCACAGCATTGACTGATATTTAGTCCCCACAAGCTTGTGGGGACAAATGTTAACCCCTGCAATGCCACAAATGTGTCATACACAATTGTGGCATTGAAGGGGTTAACGCTGCACTGACGCTCTCAGGGAGCGATCAGGCAGCAAGGGGGTGTTGGGGCTGGTCTCCACACTCATGGGGAGACCAAAGAACCCTCTCCCCTGTCCCTGAAGCTGCCTCTGGCAGCTGGGACTCAATTGCTGGTCTATAGACCAGCCATTGCAGGGGGGGGGTCTCTGATGACTGCTGTAGGCTTCCATGCCTACAGGAATCATCAAAGGGCTTGTGGGGGGGGCTCGTTTTTGCTGTTGCTGGTCAGCCTGGGCTTCCAGGCAGACCACCAGCAGCAGAGCCCCTTACAAAACGGGAATTAACCCCTAAATGCCACGATCGCGGCATTGAAGGGGTAAGCGCTGCCCTGTCGCTCTCATGGAGCGATCAGGCAGCTGGGGGGTGTTGGGTCAGGTCCCTACACTTGTGTGAGGACCCAATCAACAGTCAACCCCCTTTCCTGAAGCTGCTTGTGGCAGGTTTTCCTGCAATCGCGGTTTCAGCCTAGAGGATCACTCCGTCGGAGTGATCTCAGGCTCGGGGGCGGGCTCTGAGTGGCTGTGCTGTCTGCCCAGACTCCTGGGCAGACAGCAGCAGCAGCGCCCCCGTGTGGTGACTCAGTCTCTTACATCCACAATTTTTTCTGGATGTAAGAGGCTGACAAAACCTAGGCGCCAGGACAAAATTCTCTGTCGCCATGGCGACCTGGCGCCTGGGATTTGTCGAGCCCTGGATTAGCCAACCCAAAAAAGGGCTTGAGGAGTGCCGTTCTTTGGATATGTTCTTTTTCTACCATAACCCCTTTGTGCTTATCAAAATGTACTGATGATATTATATTAAATTCACCTCTTGATTAAATGCTTTCTTGTAGAGTCACATTCTGTGCCATCCTTTAGCATCTCTTCAAAACAAGCATGTAGATAGAACTTCATTATATATTTTTCTTCCAGCTATGCAGATGTTATGGGGCCCAGGTGACCACGGTTCAGAAATGGATGAGATGTTGGCAGAGAAGAAGGCAATAGAAGGGGAGCAGATAAAAAGTGTGAAGGATCTCTTGAGGGATCGCTCAGTTCGCTGGCAGATGATCTCACTGGTCTCGATATGCGGAGCCTGCCAGCTCATCGACATCAATGCGGTAACATACACTCCTGAATTTTTTATATTGGAATCCTAAATCTTAGTGAAATTCAAGAAATGCCCAGCGTGACCTCTTGGAGGAGAAACATGTATCATGTATTATTACATGCCACTGATTTTATGGAGCAATTATTCTGTGTTGTGCTCCCCAATATTTTTTATTGATTTATATTTTGTATCTTTGTCTTTTGTCATTTTTACCACCATGAACTGCTCCTCTCCATAAAGATAAGGTAGATATTGTACTGTCTTTCACTATAGCGAATGCTTCACATAATGTCCCAAAGTTTAAAATATGACATTACAAAATAAAGGTAGATAAACATTGTATGCCTTTTGAATTAATTTGGGATTATATTTTTAGGTTAGCAATGAAGGTGAAACATAACACAGTTAACATTAATTTAGAGAGCTTTTCTGAATGTAGCAGAGGTGACAGGTCCACAGCAATTGTGAGACTCCATAAATTTGTATGAAGGACTAAACATCTTTCTTTTCTTCCAATTTCAGGTCTATTTCTATGCGTATGATGTCTTCCAGAAGGCGGGAATTCCAGCCACTCAGATCCCAAATATGTCCCTGGGCACTTGATTTACCGAGATTCTAACCTCAATACTCTGTGTGAGTATCTGTCTGTCACTGTGTAAAAGGGCTTTTTGCCTATGGTACAGTGGAATACATTGGGAATACAGTAGACGAGTCAGGGGTCAGAAAGGACCTCAGAGCATATCATTGGCAAAGAAACTTCTGGAAGAGCAGAGCTAGGCAGGGGAGTGAAGAAGGAAGAGAGACAGACTGCCCTCCCTGTAAGCAGGCCTGAAGTAAACCTGTTGCCTTTAGTGTGTGTACTGCTGACAAGCAGTACACTGAAGTTGAAGTAGAAGTGTGCAGAGAATACAGCATGGTGCTGTATGTTCCTGAGTGAGTGTGACAGACTGCAAGTACCCAGAGGGTCCAAGTCCTGCATCCTGTACCAGTGAGGTGAAAGCAGAGCTGCAGACAGACTGTGTGGGAAGACAGTTATTATTCTCAGCCAGGAGGTTAAAGGGGCAGCATCCCAGAGCTGCCTGAAGACATTAAGGAGAGGTACTTCACTTAAATATATCTATCAACATAAATATATCCTTGTCTCCCCGGGTAGCGCTACCTGCATCAAGGGCCCCAACAGTGCACCAACACAGGGACATCTGGGTGGGAAGAACACCTACATTTGGGGTGGGGAGCGGCTGTTGGCAGTTATCTGTGTTATATATATATTCTCAGGACTGTGCACCCACTGCTAGAACTGAACTGCATAGGCACAGCAGCTGGGTCCTTATATTATAATACCTGTTTATTTTAATATATTCTATAAATAATTTGCATTTCAGTTGTGTGTTATTTTCTTGTGTGAAAGGGGCCATTTCTCAGTGGGTGGGTTCCCCTACTCAACATAGTACAAATCACTGAGTGGAGGCACTGTATAAAGAAAGAAGATGTCCCAATCTCCCAGCAATTGCGGAGGCTCAGGTTTCCTGTCACCAGCGTCACTGAAGTATGTAACTACCAGCCTGGCAGCAGAGCAAGGTAAAAAAAGGGTTACACCTGTATGTATTTTATTGTGTGTGGATGTATTTACACATACACATCTCACCCCACATGTGATCCTCACTCATGGACTATATACCTTCTATGTGCAGGGATCTATCATTGATCGTCTCGGCAGGAAGCTCCTACTCTGGACCAACTATGTAATGTTGGCATTGAGTCTGGCACTGCTCACTACTACCCTCTCTCTGCAGGTAATTCCACACAGTAATTTGATATCCGTATTATGGTGGCATGTTTAAAACTAAATTCATGTATATAACGCAAGTAATACATTTTCATGTAATTGTATTTTCAAGCACTAGGAGGTGTGATTAAGAGTTTATGGAGTTAAGTGTAGTACAAATGATAGTTCAAAATGTTATACAGCTTAGTTTATATTTATTCTATAATAGCTACAGAAGCTAGAGGGGCATTGAGATATCAGACTGGTATAAGGGAGCTTACATTTATTTTTTTCTTGCAGGACTCCTTCTATTGGTTCCCATATGTCTCTTCCATACTCACATTCATCTTAACGCTGAGCTACGGCTTGGGTCCAGGTCAGTACACAAAAAGTTTTATATAGAAATTCTAAATACATATTTGTATAAATACTAATGCTTATTAAGTAGAAGTCACCAATCCTCAAAAAAACTCTTTTGTAAGAAACGTAGTTGTGATATGTTAGCTATGTGAGCGTAGGTATCTGTAACAGTATTTTTCTGCTCTACAGGTGGCGTAAGTTGCGTCCTCCCCACTGAGATGTTTATACACTCGTACAGACCAGCTGCCTACTGCTTAATTGGTGTCATGAACTGGGTTGGGCTCTTTGTTTTGTCCTTGGTTTTCCCTTTCATTGTGGTAAGTCTTAATGTCTTGTAAGTCTGACAAGTAGCTTTTAAATAAGAGTGTAAAAGTCAACATTAACAACATCTATGCTGTGTTTCTGATCTACGGTATTTGATATTATTTTAATGTACAGAATTTGCTTTTCTTTCAAAAACAAGGACATTTCTAAGTGACCCAAAACTTTTCAATGGTAGTGTACATTGATTGCTTTTACATAGTTATACATAGTTATATAGGCTGAAAAAAGACATGCGTCCATCAAGTTCAGCCTTTACTATATCTGTTAATTTGTTGCTGTTGATCCAAAAGAAGGCGAAAAAAAACCCCGGTTTCGCTCTTTCCAATTTTGCACTAACCAGGGAAAAAAATTCCTTCTTGACCCCAAAATGGCAGTCAGATTTCTCCTTGGATCAATAAACTGTTTCCCCATAATTACAGATTATATCCCTGAATATTATGTTTTTCCAGGTATCCATCCAGTTGCAGTTCAAACGTCTGCACAGACTCCGATAAAACTACCTCTGCAGGCAGAGAATTCCACATCCTTATTGTCCTTACTGTAAAAAACCCTTTCCTCTGCTTTAGTCTAAATCTCCTTTCTTCCAGTCTGAACGCATGACCACTAGATTTCCACACAATGGTTTGTATTGGCCCCAAATATATTTATATAACGCTATCATATCCCCTCTGAGGCGACGTTTTTCTAAACTAAACAGATTTAAATTAGTTAACCTTTCTTCATAACTATAGTGCTCCATTCCTTTTATTAATTTTGTAGCCCGCCTCTGCACCCTTTCTAGTGCTATGATATCCTTCTTTAGAATAGGTGCCCAAAATTGCACAGCATATTCAAGGTGCGGCCTTACCATTGATTTATACAGAGGCAAAATTATATCTTTATTCCGCGACTTGATGCCCCTTTTTATACACGACAATACCTTACTGGCCTTAGCAACCGCAGACTGACACTGCACATTGTTGCCTAGTTTGTTGTCTATAACAATTCCCAAATCCTTCTCATTAGTCGTTACCCCTAATTCACTACCGTTTAGGGTGTAGGTTGCTTGTGCATTTGCTACCCCGAAGTGCATAACTTTACATTTATCTACATTGAATTTCATCTGCCATTTGTGTGCCCAGTTCCCCAGTCTATCTAGATCCCTCTGCAGCACAGTAATATCCTGCTCGCCCTGTATAACTTTACCTAGTTTAGTGTCATCTGCAAACACAGAAACATGACTTTCAACGCCTACTGCCAAGTCATTTTGATGCCTGAACATGTATTTCTCCACCTGGACAACTAGGATTTCAATGAAACGCAAGACCTTTCACATGCCGGGAGTTTTTCATCTTTTTTTTCTCCTTGTTTTTCTCCTTGCATCGTTTCGCCATTGGATGATGTATCTGGCTTGATGCCCAGTCATTTGTCCAAATTAAACATCACAAAACATAGATAAGATTTTTCTCTGCATTGCCCTTTACCCCACCAGTGTTCATCTGTCCCTGTAGTATACATGACATGGCTGGGGTTCTCTCTGACCTGGTAAGTGCACAGAGCATTTAATTAGGAAATAAGCGCACTCCTGCATGTATGTGCATGTGTATGTGCATGTGTGTGTGTGTGTATGTGCGTGTGTGTGAGGGGGTTTGATAGATACAAAATGGTGTAATTTCAAGGGGACAGCTTACTCCAAATAGTCTCAGTTATTAGCACACAATATGGATATTCTTGCCTGTTTTTGAAGTAAAAGTCATTATTGCATACAAAGGATATTTTACAGTTTAATGTGTGCCGGCGTACTGCTTTGAAACATTGCTTTTCCAATCGTAAATATTTTGATGGTACAGATGTTACGTCCATAGCTTAAGCTGTCGGAGTGGATGCGGCGGTGTATTCCAGGATGCGGCTTGTGACAGTATCTGTGTGAAAGCTGTGTATTACTTCTTTTTGTCTGCAAATGAATAGCTTACGTGGTCCAGTTTAAGGCAGCAAGTGTTACCCTACTGATTCAACTATACATTATAAAGGGCCAGCTGAGAAATTCTGGACAGGGATGAACCTTTACAATCAGTGTTGAATTCAGGGAGTCAAAGCCACAACTCTTCTGCATGCTCTATTACATGCTTTGTTATGGCTTTAAATGCTGTTTTTATTTATTTTCGTATGCTAACACCAACCTTCTTATCACAAAATCTAAAATATATTTCATTAGATATATATTATAGTGGTTTAATTGCTCAGAGCTGCGGCACCTGACTTGCCCATGCTGGACACAAGAACACATGCAACTGCTTGCTGGACACACCAATAATTTCACATTGCCGTGTCAGGGGCCAGGCAATTTGGTTGGAGCCATTCTTTTTCTTTTTTTTACTGTTTTTATTTCAAGAGGAAGTATATGATACAGTACAGTATCATAGCTGTCACAAAGTTCTTAACCACTATATATATATATATATATATATATATATATACGCACTAACACACAAGTGTCTACAGTAAAAGGAATAACATAATAAGATTCCAGCGGAATGAATTAAATAATATATTAACTTGTCCCATCCATGTCACTCTAATTGTTAATGCAAATATCAGGGAGTAGAAGCTTCCCACATGACATAGTAGGACTAAAACCATATACTTGTATAAATAAGCTTATAGTTATATTGCTGAAGATATTTCTTACATGCATCCTCAGGCTGGGCCAAGCTTCACAAACCATGCCCCCAGAACCCCAAAAGAGATAAGGGCACCCAGTAAATGTGTAAACTAGAAGCCAATACAACACCCTTTAATGTCTGCAGACAATACCATTCACTCCTGCATGTATGTGCATGTGTGTATGTGCGTGTGTGTGAGGGGGTTTGATAGATACAAAATGGTGTAATTTCAAGGTGACAGTTTACTCCAAATAGTCTCAGTTATTAGCACACAATATGGATATTCTTGCCTGTCTCAATGTTTTTGAAGTAAAAGTCATTATTGCATACAAAGGATATTTTACAGTTTAATGTGTGCCGGCGTACTGCTTTGAAACATTGCTTTTCCAATCGTAAATATTTTGATGGTACAGATCCATCAGTATCTCAGTATCTGGAAATGTGTTATACAGGGCTGGAAAGGGAATTAAAATCAGCCCTTGAAATATTTGAATACCAACCCCATTTTTCATGGTGCCAATTTTGGTCACCCTGCCCATTTAACCATTTTCAAATTTATTTAAATAAAATACTAAAAATAAAGTTATTTAAAACAGAGAAAATACTTTCTCAGTAGGTAATAAACATCTCCTAAAACATTAAGAGCTTAAAATATAAGAAGGAGGCTGAGGGAGGTGGATACGTGCACCATGTAAGACTGGCTATGTGTATGTAATGATAAGTGTTTAATGTTAGAATGGTGTAAATATGTATATATTAAAGATGATGTATAATGATAGCGTGATATTCGTCCTGCAGATGCTATAAGGGAAATATAGTTCCCTTCTTCAGGTCAATATAGTCATTTAACAGTCTGCCCTCACACTGAGCCAATTGTCTAAAATAGAATCCTACTTGCTGTGTTGAAACCTGCCAGGCATAAGAATCTGGAACTTTGGAAATCTAAACCTATAAGTTGTCTGATTATTTCCCATGCTCTACAAGTGTGATAGAGCAATGGGTTTGAGTAGAGCTCCTCAGGCCACGTGGTCTTGAGCAGGTACAGGAGGAAAGCCAGATGGATGTCTGCAGATAACTGATGTTCCAGATTGGATCAAGTAAACCTATTGAAATTAAGTTAATAGCAAATTTATAGCTGACAGCCAGATCTAGCAGATTTAAGAGATTCAGACCACCATTACGTGAAGGTTGTTGTAGCTTGACCAACGCAATCCTGAATGTTTTATGTTGCCATAGAAATTGTTATAGGATTTTGTTTTGTTTTTTGATCTCCTTCTTTTTGAGAGTAAGAGGCAACATATGTATCAACATAAGTGCAATAACTTTGTGAAAAACTACCATTTTGTAAAGATGACAGTGATCGTTGGACCAACTTTTTAAAAAATCTGTCTGGAACCAGTCTTATAGAGGAGGTCATCACCAAACAATTTATTTTTACTTGAACTATATCCCCTTTTCAGGCCCAGCATTGGAAGATACTTCCATTGATCATCGTGCTTGGTATTGGCTCAGGTTTACCTGTGGGTTACCAGATATCGGTGACCAGCTCATCTTCAGTGGTAAGAAAAAATTACTCTAGAAGAACATATCACTATGACAAGTGGTGGCATCACACTGATTACATCTGAATCGGTGTAGTACAAATATTTTCTGGTTTATTTATATGTTTATACCTAGAAATATGGTCACATGACGTGGTTACATGACACTGTATCTCAAATTTTGTTCCAGTACATGCTTGCTATAATGAAATCAATGTATAAGCAATGTCCCTGCCTCTAGGCTTTTGGTAAACTAATTATTTTGTGAACCCCCTTTTTAGCTCCTCATGGAGAATTACATTAATTAAATATGAGAAAAATAGGCAAACATATGAATTAAAAAATAGGCAAACCCCCCTTTCGCCTCTACTATATATAATATCTATGGAGGTCCTAGCTATTGATATAAGAAATAATGAGAATATTAAAGGCTTTCGGTTTCTAGAGGAAGAATTAAAAGTGAGCATGTATGCCGACGATGTGCTTATTACTATAGAGGACCCTGAAAAATCAATAGAGACTCTTATGACAACAATTAAGCAATATTCTAATGTTTCGAATTATAAACTGAATATAGGAAAATCCGAAATTGTACCATTAAATATTTTAACTCAAACTAAAATAATAATACAGCAGGAATATAACTTCAAATGGAAATCTGAGCTAATTTATTTAGGAATAAAAATTACCTCAAAATTAGAAGACATGGTAGAAAGAAATTTTATAACCCTCCTATCAACATCTAATTACATACTGAATAAATGGAAGAATATACAATTATCATGGTTAGGCAGAATAAATGTAATCAATGCTTATATACTACCTAAATGGACTTATTTGTTTCGCCATATGCCCCTAAAAATTCCCAAACCCTGGTTGAATATGTTACAATCTAGTATAAATAAATTCATTAACAAAGGAAAACGGATGAGACTGGGAATTAAATATCTGTCAAGAAAAATGAATAAGGGAGGTTTAAATTATCCTAGGGTAGAGACTGTATATGAAGCGAGCCTCTTATTACACATGTACAACTTGCAACTTTACTCAAATTCAAATCAATCCTGGTACAAATTGGAGAAATATCTGACAGATATTGAATATTTATCTGCATATATGTGGCATTTTGATCGTAATTTAGACCGTAAAGTCAGTGAGATCAAAAGTTTTATAATTAAAGATATTACAGGAGAATGGAGAAAGTTCAAAAAAAAAAATAATATTTGTAATAAGATTTTAGATAATGCAGACTTGGATTTAATAGAAATGAATGTCCCCGATATAAGTCTAAAAAATTGGAAAAATTCCGGGATATTAGAGATTAAAGATATTATATGTGACGATAGAATAAAAACATTTAATCAGTTAGCCTCAGAATTCAAATTGCCTAACTCGGAAATATTCACATATTTAAGAATCCAATCCTTTTTAACATATGCACGATATAAGACAGATAAAGGGATTCATAAAAAACTTGAAAGAATATTTAATAAGAGTTCTATAAAGAATGTTATGACTAACTTATATGCTTTAATCAAAGAAATAGATGAGACTACACCAGAAAGGTTCCTAGTGAAATGGGCTAAAGATATAACGCTACAGATTACAGAAGAAGAGTGGTATCTAGCAATAAATTTGACTTATAATACTCTACACTCCATAACAATCAGAGAAAACTATTTTAAAGTCATGCATCGGTGGTATTTGACCCCATCGAAGCTGAAAAATATGTATGCCGATACATCGGACGTTTGTTGGAGATGTTATGTAGATAAGGGGGACTATAAGCATATTTGGTGGAGTTGCAAAGAAATCAGGTCGCTTTGGGAATACACATATGAATTACCAAGAAAATTGGATAATATCCTAATTGAGGAAAATATGAAGATAGCTCTTCTCCACATTCTTCCAAAGAATTTATCCAAGGAAAGAAAAATAATAATAATACACGCATTAGCGGCAACTAAGATATTAATCGCTAGAGCTTGGAAAGAAGCTAAACTAATAGCTAAGATATCACTGGTAAAACAAATACTGTTCCAATTGCAAATGGAAAGCGGCCTCTGCTGGGTCAGCTTATCATATAAAATAAAATCAGACATTTGTAAAGACTGGATTAAAAAAATTAATGAAATTTATGATACGAATTCGTAACCTGGTAAATAACCTTATTCCTGACTCCATTTCTGTATTTTATTTATTTTTATTTATTTTTTTTTATTTTTTTTTATTTTATTTATGGTTGTTGATGTTTACTACGTTATGATACGACCGCATAGAGGTCTAATGATATGGGAAGACGAATGAGTAAACTTACGACCAAGTTGATATGTATTTGTATCAGTACTATGTTGTTTCTATTTGTTATATGTTGTATGAGCTGTGAAAAATAATAAATATGATTTAATTAAAAAAAAAAAAAAATAGGCAAACATAAACATACATAGAACATTACATAACACACATTTACAGAGCTCCTGCAAGTTCCATAGCTCTATTACAATAGGGAGACAGCGAATATTAGCAATAAAATTAAGATTGACAACATATAATTTGAAAATAAGATTGACTCATACTGTGACTGACATACAAGAGGGCCCTGTTCTTATGAATTTAAAATATTTCAAGAGGCTGAAGGGGAATGAGACAGTAAAACACATTCAGGGAAGTCTGGATCCTGTGCTATCCAAGGGCCAATTCTCTCAACTATAAAATTATACATAGTAATATGGAGTCACAGTGAATGCAGAATGGGCTGACCTCTTCTAAGATGTTGCAGGGGCACACACCATGACTTACATATGTAATTGACTCCAACAATCAGTACCGATTCACTGACCCCTGTCTCCTTTCAGAAAGGTAAAACAGTTCATACCTGATAAGTAGAACAATACATATTGTAAAATAGTGGAAACCAAAGATTTTTAGAGGACAGGCCAGACATATTTCAGATTCTCAATATATTCTCAGGAGGATATTATTGTCTTGCTGATATTATCGTCGCTTGCTGAGTAGTTAAAGGGGAAACGTCAATCAGTCACCTCTAGGTTTGAAACTACAAGTTGTTTGGAACTTGTTTGAGCCGTTGTAGCACCAATTGTCAATTATGTACCTCTCATTTGCAGTTTGTTAAGGAGTTTATCAACCAGACATGGATAAGAAGATATGGAACCTTTGTCACAGAGGAAACAGTCACTCTGCTCTGGTCCACCGCAGTGTCTATTTACAACATTGGGGGGTTGTTGGGATCTCTCTTGTCTGGATATTTGCTGGGAAAATATGGGAAGTGAGTAACTTCTTCAATTTCAACCTCAATATGGATATTACCAACATACACTATCTGGCAATGTCAATGAAAAAAAATATTCAAAAGCATAGTATATGTGCTGGAAGATCTCATTTAAACATTTTGGGGTGAGTTAACATACCCCACCTGTGTCTACCTGTGGATTGTTATGTAAATTGTTTATTATGCTAGCTTTCTAATGTTGACTAGTTGACCCTCTCAATAGCTGGTTTCATAGTTATGTCACAAAATTTATGGTTGATTTCATAGCATTCTTCAATCAACGCTATACCTTTACAGCTCACACCGTATTTTCTCTTAGGCCTATTCAGTAAAATATCTGTCCATAAGTTACCAGAGAGCTGATAATTGTCAAATTGTTATCTTTCACATTCAGGGCGGCCCTTAAGCTGCCTTATGACATTAGTGTGGCTGCTGGCTGGATATGTGAGGCTGCATGCCATGTTTTAATGCTCATGTAGTGTGTGGCCAGGAGTATTCAGCAGCTGGCCAATGGCCTACTAGCATTAATCAAACTACAAAATGCCAGTCCTGTGTTAAAAATGTAGATTCCCTCATTATCACAAACTGACAGATTTTTAATGCAAAGTCCAGTTTCTGACTGAAGTATGACTTAATAGATATCCCTGCTAGTTCCTAAAACATAACTGGTAATGCGGCTTGGCCCATATGACTTAAAGCTGACAAAACATATATCACACTTTCTGTTTTTTGAGCAAATAAAATGTCAACGATGTGACATTTTAGTCTTTTATGAATCACTAAAAATAATAGAAAAGCTTAAGAACATTTTTCAAATTCTATAGCAAAAGTCTTCTTTTGAGTCACAAAAGGGTGCATTCGTCAGTACTATGAATTGTGTTTTCAACGTTGCATTTAGTTACAAGAGCGTTAAACTGAACAGAATAGGAAGAACATCACATTTAATGGTTACACATACACATTGGCAGTTTCGGCAGCCCATCTTTATTAGCTTATGTATGTGTATAAACTGAAATCTCCTGTTCCCTCCAGGAAACGGTGCCAGATACTGAGTAACTTGGTTGGTATTACAGCCGCCATGTTTCTTGGATTATGCAAGGTAGCTGGGTCCCATGAGATGATTCTGATTGGACGGTTCCTTTATGGCTTTACCATAGGTAAATGTTGAAGTTGTAACTTAATATGGGTATAGGCCATATTATAATGGGTCAATGCAAGAATCTTGCAGCTACTCACGTAATAGGTCTCTGAATTGACAATAAATTTATAGCAATAAAAAGTATCAGAAGAATGCTAACTGAAGGAATACTGAAATACTTTTATATTGTATGTTTTAATTGTAAATAAGAACAAATACAAGTAATTAACACATTAATCTACTTGAAAACGTGTTTAGTATTGGGAGTTAACTTAATATTTGCATTTACCAGTTGATTAGTATGAAACATATTTTGCTGTATTGATTTCTATTGCGTATACTGTTTTCATTTTTAGTGACTTTAAAGTTCAGATCGCCACTACTTTGTAGAAAAGAAATTGAGTATCAAGCTATGTCTGAAAAAAATAAATAGAATAATTTCCCAGAATGCAACTCACATTGATGAAGATGTAATGCAGGTTATTATCCTTCTCACTTATCCATGCCATATATATTACCTATACAAATACATTATATGCTATACATAACTGCTATGTTACAAAGCAAAATAGATGTGATATCCATCAGTTACGCCCTTTTTTCTCTAATAGGTTTATCAATGAATATATATGTTCAATACCTGGGAGAGATTGCCCCAAGGAACCTCCGAGGCTTCATCAACACCACAGCCCCAGTGTTTAGGACATCAGGGAAGCTCTGGGGCCAAATTGTGGGACTCAGGTGAAGTGGCAACCAAAGTGAATAAGCAAGCATATAGAATAGAGTATATGTGTGTGGCTGAACAAGGAACCCTGTACATTGTTTTCCAACATCTTTTCCCTGTTCCACAAATAGCCCCATAAGAACTATGTTTTTGCTGCCACATCCAGCATCCATTTGCTTGTGGAGTATTCCAGGGTTGGGGGTCTTGGGGGTTCTGACTTACATACTCTATGGATAACTGTGCCGAGCATTACCCGCATATGCATAGTATATTTGGGGAAGTGTAATTACATTTTACCTACCAACTCGCCGTTTCGTAAATAAACCCCTATTATTAAATGTGTTACAGTGTAAAACACCCAATGTAGTTTACGCCCTACCTGAAGCAAGATGGATATATACTCACCTTTTCTTCTTGTAAGTTTGTGTTACATAATTCTCAAAAGATAATCACCCCAGTGTTATTCTTGGCTAAGCACTTTAATACATTTGCCCATCTTACTAGACAAGACGACAGCTCATGTCATCACTAATGTGCATCCTACAGAAGTAAAATATGTAGTTAGAATGTAAATTAAAGGGAAACTGTTACTAATGAATCTTTTGGAACCTTTCATTTATTAGAACTACCGATAATTTGTATTTTTTTTTCTATTTAATCGGTAAATGTTTTTGAAATTGTTGTTTTAAAAGTAAGTTATTATAAAATCTCTAGGACGCAAATCTCAGTGGCAAAGTGCACCCAGACTAGCATTACAGTTAATTTTCTGTCCCAAAGTCCTTTCCCCTTATCCAGTAATTGGGGCAGTAAAAGAAGGGAAATAATAAATTAAATGAAAGAGAAACTGAGGACAGAGAACAGGACATTAAGATGGCTACTCCAATTATATATATGGAGTGGATATATATAATGTTTACATTTATTATATAAGCACCATTCTATAGGTTGTTCTACTTACTAAATAGTAAAATGCAAGATTTGGTGGAACGGCAAACCATCTTTGATTAAATACTGTATATTCCAAAAGAACACTTCATGCCAGATAATTTAACATGACAAACCATAATCTTTAACATTCTGTTTATCTTTCATAAACCACGACACATTCCTTTTGATGACATATTTTTACATTCTTGCAGGGAGACTTTGGGGACAGAAGCACTTTGGCCCCTGATGTTGTCATTAAGTGGGTTTACAAAAGTACTGCAGTTGGCAATAATGCCATTTTACCCAGAAACTCCCCCATACCTCCTCCTGGTAAAAAAGGACAAGGAGCGCTGTGTGAAAGGTACTATCTAAAACTATCGCATTCATAAGCGTAAGTATATGTTATATAAGTAAGAGAAATGAAACATATGATACTTTAAATTTATGTTTCTAGTATTGGTTACCCTAGGGTGATAATGGCTGCAATAGTATTACTTGTTATTATTCATCGCTTGCATGTTGTGATCATAAGATGGTAAGATAAAGATTGCTGGTTATAAACATTACAATGTTCATAAAACAAATACTTGACTTGAGTTCATTTGAGTTTTTTGCACTTAAAGTGAAAAGAAAGCAGCTTTTTGTATTATTTTTCATAACAGGCATGCTTTTTCTCCATCTGGTGAATATAAACAAGGTTCCATGTAGAGCCCTGCGTGGGACAAATTTTTTAAGACCGCTCCCGCGGATTTTAATCCCGCTCCCGCAATGTGGGTGTTCCGCTCCCGCCACATTTGTGGCCAATCCCGCCCGCTCCCGCCACATTTGTGGCCAATCATGCCCGCCTCCTTACCTGATTTCCCGCGCGGCTGCCCTCGAGTTGTTCCGTCACGGCGTGACGGCTCCGCCCAGGAACAAGGCGGAGTCACAGGAAGTGACGTCACATTACGTGACTCCGTTTTGTTCCTGGACGGAGCAAGCTAGGAGACACTGTAAGGGAGCAGCAAGAAGGCAGCCTTGCGGGACTGCGCGGGATTACCAGAGCAAAACCGCCCGCGCCCGCAAGTTTTTTGGCGGGTCCCGCGGGACCCGCAGGACCCGCCTCCCAGTGCAGTCCTCTAGTTCCATGTTTGCTGTTGATAGCTTTAACCATCGTTAAGACATAATCGTCTGGGTCTAGTATGCCAATGATCATTGTTTCTTGTCTTAATAGGTCTACTTGCTTCAGACCATTGTCTACCCATCTTGATTACCATCCCACGTCCCACTGTTTCTGTTCATATTCTATTCATTTTATATGAATGCCATTCCTACAAAACCATGTTTTCATGATCTTCTTATCCAGCCCCTAAATCCAACCCTGGTCATTTTATCACCTACTTCTCTTTCTCAGCTATGAAAAAGTACTGGGGGAATCACAACTACCAAGCAGAGATTGACAACATGCTGTCAGAAAAAGAAATCTGTAGGACAACAAAGACCATGAATGTGCTGGAACTTGTACGCGATCGCTCAATGCGATGGCAGCTCTATGTTGTGATCTGTATTAGCCTCGCTCTCCAGCTTTCTGGGATCAATGCAGTTGAGTAATTTGCTCTCATGTCCAACGCACAGATGAACTGTGGACTGTTCCCTCTTAACCTATCCCACTACAGACATACTAAAATTTGGAGGGTAAAAACTCCAGCTGGGGCTTGAGTTAGGTCTGACACACTCATTTTACACAGATTACACAGTTTTACTTGATAGTTGATACACAATGTCATTGGGTACAACTGCTATTTTAGGATAGGGGGTTGGATTACTTGCAAAAGAGGGTAACATCAGGGCCAGACTTGGGATGGTGAGGAGGCCTTTGCACTTTAAGGGTGGTGGATGCCAAATAATGTAAGTGCATATTACATTTTTATGCTTAACCAGCTTGCAGCTGGGCATATCCAGCAGGAGGCTGCACACTGCAGCACCCCATCTACCACCGGAATGGCAGATAGAGTGAGTATGGGGCAAAGTTGACCCAGTGTGCAAGTTGGCCAGTCCAGGTCTGGGTGACATCCTGTTTTTTACCTCAGTTTTTTACCTCAGAGCTAACCCTGACACTCTTTTTTTTAAAATTTAAAAAATACCATTTTCACCTCTCAACATTGGTGTAGGTATTTATATTCCTATACCTTTATATAGGAGGTATTAGGCATTTCCTCCATTTCTCTCTATGGTTTTTTTTGGTTTATGCTGTAGTATACATAATTTTTGACTGACTGTTTGATCACTGTCCAAGACAATGACCTGCTACGGGGTAGAGCCAATACTCTTTTTCTGAATTGGGAAGCAAACGTAAGCAGTGGAACAAAAACTCTATGGGCAGCCACGCCTCTCTAAGTCAGGACATAAAGAAGTGCATCTCAGGATACATTTAAAAGCTTTGTATGCCTATATCTGGAAGAATTAAAACATTTTTGTGTATGTGGGGTTTTTTTTTACCTTAAATGTATATTTGCTCAACTTTTTGGGTGAAAATAGCAGAATATGAGATTATACCCCAGTGCTCTAACATGGAAGATGGATCTCTGCTATTGATATTTTTTGCACTGTCCTGCTAGACCACCAGGTGACAGTTGTATGCAGCTGCTGGACCCTATTGAACTTGGAGCCAGCTTGTAATTTCAAGTCCTTAAACTATGGATACATAGAAGCAGAATTTGATGGCAGAAAAGAACCGTTTTGAACATCTCATCTGTCCATTGTTTTCCATATTAACCTTATATACCCTTGAACATGTCTTATCAAGGATAGCTTAATGCCTGTCCTACGTATGTTTGAATTCCTCACTGTATCTTTTATTATGCTGCCATTACACATAGGCATAATGAATCAAACATGATTACTTACTATAGTATCTCTAAATACGGTATAATTTACTATCTTTTTTCAGATCTATTATTATGCAAACAGTGTGTTTGTTACAGCTGGCCTGCCTGTGGAGCAGATCCCCTATATGTCTCTGGGCATGGGGAGCTGTGAGGTTCTGTCTTCAATGTTATGCGTAAGTAAATAATTATTATATAAGATTAATGCAGACACGTTACATTTTATGGATCACAATACAGGAGGCACGAGCATTGTCCTTGAGCTCTGCACTCTTTATTGCTTGTCCATGTGAGGTTTCTTTTTATTTTCAGCGTGGCAAGCACAATCAAATCACTTGTATATGCAATTAGCACACAATTGTGCAATCATATCATCACAGCATCAATTTGTGAAAAATAATGTGATTGTTGAAGGAGGGTTTGAGGCCTACTGATGTGAGTAAACTTAAATCACGTTACTTTTTGCAGACTATACTAATTGAGCGTTGTGGAAGAAAGACTCTCTTACTGGGCAGTTATGGACTTATGGGTGTAATGCTGGCTCTCCTCACTGTCACGTTGTCTCTTCAGGTAAGACAACAGTCTTAGTCTAACCACTCACACCCGAAAGCCTTCTCCTTGTGGTATTTTATGGTTGCAAACAAAGGATTGATTTCATTTCTCTTCCCATAGGGATGGTATAGCTGGATCCCATACTGCAGTGCTGTCCTTATTTTCCTTTACACTTTGTTCTTTGGTGTAGGACCAGGTACTGTACAAAACATCTTCACAGATAACGCTGTTATTTCCCCAGCACCAGTACACTTTTCACAAAATTATTTGTCTTTGGCAAAAATTATGCTGTCAATGCACTAGGAAGAGCACACATTATTCATCCTCTTGATGCAGAATATACCATCTGACAAATTTTTATCATCCAAAAAGGGGCCGTCACACTATCTGTGGTTATAGAAATGTGCAGTCACTCATCTCGCCCTGCAGTATTTGTTATTATCAGTAGCCTCAACTGGATCGGCATGTATGTCATTGGAGTGGCATTCCCTTATGTAGTGGTGAGTATAATAATCTGTTTAAACAGAGATGGGAATTTTCCAGTTATTGGCAATGCACCAAAGTGGTTATTTGGCTTATCCAGAAATCTAACCAATGTGGTTCTTGTAATAAAGATAGCTGTGCATTTTCATGGCGTCAACTCCACGTCACATTTATCTCAGTTTATTTAATCAATTTGATTAAATGCAATACAAGTGCCTGGACATGGATAGTTGTAAAAGATCATGGAAGTTATATTCAGCTGCAAAGCTATAGCTTGCCTGCTCCTGCTCTACATTAAACTGGGTTAAGAACCACTGCTGTCTATTTTATATGCATGTTAGTTATTTCCAGGGAGAAATATGTTGCAATTTCATCTCTTCCTTCTCCAGTGGTCTATATACCAGATAAAAAAAAGATGCACATAAAAGAAATTAGCACATTACATCATCAACTGACCCCGAAAAATCACTTGCTCAATCTAGTTCACGTTTTATCTTGTCTTCCTAGGCCAGCCTGAATCAATTCTGCTTCCTCATCTTCCTTACCTGTATTTTAGTGTCTGGGATATTCCTGTTTGTCTTCCTCCCAGAGACAAAAGGGAAATCGTTACAGCAAATTACAGAAGAATTTAATCGATTCAACTTCAGAGAAAAAAACTCCAAGGACACAGCTGAAATTTCTGAAAAGATAGAAACTAGTGTGTGATCCATGTCATTCCAGATTTTCTTTTATATAACTCTGCATCTGAGATGGATGAGCAGAGGAACGTGTGTAGGAATGCATTTTTCTTGTGATTTATGTCAACATTGCACAATAGAAATATTGCACTGGGAAAAATAGTAACAATTATTCCCCAAGTAGACAATGCACTTTATTGTTATCTTGGCGGGCAAATCAGAGTATTATAATGGTGCTATCTGGCATGCACTTTAACAATGGTCTTTTCCATAGAATACCTCTACTTAATCTACAAGAACACCTGAAAAGTTTACCATATGTTGTACTTCATGACGAGCAAATTTTAATCACCATATCATCTTATCACCACCGCAACAACTGTAATAATCCAGCTTACTTACATTACTATACATAACCCCTACCGTAACAAGTTTCTACATTTTCAAGTAGGTTAGGGAGCAAATTGTCCACTGGCATATAAGGGTGCTGATGCCATTTTAAATTGTCGGTAGCAGCAGTTACAGACTGATGCGACTTGGAGTGTTAGACAGTGACAGTGAGAGTTAGCTTAGCAGAGGCTGAGATTGATGCTCATTACTCACATACAATACTGCAAGTTATTTAATAGTTTATTTTAGTGCAGAAAAGTTACTGTTGTGAGGTGCATTGGAGAAGCTGTAGTGACTACTGTAGTGTATTACAGGGACTGCAGCAGATATTTTCCACCCGCTTCTCAGTAATTTAGTTGATGAAGACAGTTGCCCATTTAGGGGTGTGCGACCTGTGCGGCCGCACAGGGCGCCATGGCAACAGGGGCGCCTGTCCGGGACTTAAATTAAAACATCAAGGGTTTTGGTTTTTTTTTAAACTTTATTTAACATCCTCTATGTTAAATAAAGTTAAAACAAAAAAAAAAAACGGTGTTTTAATTTAGGTCCCGGGCAGGGCCACAGAGCGGTCGCTCGTGAAGTTTTCAGCAACCACTCGGCGCCCCTCACTCTCTTTGACTCTCCGCTTTCTGAGCTCCGGAATTATTCTGGCACTCAGCTGTGAAGCGCGCACCGCGGCAGAGCGGGAAGACGGACACCTCCCTCTCCCACCGCAGGACTCCGGCAACAAGGTAAGTAAGGAAAGGGAGAGGGGGTAGATAGTGAGAAGGGCCAGGGAGCAGTGAGAAGTGGCAGGGGGAAGGCAGTGAGAAGGGGCAGAGGGGGAAGGCAGTGAGAAGGGGCAGAGGTGATAAATAGTGAAAAGGGGCAGAGGGGGGAGATATTTTCCTTTATTTTTGGGGGGGATGGGGGGGCGCCAGAGGAGTAGTCCGCACAGGGCGCCAGAACACTTAAGGCCGGCTCTGACCAGACAAACCTGTAAGTCGTCTAAGACAGTTGCCCATTTACACTACCAGCCAAACCACAAAATATTTATCTTCAATTAATTGCTGAATAGTAAATATTGGTGACAAATCCGGCATTTGACTGTGTGAAATTCCTAAGTAGCAGTATACCTTTTATTTTATTTTTTTTACTGGAGAGTATATAAAGCATTTGGAAATGTCCATCAGAAGGAGTGATTCTAGTGTTCATGTGTTGGGCTGAGCTGGCTGCAGGCGTGTACGAAAAAGTAGTCAGGTGACCACCGGTATACCAGTCCCAAGTAGGTAGAAGCCTTCTTGGTTGAAGTCAGAAGTTTAACTACCCTTACCATGAGTCACATGCAGCACCTGCAGCAGTACCAAAAAACATCCTGAATCTGCAACTGAAGTCTTGTCCACCACACCTACCAAAGTAAGGCAAGATTTTCATCACAAACCCAACCAAGAGATATGGTCATCTTTGATGAGGATGTTGATGAAGACGATGACCTTTAGATTTAAGCCAGACTTGGGGGTCAACGACACATCTTCCTGTTTCTCTGTTGAATGTGTCCTTCCATCGTGCAGAAGTAGAAGCAGCACACCTATGCAACAGGTTCCCCTTCATACACTGGAAGTACCACCACCACCACCCTTACAACCGTTATGAATACAATAATGGAAAAAATGCTCTACTACTATTGCTGTGATGGAACCCTCCATCACTGGGGCCACTGGAGAGGCCTGACATCCAGCCTCCCCCCTATTGACTATGGGCCCTGACTTTGTAAATACTTCTGTGGCTACCCCAGCAGTATTATTATTATTATTTATTGTTTTATATAGCGCTATCACATTCCATAGCGCTGTACAATGGGTAGGCAGGACATAAGTAGTATGTAATATAACAAATTAACAGACAGCCATGATATGCAACCAGGGAGTGACCACCATAGTTTTAGTTTAATGTTGTATAAGTCAGTCCCCCCCCCCAGTTCCACCACCACAGACATTTACCCTGGCCAAACCTTGGAACTGATTTGAGCCAGTAATAGATAGTGGAGGTTGGGACACTATTGTATTGTTAATCCTGTTACTGCCCCTGTTGTCTCTGGGAGGCAGACTAATGGGGCGGTTTGTATCCCAATCTTGTTTTATGTTAATGTGTGTTTCGCTGGATAAATCCAGCCCTGTGTGTGGGAAATAAATCAGTCTTCGTCTCGGCTAGTGACTGGGAAACCGGGGAAAGAGTGTGTTGTCCCAGGCTAAGGGAGCACAAGTCAGCAAAGGTAGTCGGTCGGACTATCCAGCTCCGTGACAGAACCTTTTTTAAAAAAAAAATTCTACCGTAAAAGGTGAGTCCAGAAGGTGTCTGGGGGCCTCCCCTTTGGGATTGCCCCCCTTATGTCAAAACAAACAGTTGTCCAAAAGGGGATGCGGTAAAAATGAAATGAAAATTTAGTCCAAACCGATTTTGCTTGCCGTGCACATGTCTAATAATAACCTTTCACCAGGGAAACAGTGTACTAAATAATGAGTATGCGATGTATAGTATAACTGGATTAATTGTTACAAGCTTTTCATTGGGTTCTTACCTGGAATACAATCAGTGGCGACTCTAGAAACAATAAATAGGGGGGGCACACAAGATACCACAGTCAAACTGGGGGGGCATTAATAATTTCCAAAAGTAATGTGCTATGGAATTATACTTTTGTTATTGGGCTAAAATAATATCATTCAACATGGGAAGCCTGAAGCCACAATTAAGTGCGACTAATCCTTGAAATTAATATTATAACACAATAAATAACTTTTCCACTAAATGATTTCAGGGCCTTGAATGTTTTGTCCCCTGAAATCACTACAACTTCAAGAGGGCATTTTATCTCTGGATAAATTTAAATTAAATAATTCCTACTGTAAGTTAAGTGCCAGGAAACAGATGACCAAACACACACACCAACACAGGCTCTGTCACGCCGACACCCAGACACACACACCAGGACAGGCTCTGCAACACCGACAACCAAACACACACACACCAGGGCAGGCTCTGTCACACCGACACCCAGACACACACACCAGGACAGGCTCTGTCACACAGACACACACACACCAGGACAGGCTCTGTCACACCGACACCCAGACACACACACCAGGACAGGCTCTGTCACACGGACAACCAAACACACACACACACCAGGACAGGCTCTGCCACACAGACACCCACACACATCAGGACAGGCTCTGCCACACCCACATCCAAACACACACACCAGGACAAGCTCTGACACCCAAACACACACCCTAGGACAGGCTCTGCCACACTGACAACCGAACACACACACCAGGACAGCCTCTGCCACACCAACACCCAAACACACACCAGGACAGGCTCTGCCACACCAACACCTATACCCACACACCCAAGGACAGGCTCTGCTACACTGATAACCAAAACACACAAACAGCAGGACACAATCTACGTCACAGACGTCTACATCAGAATGGATTTTTCACACTGCATTGTCAATTATACCCCCCTTAGTGTTTTTGCCCCTTGTGTATTGATGCCCCTGCTGCCCATATATATTAACATTAGCCCTAGTTGCCGATAGCAGGTATAGATCAACACATTAACACACAAACCTGTATTTGCAGGTATACAATAGTATATGAAACGTAGCATTGCAGGTATAGATCACATAAATACATGGAAACAGTATTGCAGGTATTAATCAACTGAATAAGACATATTAACCCTGTATTTGCAGGTAAACATAAATAATGTATGGAAACATAGCATAGCAGATATGTATCTACAGAATAAGACACAAACCCAGCTTTGCAGGTATAGATCACATAAAAACACGTCATTAAAAGGTATATTTAAAACCCCCTAAATTACACGCATAGATCACAGGTTGCACACCCCAAAGCCAGCCCTGGCGTCCACACTGCCCACACAGCAATCACACTCCTATCATACCCAGGCAACCAGTAAATGCTGGTACCTAGGCATGATGGGACTGTGCTTGCTGTGGTTGCTTTTAGCAATCACACTCCTATCATGTCAAGTCAGCCAGTACATGCTGGTACAGGGTGGCTGTAAGTGATGTGTAGACCCCATCCTGCTGGCAGCATCAATACACAAGGGGGGCAGCTAGCTAGGTTTCGGCATGCACTGGCTGACTTGGCATGATAGGAGTGTGATTGCTAACAGCAATCAAAGTCCCATCATGCCTAGGTTCCAGCACTTACACATCCAACCAGTAAATGCTGGAACCTAGGCATGACGGGACTGTGATTGCTGTTAGCAATCACACTCCTATCATGCCAAGTCAGCCAGTACATGCTGGTACAGGGTGGCTGTAAGTGATGTGTAGACCCCATACTGCTGGCAGCATCAATACACAAGGGGGCAGCTAGCTAGGTTTCAGCATGTACTGGCTGACTTGGCGTGATAGGAGTGTGATTCCTAACAGCAATCACAGTCCCATCATGCCTAGGTTCCAGCATTTACTGGTTGGATGTGTAAGTGCTGGAACCTAGGCATGATGGGACTTTGATTGCTGTTAGCAATCACACTCCTATCATGCCAAGTCAGCCAGTCCATGCTCGAGGTGCGGCCCGCGTGAGATCGGTTGCCCTGGCTGCCGACCTTACGCGGGCCGCACCTCGAGGTCTCGCGGGCCGCATTTGGCCTGCATGTTGGACGCCCCTGCCTTATTACTTTCTAACCCCCTCTCCCTCCCTTATCACTTTCTAACCTCCTCTCCCTCCCTTATCACTTTCTAACCCCCTCTCCCTCCCTTATCACTTTCTAACCCCCTCTCCCTACTCACTATCTACCCTCCCCCTTTGTAGTTGTCTCACCTTTAGGTCCAGCGACGGGAGCACGAGGCTTCTGTCTTCGTTCTCTGCTGCGGTGACCATTGCTTCACCGCTGAGCGCCGAAATATGACGTCATAATTCGGCGCTCAGGATGAAATGCCGGCACCGCGACGGAGGTAGAGGCCTCGTGGAGGAGAATGGGGGGTGCAGAGTGGTTGCTAGGCGCCCCTCTCTCTCCTCCGCATTAACAAAAAAAAAAGACGGGATTTAAAGTCGCATTGCGACTTTATTCCAAATTCGGCAGGGGGGCAACAGGGGGGGCAAGGATTAACCTAGGGGGGGGCAATGCCTTGCCACCCTGTAGCGACGCCACTGAATACAATATAAACAGCTTCTCTTCTGCAATACATTTGGGATTCATTTTATTTCCATAACTAATTATCACTAATTTTGTTTAATTGTTATGCAGCAACAATGGTATCCCTGAAGGGGCCGTGTATATTTTCTCAATGCTTTAGATTAGAAGAAACATTATTTAAGTGTGTATGAAACCCTTAATACAAAATGGAAAGAAACAAACATATGACTAATAATAATGGATTTATTATATCTGTAAATATATATTATACATATATTGTGAAAATATATGCATGCATAGAGCAAAATGTAAATGGGGTTATGGATATACTCCCTTTCTTAGAATGGTACAGACTTGAAATGTACAATGTTTTTAGAATTTGAAGTGAATAATGGAAGCCAAGGTTTGCTTAGTCATGTTGATGTTGTAGAACTGCCCTCGTTACTGCTAGTTACATATTAGCATTTCCACATGGTTCCAAAACCTTTTCCCCAGTCACTCTTGGTAGAATTATTTATTAGTTAAGCATTAAAGAGTAGAGAGTGGGTTTAAGTCTCTGCATGATATGGCAACCACAGATAAGGTTATACCCAACCATCTCCTGGTCCCTCCGGTTGTCTACAGCACTTCTATGACCTATACCATAAACCGAGTCATATTACCTACCTGTTATTCTAAATGAATCTACATCACACATTACAGCTCTAACTGCATCTTTATAGCCACCTGTCCAGTACAAGGTGTAAAGACGAATATTACTTACAATTAGCTATAATGTAGATCTCCATTTGTAAAATTACATGCAAAATCAGTATCCTGTCTCAGTCTGTCAGCCCTACCTGGGTACACTTAATGGAAAGATGATATAGGAAGAAACAAGTAACAACAATATTACCATATGTATTTTTTATTATTGCTGATTAGTAAATATAATAACAATATGGTTATACAATAAGAATACAATGAGCCGAGTCATAGCATGTACACAGTAAAATATTTTCATTCCCTGGCTGGTCCTCGATGAGGGATCCATGTGTGGATAAGAATAACCCTACTCCTCTATTACGTTGTGCTGTTCTTGGTCCACTGATCAGCTAACCCTTCCTTTTCTGTGACTGTTAATATTTTCCTATGTTTCCAGCCTCTTCTCCCCTAGTCATCATGTCAGTAATTAATACTACTTACTACATAAATCTTTGCCTTACACTATCCTCAGTACTAAAGGTACTAAAGTTCTGCACAAAAGAAAGCATCCTACTTATTTTGTAGGCCTTATAAAGAAATAGTATTACAGAACATTATAATCTTCATTATCAATGGCGAACTTATCAAATGAGCTGGTAAGTACAATGTTTTCCTGATTTTTTTTCTTGTCATTTAGAATACATGGACATAACATAAGAAAAAAGAAAGATTATTGGCTTTGAATGTGTTAATATGGAATATTGTAAAAATATTACGCAAATATGAATTATCTTTTTATATAGAAAGACTGTTATTGAAATGTTGGTAGAAATGCTACAAACCAAAAAAAATTGAAGTTGAACTTTTTTTTCACAACAATAAATTTAAGAGCATACCATGCTTCAAGGGAATAAGTGTGAGGTTTTCTCACTATACTTTGTGCCACGGAAACTTTATTAACATTATTTTAGACAACATGTAAAGAATGTTAGATATGTATTTATTTAAATGAAAGCCAAGTGGACTGGACTTTATCTGGGATAAAATTATCATTGGCTGTATTTCCAAATGTTGCCATAAATCGCAAACAATGGCAACATATAAAAAGGTTTATTGTACTTGTAAGTAACATCTATTGCTTTGGCAAAAATGTATGTTTTTTATAACTGTTAATAAGGTGCAACCTTTTCTGCTGAATACTTGTGATAAATCGGTTTACGTTGTGATATAATGTTCTATCATCAGGTTCAGTACAGGGGGCTCTTCCTGTTTATTCTTGTGCTGGGCATTGGAGGCACATTTCAGTACGGCTTCAACATTTCTGTAATGAATGCCCCTTCTCCGGTAAGTAAACCCCCAGCTCCTTGCCAGGGCCCTACACACCGAATAACAGTGAATTCACGTTAATTAATATTTGCATGTAGTTTTACGTAATATTAATTTGCATTGCTGTTCTTTCTTTAAACTATGCATTTTATTTTGTATATACAATCGTCATTTAACCTACTGTTTGCATTATGAAACCTTTAAATTGGCAAGTCCTGGATTAGGTTGAAATAATCGACATTAAAGAACCAAGATAAAGAGGTTCTATTACGACAGCAAAACCCATATGATTGTTCATGTATATTTGCAGACCTACTGGGATCCAAGTATGTGATTTTTTGCTATAGAGAAAGTTTTTTATACTATACAGCTGATTTGCCAAATGCAAGTAAGACTTTACACCAGCCTTGAACTAAAACTTGGTTAAATCAAAGTAGTTTTATAAGTTGCATCACATATAACACATCCCTGTACTCCACCACCAGTTCATGAAAGCCTTCATCAACCAGACATGGATAAGAAGGTACGCAACACCAATCCCACCGGAAACACTGACCCTGATTTGGTCCTTTGTGGTGTCTGTTTTCAGCATTGGTGGACTGATTGGATCTACTGCTTCTGGATACTTTATAGGGAAATTTGGGAAGTGAGTAATAACGAACTCAATTATGTATGAGTATGTCTTTTTTTCTTTCAACTATCCAACACAGACTACTTTTCAGAGTTCAAACTCCTCAAAGCTTCCCAAACAGTAAGTACCACTAAATAACCCAGTGTAATCATCTGAGTATGAATGAGGTGGAACCCATTTTCTCTAAACCTTCTAGGGGTAGCTGTGGACTGGCATTTGGGAAGCACTGTTCTACAAAGTATCATCCATTTATAAAGATGTACATGAGACTGTACATTCTAGACTCCCTAAAATGTAATTCCTGGTAGCAGCTATGTCAGAATATATTGTATTAATTGTTATGAATTATTTATTTACTAGCACAAATTTTGTATGGTGGATATATATCCATGCATACAGTACATCCAAATATTTCAATAGCCTAGCCAAGGGGAGCAAATTTTGCTTTACAGGTATGGTTCAATGGTTCAATGTTAAGCTAGACGGCAAGGCAATACTTAGACTTAGTGGTTTCTCTGTAGATAGCTGTTTGTGGTACATCATTCTTTATATAAGATGTTTTCTCTTTAATTCACTGACATGTTCTGTTTAGACACACATGTGGAATTAAACTATAATGGTAACCATCAGCCATCTGCTTTTACCTGATATGTGTGTTTTATAGGAAGAAGTGTCTGCTGTATAACTGCCTACTGCCACTGGCCAGTGCTTTGCTCGTGGGATTGAGCCGTACAGTCAACAGCATTGAAATGATCATGGTTGGACGCTTCCTTTGTGGCTTTTATTCAGGTCAATCTTGTCTTTATGTAATATCATTGAAAGGGATAGATTGCACAATAACGAAATCTGGGTGTATGCCAGTGCTATGACTCTCAGAAAAAGAATACAAAATATTCTTGCCATGGCACCATAAGGGATGCCACTCATGAGTAAAGCTCCACAAGCCTAAATCGGGTTTAATCATGAAAGGAGATGCAATGTTTCAAAAATGGTCTTATTATAACAGCAACAGCTAGACTGGTCCTGCTGATGGGACCTTTAAATATTGTGCAATCTAAGTATACTACACTTGCCCATATAATAAACTACCTTTTCAAGAAAAACTTACTTTGTACTTGTGTATAATATGTACCCACTGTCTGTACTGTGTGTTTTTTTAAGGTTTGGGAATTAATGTCCATGCACAGTTTGCTGGAGATATCGCACCCCGGAAACTACGTGGATTCATCAATGCCACTGGCCCCTTGTTTGTAACTCTGGGCAAACTATTTGGGCAGATTGTTGGACTCAGGTATGAGGTATTATAATTTAAGTATTATGACTTGGTAACTAATGAATTCAAATATTATCATAGTAATTAATTAAAGTATTATATTTAAATAAAGACGATAGACTAGAAAAGTATTTATTCTTCTATTATCTCTTTTATTTGAGCTACTATGAGCTTCATTTTATGTATATGAAGTCAACTGAAATATGTTTGGGTTGGGTTTGTTTGTGAGCAGAGTCAAAGGTGCCACCATCCGCTGGCCTTACAAAAAGAGCCACCTTGCAGTGCTCAGCTTTATAGTGTCATGAGGTGGCCATAGTTGAGCTCCTTGGGCAGATCAGAGAATATCAACTGTCCCATGATGCCCACAGTAGCAGGACTGTGGAACAGTGCCCAGAAATTCCAAAACTATGCTGTCACACACACATATGGTACACACCTTCTCACTTAATTCCTGTACCCTTTTGTGTGCCCTGGCAGCGTGCGCTTCTGCTGGAATATTACATGACAACACTGTTCTCCAGCCTCCAATAAGTACAGGCTCAAGTTGGGCCAACATTTGATTTAAGAAATTGAACCATCCTCCATAGTTGTCTTACTCCCCAGAGTGAACAGTGACCACAGAGAGCAACTGGGGTATGTCCCTAGGTCAGTGTTGGGGCAGATGCAATGAAAATACACCACTGCCCAATACTATACTATTCTCTCTCCAGTAACATACATTTATCATGGAAATATATGAATCATGTACACATTCTTGACAGTTTCTAGAAGCTGGGAGAATTGTCCCAAGTGCTTGTGTGTTGTTGAAAACAACACACACGCCTCTCACACACACTCACACACACACTTGATTACATTTCTTCTGTGCTTTCTAGGGAGTTCTTTGGGACGGAATCTCTATGGCCCCAACTTCTCCTCACCAGTGGCATTATATCATTTGTCCAGCTGGTGGCGTTGCCCTTCTTCCCAGAATCCCCTACATACCTCCTACTGGACAAGGGTGATAAGGAAGGTTGTATGAGAGGTAAGTGTAATATAACAGTGCTAGAGATCTTCTTGTACTACAATCTATTAAAATACTCATAAACCTTAGAGAAGGAAAATTGCTGAAAGACAAAGGAATGGGGGTCAGGAATCCAAGAGAGAGCAATATTGTTTATCTTTGTAGGATTTGTGACATTTTTGTTAATGAATAGATCATAGGGGGATATATAAATGTATGGATGTGTTAAAACATTCTTTGCTTTAGAAAGTAGCCTTTCTACCAATCTACAGACGCAAAACATATTTAAAATATTTAAACCTATTTATTATGAATATATCAATATATATGCATTATTGACAAATCTTCATAGTATGGCATAGGCAGATTATATATTTTTAGGGGCATGGCAAGAGACAAATTGTTAGAGGCTCAATGATAGCCACATCCACACGCATCCATTGTATTGTATTCTGCCAACTTTTAAGCACAATACATCCACCTTTGTTCATCCTATACCTATACAACTTTAAAATTACAAGCCCATTTTTAAGAGCATCAAGGAACATGCCAGTCTTTATCAATTGCATAGGGATGTCTGTAATGTAAATCTTCATAAATGTATTATCTCCTAAATATTAACATACGCACAGGACTTGAGAGCTCAAGCAATCTGCAGTTTGATATAAACTCACATGAGTTCTAATTTTTATAGCCCTGAAGCAACTCTGGGGGGATAGAGACCACCAGCCCCACATTGATCAGATGATGAAAGACCATGGCTCAAGTAAAAGAAAGATGAGTGCCTTGGAACTTCTGAAGGACCAATCCCACCGCTGCCAGCTCTGTGTAATGATTGGCATGATCCTCTGTTTGCAGCTCAGTGGTGCCAATGCAGTTGAGTATTTTCATCACTTTGGTCATGCACAGCAAACGTTAAGACCTGCGTTGAGTGACCGACTCAATGTAACAGAAGGTTATTGTTTTAATCATGTTCCATTTACTACTATGTAACCCTAAAAGGAAACATGATGCTCTTTTGTGTCTTTGTGACTATTTTGTCTCTTGTGTATCTTTCAGATTTATTTCTACTCATATGATGTGTTTCAAGCAGCTGGCTTCCCTCAGGATCAGATTGCATACGTTTCATTGGGGGTCGGGGCATTTGAATTTATTTCTGCCTTAATCTGTGTAAGCATGCTATTATACATACATTGATGCATTTTTATGTTAATGCATTAATCTAAACCAATTCCTACTTAGTTGTTTTTTTTTGGGGGGGGGGGTTACAAAAAATATACAGCTTTAAAAAAAACATTTAATTAAGAAGCCAATCAGATCTTTTATTACAAATATTGTCTTAAAATAGTAATTCAGCATATGTGGAGGTTTTTGTAACTGTCAGATATGCTGATATTTATGTGCATATATTTATAGGTATCCCTGTTTTGAGCAGACGATGATCATTTTTAGGATGTGAGAATGTATAGTATAAATGTATCACAGTGCTGCTTGCCAGTACAATGCACAGCCAGATGTACTTAACTGTTAATATGTGTAATCAGTGATATTTGGTACCATGTTATATAGTACTTAGTACTGTGTTAAAAGCACCAGACTTCCATTTGTATGGTGTATTTTTAAAGGCTAGCAATATGTCAAGTTAACATTGGAGTTGCTCAGGTCAACCCAACTAAATGGACCTAAATTAAACAACTTGTCAACGTAACCAAAATGTAAGAAATCTCAACTGTCAACTCAAGCAACTAATCTGCTCACCAGTTGAAAAGGAATATCATTTGAAAAGATCTCCTCTAACTTAACAGAATGTATTCAATATGAATTAGTTGATGTTCTAATTAGCTCAGTTGATGGTGTTGACAAATATATATACATATATAGATGTGAAAATGACTAAGATGTGCATACAACAGACATTCCCATTGATAAACCAGAAAGAAGGAAATCTATGTGACAGGCCTGATTCAGTTCCTATTGTCTTGACAGAGCCTGCTTATTGATCGCTTTGGAAGGAGGGTGCTGATTTTGGGAGGATACAGCCTGATGACTCTGACATTGGGAATCCTTACAGTTACTCTTTCCCTACAAGTATGTCACGTGCCTCATTTCCTCATTTCTTGCATACACACTCACATAAACTCAAGGGCACATCACTGTTACAAGGGGCCCTCTCCAGTATATATATATATATATATATATATATACTGAATATTTTTTTAAAAAATGATATCCAACACATGGAACACTTTCAAGGCTTATACTGGTATCTATGGTTTCTTTTGTGTTCCTCATTTGTTAAGCCACATTTCCTGGAGACATGCGTTACTATAAGTAATTAATATTCAAGGGACATAGCTCTTTATTTGACATGCAGTAGATGCATTATGTCCACTTTTTTGAGCTTATTTCTTCTATAGTTTAGACAGCACCATGATACTGTAGCATGTAGCACTCCCATATGAAATCAGACATCGGGTTGACACCAGAGGCCTCTTCTGATACCAAGTCAGAAATTTCCACCACTACAGAGTGGATTAAGGTCACAAGGATTCTTATTACATCTAGCTATTAAAAAGGTGCATTGCTCTGTTTCACCCCACAGGATGCATACATCTGGATGCCGTACTGCAGCGTGGCTTCCACATTTCTCTTTATTTTTCTATATGGCGCTGGACCAGGTAAATGTTAAAACTATTCTTAAACTGTTGTGAGCGTGGCTATAGCTTTATGTGGAGATAAGTATTTATATTTTATTTTATAATTTTGAATGGCCATTTCAAATCAATTCAACAAAAGTTCAAACTTTTTGACTAAATCTCTACTTTCCTTAGCTGATCTATGGATAGCTGTGCTAAGGAGGCACAGCCTCTATAGAAAAAAAAGAAAGAATAGAACACAGCACTAAATCTGTTCACCAGCCGCAATGTGAACCTATGTAACCCCTCCTTACACCTTCAAAAATATACCAAAATAACAAAAAAAGTGATTCATGCGCTAATTGTGATCAAAATAAAAATATTGAACATGTTTCTGCAAGCCAATCCCATTTTGATAACCCGGCTCATAAAAGGAGAGAAAAAAACAAGAAAAAACATATAGTGTAGTATTCCAGAAATCCTTATTAGTGGTTATTATGCATCAAATGCACTCACATTTGCCCAAACAAAAGCAGACACTACCTTATGTAGAGGAGACATTTGAGACCTCTAGTATGTGCTCATAGCAAGGTAAGAGCAAAAACAGATATAGAGCAACACAATAGTGAAATATTGTATGAAATCTTGATTACTTAAATATGCATCAGATGCACTCACGTGTAATCCAAGATACAATAGGCACTTCAAAAGTAAGGTAGGTGGATATCGTCTTTACAGTGGAGTTTCCTTCAATACACCCCAGGAGTAGGTATGAAGAAAAAAACTTTTCTCTATCGGATTGCTATATCAAAAAAAATATAAAATGTCTCATGTTATAAAGTATAAGAAGACCATGGAAAAGTGCAGCGGACGCCTGGTAGAAGCCCGTGAAATGGCGAAACAAGTTGCAGAACTGCACTGATTCTCTTGAGACTTTTTATATTTCTTATTTATATACATTCTTAATATTTTCCATTTCCTGATGAAAATTAAATGTTGTTTATATTTTTTAACTCTATTTGTGACACGGATGAATGATATAGCAATTCAATAGAGAAAAGTTTTTTTCGTCATACCTACTCCTGCATCTGATGCATTTTTAAATAATCAAGATTTCATACAATATTTCACTATTGTGTTGCTTTGTCTTTTTTTGCTCTTACCTTGTTATGAGCACATACTAGTGGTCTCAAAAGTCTCCTCTACATAAGAAAGTTTCTCACAAGATCCCCCAAAGTGTCTGCTTTCTTTTGGGCAAATGTGAGTAAATTTGATGCATAATTACCATTAATAAGGATTTCTGGAATACTACACTATGTTTTTTCTTGTTTTATTTTCTCTCCTTTTATGAGCCTGTTTATTAAAAGGAATTTGCTTTCAGAAACAGCCTCTATAACACACTGTGCTATGAACCCTATGTCATATCCCGCTGCCCAGTAGAATAAATGGTGGCTGTGGAGGTAGGTGTCATTACCTAACAGGAAATAATACTTTGTGTAGTTTTAGTATTTTACCTTTCTGAGAAGGTTACAGATTTTGCTTTTTAACTGAGTTTTTTTTATCTCACAGCGGGTGCCACAATATCGACATGCGTTGAAATCTTCCCCCAAGTTCCACGAGTTCCAGCTTTTGTCATTTCAGGATGTTTCAGCTGGTTGGGACTTTACATCCTTGGAATGGTCTTTCCATATATTGTTGTAAGTATCAGGACTATTCAGAAAACAGGTATTGCTTAAGAGCGGAAGTTGGTGTAATGTCAGGCATCCAATACATATATTATATATTATTATATATATATATAATATATATATATTATATATATTTTATATATTATATTATATATTATTATATATATATAGATAGATAGATAGATAGATATATCTATATATCTATCTATCTATCTATCTATCTATCTATCTATATATATATAAATCTTGACCAATATCTTTTCTAAAACCAAAGAATCTTACATTTGTTATTTCATTTATTTACATTTAGCTGCAATGCATAGTTGACATTTCCCCTCTTTTTCTGCAGGGAACCCTGAACCATTTCTGCTTTCTATTGTTCATGGCCGTTATCGTCATCTCGGCCACTTTAATATTTTTTATTGTTCCTGAAACAAAGGGTAAAACAATAGCACAAATTTCAGAGGAATTTAACAAGTTCAACTTCAGGAGGCAGCACAAACAGAACAAAGCAGAAGCCCAAGACTGCATAATAAGCACCAGACTGTGAAACATCAGTAGGTCATCACTCCCCAAGCTTGCCCTGTGAGATTCCAAAACATGCCTCCATTCTCCAAGTGTGCTCTGAGTACCTGACTGTAAATCCCCAAAGCATGCCACCAAGGCAGCCTAATCTCATGACGTGCAATTAAAACAAAAGCCTGATCAACTAAGATTGACAAATGGCCCCTTAACACAATCTATCATGACAGTATAGAGCGATTCTGTGCTGAAATGTGTCATGGTCAATCTACTGTACATGAAAGAAACAGCAAAATTGTGGACAGTAACTTCATATGTGCACTGAATCATAATGCATCAAACTGTATCTAACGCTGCCAGGGCTGCCTTACTTGAGGCATATCTTTCACCTTCATGAGACTCCAGCAGGGTTTATTACATTATTTATCAATTGAGCAAATCCTTATTTAACAAAAACATAAACTGATTAATTAATCTTTGCTCCCATTCTTTTTGTGTGTTTACGTTTGCTACATATTTTTTATCATACATGTTGGTGCTTTATTAAATAAAAGTAAATTTAGGGGGAAATAAGGAAAAAGGAATGGACATGTGCACTATACTACAAAAATAAAATGGTACAATTTCAACCCCTGAAAGGTGTTTGCTGTTTAATTTGTATAGCTGATGAAGTAATTTGGTTTAATTCTACTTCTAATATTTACTTGCAAATCATGCATTTATAAATATTATCATTAATGTCTGTAATTGTATGTAAAATAATTTCTTAATGTTATTTATAATATTGTAATATTAATAAAAATATAAGATGTATGTGTAAATATCGCTTCTATTTATAATAATAAAAGCTGTTCATGATGGACGTTAGTTTATAGTTGTACTGTTTTGAAGTTCAATGTTCTGGTGTTATATGCCATTATATGCTCCTAAACCTCTTAAGGATAGAGCTGTTTTTCAATTTTGCACTCTTTGTGACCATGGTTGTTTCAACATTTCTGCAATGTTTGTGTTTAGCTGTAATTTTATAGACGTGTGCTTTTAGATTCGTATGAATTGCAAATTTACCAGCGTCTTCATCAGTGGACCACATCAACGACGTCCAGGCCGCATCCCCGGCCTCTGTTGCGTCACGCGCCGCACAGGGAGCATCACGGGAAAGAATTGATGGGGAGGGTCCTGGGGCCCATGACACAGGAGGGCAGCTTGGGGGCGGGATAAGCGGTGACGGACAGGTCACCATTGACTATTGGTATAGGAGAAGGAGGGCTGGGGGAGGAGTCAGGCTTTGGCGGGCTATTTAAACCTCTAGCAATGCTCCATCATTGCTTGATTGTTCTAGTCCCTTCCTGTCTTCCCAAACCTCCTTGCTGGATACCTGTTTTTATAGGCCTTTATAAAATGAAGAGAAAATAAAGTCAAATTCAATATTAGTAAAGATGCCATGAACACTTTGAACAAAATGTTTATATTTGATGCTACCAACTTTGTACCAGTGAATGTAAAAATATTAGTGTATACCTGTGATCCTCTCTGTAAATAATTGTAAAAATCCTAACATGCCCTAATAACCGCTAACAAACTTTCATATATTGCATGATAGCTCAGTTTTTCAGGATCAAATGTTGTCCTTCTTCAGTCAACAGAATTTCTTTATTTGTTATTTAGAAATTACTTTTAACTTTGTTAGTTGTTACTCTGTCTGTGTCCCTGTGTGATAGGGACATACCAGCAGAATCACAATCCCTGGGATGGACAAGCTCGCTTACTGCAAAATTCTTAATGTCAATATTTTGTCTACAAAACATATTTTGTGTACAAAATCATAATTTCCAAAATACTAAAGTTAGCAACTGTTCATTTTAATGTTTTGATTTTATGCACTGCATAATTATGTCTTCCTCGATATCCTCTATACTGCTATTAATTTGTTGATTTGGAAAGAAGGGCATAATTGATTAGCTATGCAATTTTTGCCACTGATCTCAACTTCCTTACTATTAAAACAAACATCTCCAGGACTGGGTGTAGGGTTGGAACAGCCTCACCAGGTGGCGCTATTGGGGATGTCCCCGCAATCATTCCTTCAAACGTCAGAAAGCTGATAACGCATTTTTCTCTGTTTTCTGCTGATGTCTTTTCCCCTTCTGTTCTATTTTGTCCTCCCTCTTTTTTGCACTTTATTTGCTGATCTTTTCTTCAATTTTTCCTTTTTTTCTTGTTTGCCTTTTACATTTTTTCTAACTTCTATTCTGCCCCCCCAGATATATATATATATATATATATATATATATATATATACTGTGACAAACCCTATAGCATGAGGGCCATACATGTCACTTTAAGGGGTCCTAAGCACAGTCCTCTAGGGCAATCAGAGTCAGGAACAGCAGCTTTAAACAAAACAGTGCTTTATTTTAACTGCTTAAACCTCAAAAACCAAATCATAAAAAGAAAACCTAGCTCCCAATTGGAGCCCTCTCTAACTGAACTATGCTGGCTCAGACTGACCAGCCTAATCACCCACTACCTCAACCCAGACCCAGCTACGTCAGGCTCTGGAAAACCTCCCCCAGACAGCACACAAAATGTCCAGGCAGGTATTGCCTCACTTGGCTCAGGGATTGTCTTCTTCAGGGCCTCTCCTTGCCCTGGGAGCACAGGGAACTTCCTCTCCCCCCAACAGTCTCTCTGAGTATCAAGCTCCAGGGGTTTTTAATGTCCAGCACCTGTGCCTGATGCCAGCCTCATAGAAATCCCGGACCGGATCCTGCAGATTTCTTGCCTCCTGGAAAACCCGGCATGGAATTTCCACAGCATGGGGAAACGGAGCATTGGCCCACCCTGCTCTCCAATTGCTCCACCCCAGGGACCCATATGTATAATCTGCATAGCAGCTGTACCCAGATGCTATGCCAATCAACTCCCTGGGGTTCACAGTCTCACATTACATACACACAAATATACATCCATATTCACACATATACGCACATATCACAGTGCTTCACACACCCTCTATTTCTTTCTTTATGTTCCTGGTGGCCTGCAGCGCCCTTAATGAGTGGCAGTCCGATCAGGTCCCATGACGTGCAGCCATCATCTTCCCTCACTGAGTGGTAGTGTCTGAATGTTGCAAAACCGATTGGATCTCGGCTTTGTGGACATGTTAGCGGTATCAACCATCAGAATGCTGGGGGCCCTGGCGAAGTTGGTGCAGGGCCCATCAGAATCCTGGTGCCCTAGAGCAATTGCAGCTCATTGAATCACTTGTTTTCATTGATTTTTATGTATCTTTTTTCAGAGATCTAGATTTCCGGAAGTTGAACTATGCAGCCACTTTTAATATTACCGTATTTGCTCGATTGTAAGACGACCCCCCCAAAATCTGAATATTAATTTGGAAAAAAAAGAAAAAGCCTGAATATAAGACGACCCTATAGGAAAAAAAGTTTTATTAGTAAATATTAATTTGTTTTTATTTCCTTTTATTTGCAAACCTGCCCCCAGAGAGTGGCATATAGGGGGTATAAGGCATTTCAGGAGGCAGAGTGGCATATAGAGAGTTAAAAGGCATTCTGGACGCAGAGTGGCATATAGGGGGTATAAGGCATTTCTGGAGGTAGAGTGGCATTAAGGGGGTTAAAAGGCATATCATGGGGCACTCTGCCTACAGAAATGCTTTATGCCCCCCATTTAACCCTCCACCCGACTTACCAGTGCTTCTAGTGGGGGCAGCGGGTGGACATCTGTGCGACTCGCATAGGCAACTTCTGCTGCAGCTTCTATGACCCAGGAGGTCATGTGACGCCGGTCCTCTGTCATAGAAGCACCGGCGAAAGTGCTGGTAGCAGCAGGTGTTGCCTACATGCATCGTGCAGACCTTCCCCGGCTGCTAGAGAGGAGAATTCCCTGCAGCGTTGCGGGGAATTCTCCTCTGGCAGCCGGGGAAGGTATGCTCGGTGATAGACGCCTGGTGGAAGTGCCGGCAGCAGCTATCAAGTCCCTTAATACCAATGCTCCATGCTAGCAGCTTACTGTTGTACAACTTGTGGGTGCCCTTTTCACATATTTTTTATTAATAACTATATTATTCATGACTTCTTGCCCTATCATTTCTCCTCCTTTGAAATACATTTCCTCTTGTACTTTGTATACAGTGGCGTCGCTACAGGGGGGCAAGGGGGGGCAATTGCCCCCCCTAGGTTATTCCTTGCCCCCCCTGTTGCCCCCCCGCCGAATTTGTAACCCCTTGACTGCTAACGACGGCATGGTGCCGCCGCTAGCAGTCCCAGTCAGGTGCTAACGACGGCACCATGCCGTCACTAGCACTACCTTACCTTGATGGAGGTCTGTGGACCTCCATCACCACCTACCCCGGCGATCTGCCCCTCAAACTGAAGGGCATCACCGGGGCCACCCGATCTGCCCGGTGACGTCTCGCGCAATGACGCGATGACGTCACCGCGCAACTTTATTAAAAACTGACAATTGTCAGTTAAAGAGGTATGGGGGCATGCTGCTTAGATGCCTGTATCTCAGGCATCTAAGCAGCTACATACCCCCAACATATACCGTTGGAAAGGTAATCGCCTCGCCTTTCCAACGGTATATAGATTGTAAAAAAAATAATAAAAAATATTAAGTTAAAAAAAATAAAAATGTAAAAAAAATGATTTGGGGGTCTCTAAAGGCAGATAAAAAAGATCAAAATTGCCTAGAGACCCCCAAATTAAATTATTTAAACATAAAGTAGTTTAACTTTAAAAAAAAAAAAATAAGTTTAAGTATTCTAGCTAAATGATCACTGTGGTAGCCAATGTTACCACAGCGATCATATAGCTATAAAAAGTCACATTCCCTTTTTAAAAATGGCCGATACTAATTTTTAATCCTATGATCCCTTTGATCATGGGGTTAAATTTAGCCAACGGTAGAGGGAGGCAATTTTTGAAATCCTGATGAACTGCAAATATTATTAAAATCAGCCATTTAGCCTGTGCGGTACGTGAGTAACCATCTCATCCCTGCAGCGCCTTGCATTTTTACTGCAAAACTTATTTTTGCTGTAAAAGTGATTTTTTTTTCTCCCTTTACCATCATTTCTTTGGGATTGTAAGGGGAAAGAATGCTGTGTGCTTCTGTGAGTGAATGTATGGAAAGTATAGTGTGTGCTTCTGCGAGTGAATGGAGATATGAAAGGCGTGCGAATGATCAGTAATTAGGGTTGAAGCCTTGACGTGGCATTACTGCTCACGTAGGAAGTGAAATTATGGCACAAAAAGTACACATTTGCAAAAACGACATCCCTTGGCGCATCAAATGAGGGGCTGCGTGTGTTTCTAGTACAAACCTGGAGTGCGCAAGACACAAATGAACATGTCGCTATGGATAGAAAAAACATATTTTCTAGCCAAAGCGACATATTCCATCATTATTTGTGCACTCAACTTTTGTCCTAGAAATACATGTAACCCCTCATTTGAAGCTCCAAGGGGCGTAGTTTCTTAAAATGGATGAATTGTCTGAATGAGGGAGAGCATGCATTAATATGTGGATGAATTGTCTGAATGAGGGAGAGCATGGGTTAATATGTGGATGAACTGTCTGAATGAGGGAGAGCATGAGTTAATGTGTTTGTGTGTATCATAGATGTATAATTGTGGAAGGGCAAAGATGGCACTAGCAGGATGTTTGAGCCTTGGGGACCAAGATGGCACAGGCAGGGTGTATATGGGACAAAGATGGCAAATCGTATGTGTGTTATCTGGGTGCTGGCCAGGTTCTATGTGGGCAGTGTGGACACCAGGGCTGGCTTTGGGGTGTGCAACCTGTGATCTATCCCTGTAATTTAGCGGGTTTTAAATATACCATTAATGCCGTGTTTTTATGTGAATTCCAATTGATCTATACCTGCAAAGCTGGGTTTTTGTGTGTTCTTCTGTAGATCCATATCTGCTATGCTATGTTTCCATACATTATTTATGTATACCTGCAAATACAGGGTTTGTATGTCTTGTTCAGTTGATTAATACCTGCAATGCTGTTTCCATGTATTTATTTGATCTATACCTGCGATGCTACGTTTCATATATTATTATTGTATACCTGCAAATACAGGATTTGTATGTCTGATTCTGTTTATTTGATATATACCTTCGGTGCTGAGATCACAAGTGAATTTCAATTGATCTATACATGCAAAGCTGGGTTTGTGTGTTAATGTGTTGATCTATACCTGCTATCGGCAGCAGGGTCTAATATTTATATATATATTTATATATATATCGGCAGCAGGGACTAATATTAATATATATATCGGCAACTGGGGCTAATATTAATATATTTGGGCAGCAGGGGCTAATATATATATATCAGCAGCAGGATCTAATATTAGGCCCTGAAATCATTTAGTGCAAAAGTTAAGGTATTGTGTTATTTAAAGGATTTCAAGGATTAGTCTTACTAAATTGTGGCTTCAGGCTTCCCATGTTGAATGATCAAGTATTGTATTGGCCAATAACAAAAGTATCATTCCATAGCACATTACTTTTGGCAATATATATATATATATATATATATATATGTGTGTTTTTTCAGTGGTATGATTTAATGGTGGAAATTATTAATGCCCCCCCAGTTTGACTGTGGTATCTTGTGTGCCCCCCCTATATATTGTTTCTAGAGTCGCCACTGTTTGTATAATCCATTTAAGTATATAAATGTTTTTTTTATATCATTAATTTCAAATGAGAGGCCTTTCCTCCCTGTGTCAGGCTGACTCGGCTACCTGGCTGCTACCAGGCAATTCGTTTCGGACTATTTAAGCAGCCAGTTCCATTTCCTCTTTGCTCTTTTTTCTGTTCCGGCTTCTAAGCACGTTATTTTGTATCCTGTGTTCCTGTGTATGACCTCACTTTGTCTGACTTCTCTCCTGGCTCTTGATCCCTGGCTGATCTTCTAATATTGGCTAGTGAACCCGGCTTGTCTTTTGATTATGTTATTGTGTCTGTCTGGTTCCTGGTTCCTTACACCGTTCCCATACTTTACTTAAGTCACTTGTCATTTCTATTGTTCTACCAGGAATGTCTACCCTGTTGCAGATCATTTGCAAAAAGACATACCATTCCTTTAAGACCTTTTGTAATAATGTTGGGTGCCCAGGTTTTCTTACAGAATCCACCATATGCTAGGGCTGACACCTTCTGGCTCAACGGCCAGCTAAAGCCAAGTGGCCCCCACAGTAATTACAGTAACACAGACTCTAACACACACTTATACACTCATGCTCACACAACTTACACATACAGACTCATACTAACACACATATACCATATATATTCTGGTGAAAAAGAAGATGCTGTTTAATATCCATAAACTAGACATGCTACAAGATTATGGAAGGTATTAAGCATCTAATGCCAGGTGGGGTGTAGACCTAATAGTTGCCTAATGCTGTTAATATTATTATTATTATTATTGTTTTATATAACGCGATCATATTCCTTACCACTGTACAGTAGGTAAATAGGACATAACAAGTAGTATGTAACAGAATAATTTCACAGGTGAGGATGACCCTGCTCAAACAAGCTGACAATCTTGTGTAATATTTCCATATTTCCATGGAGTTAGGAAATATTACACAAGAGGTAAAAGTGCCAGTCTTAGGGATGGGCTAGCCACACTAGCACAAGCACTGTAGGAGAGAGACTTTTTAGCACTGTTTTAAATTAAAAGTGTAATTCGCTATCTGTCTGCCACAAGTCATGTCCATGCTGAATCCTGTATTAAACCATGTGTAATTGTTTTGTTGCAGATTTTGGTGAATGATGGCAACCCTACTGAACAAAGCACAAAGGTGCTTCAATCAAATTTGCACCAATGCATATAGGGACGTTTGAGAATTTGTTCTATGACAGCAGAGTAAGGTGTATGACGAAGGCATCCGAAGGGTGTTCAGTGGGGTTAAGGTCAGTGCTCTGAGCAGGCCACTTATGTTCCTCCATACCAAACTCTGGCAATGCTGGAACAGCTGGAACAGGAAAGGGCCATCCCCAAATTGGTGCCACAAAGCTGGAAGCATACAATTGACTCAAATGTTTTTATATGCTGTAGCATTAACATTTCCCTTCACTCGAACTGAGGGGCTTGGCTCAAACCCTGAAAAACAGTCCCACACCATTATCCCTCTTCCATCAAACTTTTACCATAGGCTGGTAGATAGAGCTCTCCTGGCATCTGCCATACCCAGATTCATCCATCAGACCTACAAATAGTGAATAGCCGTGTGCTTTACACCACTTCAGTCTGTGTGTGCAGATTATTGGCCATGGAAACCTATTTCAGCAAACTCCCGATGCACAGTGCTTGTGCTGAAGTTGCTTTCTGAGGCAGTTTGGAACTTTGTAGTGAGTGATGCCCAAGAGGACTGGCAATTTTTATGTGCTTTAGCACCCAGCAGCCCTGGTCTGTAAGTGTGTGATTTGTTTTCTAAGGACTGGAGCCCAACAAATAATGGGTTATTTTAAATCACAATTAGCAATGCACATCCTATGACAGTGCCACATTTAAAGTCACCAATCTCTTCAATATGACCCATTGTAATGCTAGTTTTTGCCTATGGAGATGTCTGCCCATGTACTTGATTTTATACACCTGTTAGCAATGGGTATGACTGAAATACCAAAAGCCAATCATTAGGAGGAGTGTCCAAATACTTTTGGTCATATAGTGTAGGGGGCATCTTGATTCTAAAGGTTACTTTTGAGTTGTTATAATTGTAAATTATCCCATACAGTGATACTCAGCTGGCTTTGCATTGCACAATTATTGAGTATTAAGTGTTGCAGCTACAACTATATGTTATAAGATAAGAGACTTTGTTGGCCTTCCTTCTTGGACAAGGGGAGGATGTGTTTCATAGACATAACAGAGAAGTGATATCTCGTGGAATAAAAGAAAAACAGTTGGTGGTTCGCAGTTATCCCACAAATGCTGAAACGACTATTCTTCATTCAGGTAAGTGAGATTTTACTTTTGTTTTTGGGATGATAAGTTCTTTTTTCAGTGGTTGCATTTGGAGGTGGTTATGGTAGTTTTCTGAATATCTGTTCAGCATGCTCCAAAGTCACTTCTAGACCAGCTAAAGTGCTCAATCCTAATTGTTGGCTTTATGTGGTGGGACTTAAAGTGAATCAGTAACATAAGTCTAAGGTCTGGCACCAACTAGGCGACTGATATGTACACAGTACAACCATTTGAACAATTTAAGCATCTAGTGTATTTAAATCTCCCGTTATTTTGAGACTGTGTGAATATGGAGGGGAAAGACACAATTTTGATACCTACAATACCTACAATAATAGATAAATCTGCCCAGAAGCGCATTTGTGTGCATTCAACTAGGTATTCCGTTTGTTCCAGTATTCATTAAAATGTTTAAAATGTTTACTAAAAGTGTAGGGATTTAACATTCCAGGTATTTTCTTAATGCTATCCTGCATGGTACCAACTGCCCTTAATCTGTGTAGGAGAGGCAGAGTGTTGTGTCTGTTAGTTAATTTGTTATGCTACATGCTACTTGTTATGTCCTGTCTACCCATTGTACAGCGCTATGGAATTTGATGGTGCTATATAAAACAATAAATAATAAAATAATAATAAGTGCTATGCACAAGAGGCAGTTCAAAACCAACTGCTCAATGGTCATCTTGTTTCCCATATCTTGCTAAGACTGTTACCTAATAGATTCACACATATTATAACTGATCATATTATCTGCATTACAACTATTATTTTTATTGTATAAATTATTCTCTATAGTGAAATTCAGCTATACCTGCATTGCAGGGGCGTAACTAAAAACTACAGGGTCCTGGTACCCCCCCCAGCTTCACCAAGCAACATGCGCCACAGTGCCCCCTTTGCCTTAACAGCTGGCATGTGCTATCATTGCCCTCAAAAATCTTGTATGTGCTATCATTGCCCCCAGACAACTTGTCTGTGCTTCTTTGCCCCTAGCCCGCTTCCAACATACATTCTGACACATATATGTAAACACACTTACACAAATTACACACGCTCATACTCACTAACACATGTGAACACATTCATTCTAACACACACTCCACCTCACCTCACTTACACATTCATACACACACACAATTACACATCCATGCTCACACACACAATTATACATCCACAATTAGAGGAACAAGGGGTCACATGGCTCGCTCCGGGCCCCCTAGAGACCCCTGTAGTTATGCCACTGCTGCATTGCACGATTATTTAGTATTACATGTTGCAGCTACTATTTGTTATAAGATAATAGACTGTGTTGACCTTACTTCTTGGAGAAGGGGGAGGATGTATAACAGAGACATAACAGCAAAGTGTTATCTTGTGGTCTGAATAAAATAGTTGGTGGTTCACAGTTACATTACATTTATTTATATACTGCCAGCAGTCTGTAAATTTTAAATCACAATCAATAACAAACTGGAACAAATAGAGAAAGATCTCGTAAGTTTGCAATCTAGTTATACCAGATAAGCTGAAAAGACTATTCTTAATTCAGGCAAGTTTTATTTTTGTTTGTTTGGGGGTTTTTAACTGGAATGAAATATATCAAGACAAGGCCGTTAAAATATGCTTTTACATTTACAGGTGGTCATTTTTCTCCTGGGAGGCCAGGCCAGTTTTGGTTGTTTCACTATAGTTAATAATATAGTTATAGATGTAAGTGATAACCTTGTCAGAACAAATTCAGAAATGCCTGTCTTATAATGATAAGTTCTTTTTCCAGTGGTAGCATTTGGAAATGGTTACGGTAAGAGATCAATTAGTTGTCTGAATTTCTGTTCACTAGACCACTTAAAGTGCCCAATCTCAATTTTGGGGCTTACAAGTTAGTGGCTGTTAGTGTGTATTTACAGTGGTGTGAAAAATGAATTACTCCCTGTTTGAATTATATGGTTTTACATATCAGGGCATAATAACAATCATCAGTTTCTTTAGCAGGTCTAGAAATTAGGTAAATACAACCTCAGATGAACAAATGTGTCCTAATTTATTTAACAAAAATAAAGCCAAATGGAGAAGCCTTGTGTGAAAAAGTACACCATTACTGCTTCCATAAAATGAAGATGCTAAGTAGCAGACAGGTGCTGCTAATCAAATGCCCCTGATTAATTGGCCATCATCAAATGTGACATTTTGGCAGTTTGCTGGTCTGGAGCTTTCAGGTGTGTGTTAACACAATGCCAAGGGGGAAAGACATCAGCAATGATCCTAGAGAAGCAAGAAAACCCCTTCAATCTAGTAAGAATTATTAGGCCATTACCAAAAAAGTTATTGCCGCTAAAGGTTGTTCTACAAGCTAATGCATCACTGTACCTAGTTTCTACACATGGCTTCTCCATTTTGGCTTTATTTTTTTTGAATAGATTTAATGGTGTAATATGTCATGTGTTGTTGCTCAGCCAAGGTTGTATTTACCTATTTTTTTGACCTGCTAAGGAACAGATGATTGTTATTATGCCCTGATATGTAAAACCATTGAATTCAAAGAAGGTGTATATCCCCCGCACCGCTACAGGGGACCTGGATCCTCCTGTCTTATCCCCAGGGGCGGGCTGGGCCGGGGGGCAGGGGGGCAATTGCCCCCCAGGCCGCCCTAAATCCGGGCCGGTGGGCCGGACGGACGACCGGCAGACTAGCATTCAATGCAGCCGCAAAGTTAAAAACTAAGCGGCCGCGAGCAGGATTGAATGCGGCCGTCATGCGTACCTGGCGGGGGGGGGTTCAACTTCGGACAGAATAATTCTGCAATTTTATATATATATATATATATATATATATATATTAATACTAACAGCAATCACACTCCTATCATGCTCAGCCAGCACATGCTAGAACCTGGGCATGATAGGATCGTGATTGTTGTTATATATATGTGTATATATATATATATATATATATATATATATATATATATATATGTTAATATTGTTATTGATTTTTTTGTCTAATTTTGGTATTACTTTTAATAAAGTATTTTAAAGTTTTTTTTTTTTTGTTTTTTTTTCAGTTTTGGCCAAGTGAATGCTGAATTTTCAGTTTCAGTCCAGAATTTTCATTTCGGTGCATCCCTACTATATCCTATGCCAGTCACTAAAGTGGTAAGCCAAGGGGGGTTGTCAGTGTCTGGCTCAATGTATAGGCACACATTGACGGTGGTACCGCATAATCCCTAAGTATATAATGATAACAATTTTGCTGTACCCCTGTCAATGTTTGCCTAACCATAGAAACTATGCATTTTTAAAGTGTGTGGGGGGGGCCACATACAGGATCTGCCACAGGTGCCAAATACTCTAGGTACGCCCCTGCATCATGCGGCAGTCAGACCCAACGGCCATGCCTCAGCTCCTCTTCCCGCGTCTTAAAAGGGGTGTGATGAAGAGCTGAGGCATGCGGTGTGTGCACGCCGGCCACTTTAATTTCATTAGGCGCCGGTGGAGTGACTGCCGCACGACGGCCGCTTTCAATGTCGCTCGCAGCCGCTTTGATGGTGCAATGGGCCAGTTGACTAGACTTGCCCCCCAGGCCTTAGGCTGCCAGCCCTCCCCTGCTTATCCCCCCCATTTAACACTCACCCCCCACACACACTTACCGGTGCTTCCGACTCCCTGCTGTGTAGCCAGGGCAGCGGGTTGACGTCTACGCGATTCGCGTAGACAACTTCCGCTGCAGCCAGAAGGAGGTGGGGTTAGCAGCGGGGGTTGCCTGCGTCCATCGCGCAGACCTTCCCCGGCTGTCAGTGAGAATTCTGATCTCTGACAGTCCCCCGCTGCTAACCGCACCTCCTCCCGACTGCAGCGGACGTTGCCTACGCGAATCGCATAGACGTCAACCCGCTGCCCCGGCTACACAGCAGGGAGCCGGAAGCACCGGTAAGTAAGTGTGTCTGTGTGTTGGGGGGGTGAGTGTTAAATGGGTGCATAGGGCATTTCTGTAGACAGAGTGCTCTATGAAATGCCTTTTAACCCCCTTAATGCCACTCTGCCTCCTGAAATGCCTTATACCTTCCTATATGCCACTCTGCCCCATAATATGCCTTTTAACCCCCTAAATTTCAGAGTGGCATATAGGGGTATAAGGCATTTCTGGAGGCAGATTGGCACATAGGGGGTCAAAAGGCATATCATGGGGCATAGTGGCATATAGAGGGTTAAAAGGCATATCATGGGGCACAGTGGCATTTAGAGGGTTAAAAGGCATATCATGGGCCACAGTGCCATATAGGAGTGGCAAGCCTGGGGGCAGATGTGCATAACTGGGGGGCAGGTTGGAAAATAAAAGGAAGTAAAAACACAAAAAATATTTTATTTGAAAAAATGGTTTACATAGTTTACGTGAATTAACATTAACTAGTAAAAAAATGTTCCTATAGGGTCATCTTATATTCAGACTATTATCACAACATATTGCACACAGCGCCCCGGTGTTAAAATCCCCACCCCCCAAGCATGCTAGAGATGGGTCCCCTAAGTGTTTACATTTAGATTATTATTTTTTCCCATTTGCTCCTAAAAACTTAGAATTGCTCTTGTCAGCATAAACCCTTTACCCTACCTTGGTTTATTTTTTGTTACATCCTTTCATGAAACTGTATGCTATACATATGGTAACTCTTAGGAAATATATAACACATTTAACAGGAACACAACGTCAGTTGAACCTTTGGACAATTCTTTTTTGCGTTACAATAATGACCAGTCAAAAAGCCCATAACCTTTATGTTATCTACCAAGCAAATTGCTTGTCGACCCCCCCCCAAGTTTCTAGCATGTTCGCTAAAACAGAGTTTCAGAATATTTATAACAAAATGTCTAAAGTAACTTTAAGACATTTTGAACTTTACAAGAACAATAATAAACAAATAAAACTGACTTTTCTTCAATAAAACGGACTTTTCTGGTAAACTCTATGCCACATGCCCTGCCCACGGACTTTGGTCCCTCGAGCCTTGCCATAGCGTTCTTGCATGGAGATACCCACAGGTGGTGGGGTACGGACCAGGGGTGGTTCAGAGAGGGAGTCTTCTACAGATCCCCGGTCACTGGGACTGCTAGGGGAGCGGAGATCACCCGGCGCGGTTATCGTACGCACGCCGGCTATCTCACGGTCCGTCCCGGGGAAACTTTGAACTGTTGTCGCTCAGGGTCCCTTTGGCCGATCGCGTCGGTTTTTGGACAGGATACCCTTTAGGACCCCAAGCTATCCATCAGCACCCCAGGATCGCTGCTGCTCCTTTAGGATCACCCTGAGAATTAAGGTTAAAGTTCTATGGACATTGCAGGGCTCTGTTGCCTAGGCGAGGCGCCGGACTGTCTGGGCAGGGCAGGAAGATGTGGACATGATTTACGGTCTTTTTCTCACCTAACCTGTATATAAGCTTGTGTGTTTCCCCAAATAAAGTTGGTCAAAATCCTGGCTTTATTGGGTGGTTTCCAAGTCACGACAAGTTAATGAATATATTTTGGATAATTTTTTCCCGTTGGTTCAATGTGTGTACAATTTGTATGTATACAAAACTGTTAAAAAATACGTTTTTTTTTCATTTTTTCCGAACCTTTTCGTTTATTTCAAACAAAACAAAGTACTACCCATCTTAATATGGTTTCAAATGAAAGCCCTACTTGTGCTGAAAAAAACAATATATGGTTTGTGTGGGTGCACTAATTGATAAGAGAGAAATTACAGTTCAAGAAACACATAGCAAAAACACAAAAACGGCTCCGGTCTTTTAGCGCCACCTTAGTATCAAACTCCCTGTCCTGAAGGGGTTAATATGAAAAACAAAAGCAATAACAGTCATGTGAAAAAGAAAACAAATACACACAAATAGTATAGTTCTGTTTAAACAAGAAGATGTGTCTCAATAACTGGTGAGTAGTCTCCTTCAAATAGCCATTAATAGCAGGCATTTAAAGCAGATTCAGAGAAGCCAACTTAAGTGACTTCTGTCCACACAATTCCATGCTGCCAGTGAGTGAACAGATAAAAGCTGTCAATCTAATTTACTCTACATAGGAAAAAATGTAATCATTTACTGCAGATTAGTGATTGTGAAATCACAATGTACAGTAGATCTCCTGTTTCACAATCATTTCCCCGCTGACCTCAAAAACATTTTGTGATTAGTTGACCAACGTTCATAGAGTAAATATATGCAAGGATCTCCACACACAGATAAATGGACAAACATTACATTTTCATATGTTAAAATTCTTGTTTGCAGCAAGATTAGGCTGGCAACAAGTCATTTTTTTCAATATGAAGTACTTTCCATGGCCCTGCACCCCATCAAATCCTATTGCCCATTAGTGAATTAGGAAATCAATGTCTATGCAACACAGTATCAGATCAAAACTGGATGACCTGGCACCTGCAATGGACAGATTGTGTTCCAAAAACTTGCGTTTCCCAATATAAGTAAAATATTGGAGGTGTATGTTTATAGGGATATTAAAGCTTCATAAAGAGAACAAAAACTAAAATGCAAGTCTATGGTTTAACTCAATAACTATTATAAAACTTGTTTTTATCTAATGAAGAATAATAATAAGTAAAACAAAGAGTGAAACATAGAAACAAAGAAAACATGTATAGTATTTTTACAATTATAATTTTTGCTTGCAGAAATGAATAAAATTATAAAAATGTAATACACTTAAGAATCTTGTGTTTTATGTCTCTTAAAATATCTACTTTTCCATTAAGATTCAACTTCAAATAACTTTAAATCTTGTTGACCCAAGTTTGACTAAAGATTGAGTTTTCTCTTGGGGTAATAGTTAAATCCATTTTCCAAGTGTTTGTTTACATGAGATATGACAAATATGATATTTAGAGGATCTATCTGTCTGCCGGCAACTATTAATACCTTTAAAGTGAATTTTTTCACATTGAATGAAATTGTATAAAAAATGTATTCCATTAATGTAAAAATATTAAGTCCCCCCAGCATCTGTGCCCTGACTCTATTGTCTCTCCCATTTCCTTGATCCAACATATTAACTTGTATAGCAGTTATTCACACATTAATTATGCAAAATTAAACTATTTGCTGTAATGTTTGTCTCCTTGAAAATGACTTATGTATGATTAGAGGCTAGTACGGTATAACCCAGAAAAGCTCTGTGCTTTGCCTTCTTGGGCTAAGTGCATAATTATTGACTCACCTGTCCTGAGCCCTCATCTCCTCGTCTGTCCTACTAATGCTGTCTTCCACTGCAGAGAAGGAAATGAAGAAATAGCAAGGCATTGCGATGTTAGATCGAAATGAATGCTAACTTCTAGGTAAGATTTAAAAAGGAGACCTGTCTAACTTAAAATAATGATTCTCAGTCTATCCTTTTGGGGCAGTTTTGGCTACCACGGTGAATAGGCAATACATTGCTCTCTTTAAAGAGTCCCAGATTCATTTTGAGTTAAATCTAGAAGGAATGCTTATAAAAACTAGTTGTTCTAGTTCTTCAGTTGTGTAAATATGTATATTTTGTGAGTACTGTTGTCTATGCCTTCAGGCAGAATTCAGGAGCAGTACGCTACCTGATAGAAAAATGATTTATCTATGCATGATATTATGATCCTATAATAATTCCTTTCTGTGCCCATTGTTAGAGAGTTGGGGGCTTAGGCAACTTCTACTTTTGACATACAATGCAATCAGCCTCACTTCATTTCCAGATGAAGATATAGGATTTTTGGTGTAATTTAAAAAGTAGGTGCCGAATTTTTGAATGGCTGTGATATCAGCTACATTTGTGGAGGCATTGTCCTTCTAAATGAAGTTAAAGGACAGGACAGAGTCTAATTTTAATTAGCTTGTACTACATGACTGTGGGACGGTCTATTGGGGCTTATCCTAATACCTGTACTATGCCCCAAGAAACACACAGACATTTATTGATGAAATAATATTCATTCATAAATTATTTCCGCTATTGCAATAATATAATATTGCCACGGTGTCCCTCCAAGACACAGTGACACTCTTACTTTACCATTGTTCATAATGTAGTTGCCAACATTTCAAAAAAATGTCCAGGACACCTTTCAGCAGAGCTATCAATTACGTAATTGAAAATTGACCACATCCACTTTATCAAAGCTTCACCAACTCGGCCCAACCCACAAAATTAGCAAAATTTAACTCCGACCTAGTTATTATGGTGCAGATTATATCACCAAGTTGCCATCAACACTACCGCATCCTTGGTATGCCGTAGATACATTTGCAGGCAGTTGAATTGTATCACCTTTACAGTTATTTTGTGGAAAGTAGATAAATAACAAGGAAAATAATGATATCAGATCTGCAGATAATTAAAAAAAATAGTTGCAAAAATTTCCCCAAACCAAGTGAATTATTCCCATTTTGTGCTGGTCGGGGGAAGTGTTAACAAGAGACATTAGGAACAATAATCCTTTAGTACACAGTTAACTAGACATATATATGATACAGTTCAGCTCGTAGTGAGCATAAGCACATAGTGAGTCTGAGTAAGACAATGACAGTGGTACAGCATAACTCACATCAGTATATTGCAAGCCAGACACTAACAGAGGTACAGCATAACTCCCATTACTTTGTAGTAAGCCAGACATTAAGGTTGGTACTGCACATCTCCCATCATTATCTACTGAGTCTGAGAGTGTTACACCACAACTCCCATCATTACATAATGATCCAGACACAGATGGGGTTACATCAATACTGCTATAATTATAAAGTGACACAGGCAGTAGTACAGCATGACTATCATCATCAAATAGTTATCCAAACACTAATGGGGGTACAGCATAACTCCTATATCTATAGGGCAAGCAACTCAAAGATGGTGATACAGTAGAATTCTTACCATCATATAGCAAGCCAGACATAGAGTGCGGTTCTATATACAGATCTATGCACTGATGATGTACATCATAACTCCCATCACTATATATTGAGCCAGACATTGATGGCGGTACAGGCTAACTCCGATCATTGCATTTATTTTATTTTTCACTCACGCTCTCACTCACTCTTATTCACGCTCTCTCAACTCACTTACTCTTTCACGTACTCCAACACTTACTAACACTCTTACTGAGTCTTATTCAAGTTCTCAAACTCACTCTTACTCTCTCACTCATGTTCCCTCACACTTACGCTCTCTCAGGCTCTCACAATCTCACTCATGCTCTCACATTCTAACTCACTCTTATTCACGCCCTCACACTCACTCGTATGCTCTTACACTCTCGGGCTCTCTCACTCTCTTAAGCTCTATCAGGTTCTCTCACACTCTTACTCATGTTCTCTCACTTACTTAAGTTCTCTCACTCTTTCAAAAGTCTCACTATCTTCTCTGCTGACCTTTTCTATGTCCCTGACTCCTTTTGTGCAGCTCCACTTCTTCTCTTGCCTCTCCTGTATTCTTTTGTCTGTCCTTTTCTGACTGGTACCAGTTCCGCTGAACAATGCCTCACTAAGCATTTCCTCAGAAGGGTAGAAGAGGGTGTGCATGGAGGCTCCACCATTTGAGGAAGCACGGCCTGGTCAGAAGAAGATGTCCATTTCAGTTACAGCTTTACTGAGCCGAGAAGTAAAGCTTGTTGGAGTCAGAAGGGGTGCAGCAGCAATGAAATCCTGAATAGGGAGTGATAGTAGAAGAGAAACACAAGTCATCAGTGAAATGAAGAAAGGTGTTAGGGGTGTATTTGGATAAGAGGGCAGAGATATAGGGGTTGCAGAGTTGTTACGGGTTCTGTAGGTCAGGGTCTAGATTTAAAGTTAAAAGGAGAGAGATGGGAAGACCAATTAGTAGGGAGTTGCAATAATCCATCTGGAATATGACAAGGGAGTGGATTAATATTTTTGTTGTTTCTTGTGTGAGGAATGGATGGATTTGGGAGATGTTTTTCAGGTAAAGGTGTCAGGATTTGGTGAGAGACTGAATGTGAGAGATGAAGGAGAGAGGAGAGTCAAATGGAAGACCAAGGCAGCGTACTTGGTCTGTTGGATGGATAGTGGACTTGTCAACAGTACGAGATATGTCAGGAATTGTGGGCAGAGCGCGTGGCGGGATTACTATAAGATTAGTCTTGGAAATGTTGAGCTTTAGATAATTGGACACCATCCATGAACATGTTGGTGAGTTGGTTTTGGGGTCTGTGACTGGCTACTGAGGCTTACAGGCCCATAATATGAAATATGAGAAATGTATACCTTTCAAAAAAGTAATCATCATCTAGTCTTTCTATAACATAACTATATGTATGTTATACTATTGTGTGGGTACAGTAAATAAGAAAAAGAAAATTCTTAATGAACAAGAGCAAAAAAAACAATGCCCAAGCACAGATTAATATTACGTTTCCCATCGTTCCTTACAGACAACACTCACAGGTTATCAGCTTTACGTTCGATCATCCCACATATATCTCTCTCCAATTGGATTCATCATGGTATCCATTCCATTTCCCAACTGTTTTTCCCCGGGCCGTATGCACAGTTTTCAGGAACTTCAAGTGATATAAAAACAATACTGAAAACACAGTTGGTCACGAAGGGGTTAATCTCCTCTTATTTTGGCTGAAAGGATATTCCATCTGTATTTTTTCAATAAAGTAATACTTTCTTACACTACATCCAAGTCCCTGACTCTCTAGCTTTAAACAATGACCTCTTGATTTAGCATTTTTCCTCCTTGGAAATATACTTCCCTCACATACATTATTTTTAATGCATTAGTGAATGCATCTCTATTACTTCTCTTTTAAACTATATATGATACAATAAGTATGCATTTCCCGATCATTTTCTCCTATAAATCATTCATAATTTCAGTAGTTTTTTTTTAGATTATTTCCCCATATGTGCGTTATATATTTTAGGCCAGACCAGCAAGAGACCAAGGTCTGCATGAAAGGGTGCACAGACATCCCTTTCTGGCTGGGCTTGGTTAAGGCGATGTAAGCTTGTGTAGGCGTTTCAAGATAGGGGGGTTTTCAGTAGGTCGGGGTAGGCAGTGTAAAACTGGTTACTGGTCTGGGGATCCTCCTCCTTCTTCATCTGGAGTCCGATTTTCTCTCCCTCCCTCTCTATTTGTTCTTGGGTCCCAGACAACAGGTGATGGCTTAAGGAATGGGAAGTCTCTTTCTTGTGCAGGGGCTGGTTGTCTTTGGGCAGCCAGCACAGGTTAACCACTAATGGATGGCTTGGTGATGGGCTTGCGGCATGGGCTGGTGTCCCTTGGGCAGCTTGGTCAAACACTTCTGCCCACAAGTGAAATTCAAGTATACAAGAACCAATGTACAACAAAGTTAAGTGCAACCTGAACAGACCTCAACTGGTTTTCTGTTTTGATTTATGTTTATAAATAGTGTTGTTTTTGTTTTGTCGCTTTTATTCCAGCTACGTCTCTGGTTTCTTTAATTTAATTGGGGAGGAGATGACATCTCAGGTGTTTCCCCAGTCATGTACATTGCCTAGCCGTTATCAATACTCCTTTGGACTTTTAAATACCCAAAGAGTGTATCGTTGAGGAGAAAGAAAAGAAAATGGTCTTCACAATTTAAAATTCTTATGTTTACTGGTCCTTCACTACAAAACTTTTGCTAGCTACACTTTCTCTGAAATTGTACTATATTCGTAAATTACCTGTAATCTGGGACTACTCCTATTTATAGTGACTAATGAATAATTTCAGATTGTTATTATTTTTTCCTACTCCTCAGCTCGATTTTCACTTACCAACAAAATTGGAGGCCTAGCACAGTGCCAGCATCTAAAGGAAAAACATGACTACTAAATGGGATCTTAGACCCTGAAAATGAGAGATCATTCAGCTTTATCCAGTTCTTTTACACAACCATGAATCATTTAGAACCAAAAAATAAATACTGCCTTAGTGCTTGACTCCAAAAATGGCGCACAACTTTAGAAAATAAGCATAATAAATATATATTGTGGGAATAATTTAACATACAGATCTCATTGGAAGGTGTTCTCTAAACAATCAGTTTGAAGGCCAGTATAAAATTCAATCTCACGAACATTTCACTGAGTTAGGGCCAAAACCATGTAAGTTTCCCTTGCAGTCGAGCTGACCTGGCCCTGCACAATGCATAGTTAAAGTGATGAGACGATTTCCATCTCTCCCTACATTTACTATTCATTATACAAATCTCACTGCACATCTTTTTCATTGCAAAGTTTAAATAAGCAAATCACCTGCAAACTTCCAGTTATGTGAAAACAGCTATAATTCTAGAAGAAGAGACGTGATTCAATTTGTGTGAGGAAATGTACGAAATCTTTACTCTTTACCCAACACTTTATTTCCTTATCTTTGTTACTGTCATTTTACAGCTAATCATTGAGCACTTCACTCACCAGCATTCTCCTACTGCCTTTTACGTGTGAACCGTGCTAACTCTAATGTTAACCATAAACCACAAGGTCCATTTTAGTATTGTGACCCATATGTTTAGTCACCCTGGACTCTTAAGTCTGGAATACTATGCATGTGATTTAATTAATATACCATTACTGAGCAAAGACAGTGTGCCTTCAAGGCGCATCACAAGGTGAATGACATTACTAAAATATCTAATCTAATCTGATCATAACCAAAGATAAACATGCCATGTAAAATTTTAACCTCCTTCAAGGATCTCTTACGGTGTTTTCTGTCGAAGTGTGCCAAGACTCGGGGAGAAGGAGTTTGAATGACACTACATAATCATCACTGATATGGCACCTTGGCTACTGAATCTGGTGAGTACCCACATTTTTACCAACCATTTCCCTATAGAGAACCAGAGCCCCTGTGTCTAAACTTAGAAAGTTACAAAGGCATAAGTGTGTGTTCCTCATGGTTTAACATTCTGTATTGTACTTGACACTGCTCCTGCCCTTTTTATTACCACACTGGAAGCAACCTGGAAAAGTATATCATACATTAAATTATAAGCCTGTTTGAGCAGGGCTCTCCTTACCTATTGTTTCTGACAAATTGTAATGTCTACTTGTCTACTAATGGCACTACTTGTTATCCCACATTGTACGGCAATGTGCGATATGATGACACTACATAAAACATTATTATTATTATGTAATTTTGTTTAATGTTAGATGTAATTGACTCCCTTTTTATAAAACAATGTTGCCAATAACTTGGTAGAACTACTAGGAACTATTTGCTGTTTTATTACGAGATACGTGTTAGTCTTCCTTAGTTATACTGCTGTACTAAACCGAGGGTTAAACAGAGGCTAATGGGATAGAAAAGCCGTAAGACATTACTTTGTGCCTCATTAAGTTCATTTAACGTTACACAGTGTGGAAAGGAATCTGCGGAATTGCTTATTCAGGTAAAATAACAGCATTCTCACTGGTAGAATTTAAGCAACACACAATTTCTGCCCCCTACTGGATCAAAAGTCATTTTTGTTTTTTGAGTACGTGTCCAAGTTTCTTGCTAGTGTGGTCTCATTTTTTTATGTATTATTAAACTGAGTAAGGCTGGTATTTTAGTGGCATGGTGATTGGAAATGGTGAGCCTTGGCAAAACCTACCAGCCAGTCTGTGGTATTTCCCTTTAAGTAACACAGCTCTATATACTTATCGCATCTATGTAGCATTGTTTTTTGGGTTAAAATAAGTACATGCCTATCAAAAACCATTTGGTTTGAGTAATGGATTTACTACATGCAGATCAGTACAAGCATTCTATTTTTATTCAGTGGTGTAATTTGGCCAGCCCAGGGAAGGACACCAGTCGGCAATTATCAGAAATACTAAACCAATCCCAATACAAAGTTACAAAAATAAAAAAAGAGAAAGGTACCAGATTTCTAGCAGTTTCTCAACAACTGCAAAATCAATATAAAATAATAAAAGATAGGCTGCACGACCATAAAAAAAGAAATATTGTATTATTCCAAAAATCTGCATACCAAAACCAACTTAGTCAAATAAGTCAACAATTGCATCCATGTCTCAATAGCTCAATCTATCTAATGTTTTCCTAAAGAAACCAAGAAAGTGACTAAATACTTCATGTGGAAAGACACCAGTGGCCCCCAGAACCTACTTCTGTGGCTGCCATCCTCTATGCTGGCATATACAGTTGCATTGGCACTAATGGGGCATCGGTGGCACTTTAAGGCAAGGGGGTGCCTGATGTCCTAAGTGAGGCTGACGGCAGTATATTTTTATTTCACTTTATTAATCTTAACTTTGATTTTAGTGTTTTGTTTTTTTTTAAATCTGGATTTAAAGGGATATTTCTATCTGCAAAATGAAACCTTTGTATAAGCTCGCTAGACATCACATTCATATTTTATGTAATAAAATACACTCTGTCGGCATTGGTAGTGCAATCAGGACTGTAATGAATAAAACAGTTTGAGAACATTGTTTTTCCACATATAGGAAGCCCCCCCCCACATCACCATTTCAGCTTTGCCTTGGATCGTTATATTAACTTGTATAATTGGGTTATGCCACAAGGTTGTGCGACTGCATCGTAATAAATGCATTTTGCAATGATTATAATGTTTTCAGTGTGTGGTTATCATGCATGATTCTGTTGTTTAGGTCCAATATCATGGACTCTTCCTGATGATTTTTGTACTGGGCATTGGAGGCTCCTTTCAGTATGGCTTCCACATTTCTGTCTTGAACTCTCCTTCACCAGTGAGTACCCCATGCTGTCAATATTAATGGGAAATCTTTGAAACGTTGAATGCATTTTTCACCTACTGAAGGCACAAATGTGATTAGATAAAGGGGTTCATTAATATACTTGGATCTGGTCAGGCCAAACCACCAAAGACGTTTGACATCCTCAAACTGACGACACAAAAAAAAGTAAAAATAAACATATGAATATGAATGTCCTCTCTTGCAATTCTCTCTACACTCACTAACATACAACGAACACACAAAGACATTTATTTACCAAATCTGGAGTTTGCTGATGAGCTTAATATTTCAACTCGCTGACAGTATGGTCTCTCAATTTATATTCCAGTTCATAAAGGCTTTCATTAATGACACATGGATACAACGTTACAACCTACCCATAAGGGACAATGCTCTAAGGATACTCTGGTCATTTATTGTATCAAGCTACTGCATTGGCGGCCTTGTGGGATCATTGGGATCTGGATATATAATGTCAAAATATGGAAAGTAAGTCATGGTACTTTGTATGAAAAGTGGCAAACAGACTATAGTATGTATATTTTGAGGAATATATGTATTCTGCTTTCTAGTGCCACCGTGATGATTTATTAAATATCATGAGCTAGGAGTAGGAACTCCCTATGCTAGCCAATGACAAGTCTTAGAAAATGAAGCTGATGTTGGGCCTGGGTTAGATATCTCAAGCCTGGGGATGCACAAAAAAATGTCTATTCCTACATTTGAAATATTGGGGGGGGTAAATGGGCTTCTTGTGTGGGATGATATTTACCCATGAGCTAGCCCGTTCTGTCTGTCTCTCTCTCTTATTTACATATAAATACACAGGACATGAATCATCTCTTACTACACAAAAAAGGGAGACTATTACAAAATACTTCATAAACCCATTTTATATGTTGTGGATATACCATTATAATTTCTCTATTTTGTATCATTAAACATAAACTAACCTTTTCCCTGGATTGTTACAGAAAGAAATGTCTGCTGTGCAATGATTTGATTCCAATAGCGGCGGCTTTGCTGATTGGCTGCAGTAAGACTGCCAAGTCATTTGAGATGATACTAGTTAGCCGCTTTCTTTATGGTTTTAATGCAGGTAAGGTTTCTTGAATAAAACCATTTTAAGACACACACCGCAGGACATATCTGAAACAGTTAGCTGCTTCTACTATAGCTTTGTTCTTTAACATTGAACCTCTTATAACAATGTTATTGCGCCCTAGGGCTTGGACTTAATATCCATTCACAATATGCAGGAGAAATCGCTCATAAAAGCCTACGTGGATTTACGAACACAAGCATCTCTATATTTGTGACGACTGGAAAACTAATAGGTCAGGTACTTGGACTCAGGTAGGTATTCAGACAATATGTAAATACAAGTATAAGTATATAAATACTCATTAACATAATTGTCATTTGACTGAGATACTGTTATATCAACCTTATACTATCTCTGGATACTCATAACATTTCATAACTGGTTATATCTGTGGACATTAGAGATGAGTTTCAGCAACAATCTAGCGAGGGCTGCCGTTGAAAGGTATTGGTGACTCTCTAGCTTCAGCAGACCTCAGACTTTTTTATTGATTTGAAATCACCTGCCTCATGTTCCGTAATTTTATTTGGTGTGCCATAGAAATGATAACTCATTTCAATCCTCTTTCGCCTAGCGAAATAATGGGCACTGAGTTCAGGTGGCCCATCCTCTTGGCTCTGAGTGGAGTGTGGTCTCTGGCCCAACTAGTAACCCTGCCATTTTTCCCCGAATCCCCACCATACCTCCTAATGGTGAAAAACAACAAGACAAGCTGCATGAAAGGTACGTATAATGTAAATAAAATACAATTGAAGCATAATGCATAGAGATGAACACATGGCTTCATATATACTGTATATACCGGTATATACTGTATATATATATATATATATATATATATATACCTCCTTTTCCCACATTGTCTCCAGTCATTATTACATTTATCAACTCTATCACTGTGATCCCTGCCAAATAACTCTTGTCCTCCACAATTTCTATCAGTCCCTCACCAATGTCCCTCACCATGCCCATCACTCTCTCCCTTACCCAAGCTCTACTAATCTCTAATTTTCCACGACCATACAGGATACAGACTTCCCTGGGTGGGGATTCCTTGATCCCCAAGGCCCAACCTTTTCTCTTTATTCTTCTTGGCCTGTGTCTTATATATATGTTATTTATTAAAGGCCCAAATATTATCTGGATCTTTTATATGGAAGAAGAGTTGAATAAAAAGGTGATATTATGATCCAGCTACAGTGCCTCTCTGTAATATATTGTATTTTGTAATACATATACATGGTCGGGAATCATTGTTTTAACATTTACAGGAAGACACAGGTTTTCACGTTTGTGACCTTCCTTGACAGTATAGTGCATTATTCTATTCTACCTACATATTCATGCTGTTCTCCAGCCTTGAAACAGCTATGGGGGGACAGAGATCACCAGACAGAGATAGATGAGATGCTGAAAGAACAAGCTGCCCGCAAGAGCGCCCGCTGTCTGAGTGTCCTGGGGTTGCTTCGGGAGCCTTCCCTACGCTGGCAGCTCTACATGCTCATTGCTCTAACCATTGCTTTACAGCTGTCTGGTGTCAATGCTGTAAGTATAGCCCTTGCCATTTGCCATTTTTTAATAGCAAGTCTTTAGCTACTCTGTATGAAAACAGAATGTCCACCAGGTGGCTTGTGTGTTCATTTACACTCGCACACACTCCTCTGGGTTTTGTCACAAAATGTCCCTTTTAATCTTCGTTTGAATATTTCTAGATTGCAAAAATGTGTTAATTTTCTAGTTACAACAATCAGAGATTACTGAAAATGCCTAACTATTTAAAGGGATGTTTCATGGGTTGACTTATTTTTACTTTTGTAGGCTCTGTGGTGTGTAAAGTACATATGAATTTAATATTGTAAGTAGGCTTTCTTCCTCCTCCAGATTTACTTTTATGCTGCCGACGTGTTTCGAGCTGCCAGATTCGACTTCTCACAAATCCCGTATTTGACAGTAGGGGTCGGTGTATGTGAGTCCTCTTCAGTTATCCTGTGTGTAAGTATAGAGTACGCAGATTTTATATATAGTTGCTGCCCAATTTAAATCGTACAGAGCACCCTACATTCACACTTTCAGCTGCTAGGTTGAAATGTAGAACCCTAAATAGACCACCCCTACATTGACTCTATACCCAAAGTTTACACAGGGACATACACTAAAGTTCCCTAACTGCGGCTGTTGGCAGTATGTCTTTAAAACATTTTTTTTCTAAAAGCCCATTCGTTTCTTTCTTTTAGTCTTAGCTTATAGGACAAAACCGCAATGAATTGGTCATCCCCCCTTTTCTTTTAACCTTTCTCTATGTTCCTCTCTTTAATTCTCTTTCCTTTTTCTCAGAGTGTATTGGTGGATCGTTTCGGCAGAAGAGTTTTATTACTCAGTGGATACGCAGTTATGGTTCTGAGCCTAGGCTTGCTTACTGTGACACTCTCATTGCAGGTAATCACTGCAAGCAATGGAAACTAAGCTGGTACTAATGATATCTACTGTTAATGGCGTGAGCAAGGTGTTTTTAATATATCACTGTATGTTTTTACGTAAAATTAGCACCTTGTATTTATTTGATCCAAAGGGCAATACCAATTTGGTCCAAGCACAATAACATGCTCAGAGACGCAGCCATTCAGATCCAAAACAGAAAACATATATGAAATGTGGAGGCCCTGAACAAACATTTTATTGTGGTCAGCTGTGTAGACTAAAGTGTCCTTTTTTTACCCAAGAAAGAGAGAAATTGCACATAGCTAAATGTAATACAGGCAATATGTGTGGGGCATGAAATGTACCCTGAGATATTAAGGCCCAACGTCTATGTGCTGTGTCTCCTGCAGGAACAATACACCTGGATGCCTTATTGCAGTGTGACGCTAATCTTTATATTTGTTCTATCTTTTGGGACAGGACCAGGTATGTGATAAGTACCATAGATGGGAAAACAAGGTGATCATTAACATTGCTGCATATCAGCAACAAGTATCATATACATCACTGAATAATTCCAACTAGGACCTGAATGTTATTACTTAGTTCAACAGACAAAGAAGAAACAGTCAGATATGTGCCATTCTTCTTCAATTGGTGCTTTCAGATTCAATACACAATATACGCATTTAGATTTCAGAATATTCCCTAACACGGCTGCATGCTAGGCCTTCTGTACAAAAGGGACAGTTATAGATGGAAAATAATATAACAAATGGTTAGCACAAGTTTCTGTGCCATTGGTTCAAGCTATGTTTATACATTGGCCAATCCAAATAAGAACACTTATTGATCATATAATCCCTTTTTTTGTTTTTACCTTGTAGGCGCTTCCACCATGACCATCAATGTAGAACTTTTTTCTCAAGAGGCCAGAGCAGCAGCTTTTGTCATTGTGGGATTAATAAACTGGATGGGATTGTTTATCATTGGCATGGTCTTTCCATTTGTGGAGGTAAGAAAAGGCCAATGAACAGCCCTGTTTTCCATGGTCTAAAGTGTGTGGTTAGGAACAGACTGAGCATGAAAATCAGCCCAGGCACTTTAAGGCAGGTGGCTGATAAAAAAACATGCAAGAGGCGGCCAACTTTTCATGTTTATTTTCATGTTCGTCTTCGTGGGGAAAAAAATCTTCGTATTCGTGTACATTCTTCATGTTCAGGGTTAACGCAGTATGCACTACGCAACAGCTTTGGCGCCAGGATGTTAAATCTCCATACGAGCAACTCTATTGGTCACTGTCAGGAGCCTCCTCTGCCATCAACCAATGAAGAGCACCTGAACCACTGGTCTCCCCGCTCCAAGAGTTAAAGGTCCATACGAACGACCAATGGAGACGCTCATACGGACCTTTCACTCTTGGAGCAGGGAGACCATGGTCTCTCCAGGCCAAGTTCCGCCGTCGGGAGTTAAAGCCCATGCAAGCGATTCTATTGGTCGCCGACAGGGAGCTCCAATTGGTTGATGCCAGAGGAGGCCCTGCAGGCGACCAATAGAGTCGCTCGTACGGCCCTTTAACTCCTGATGGCGAACCTACAGATTTCTGCTCCCGTTAACCCATGCGATGCTGCGTTGATAAGGTGGGCTAAATGGGGAAGGGACCAGGGAGATTAGTAAACAAAGACAAACAGGAAGATTCTTCGTGTTGTGTGTCTTCGTATACCTTTTGCGGCCACCATGTTTGTATGTTCGGTATTCTCCCGAATATGAATGCACAAGTCTAGTATTCACTAGCATTGTATTCACAATATCCACAATATTGTCCATTTTTGTCTCTCTAGGCCAGCCTGGGGCCTTATTGCTTCCTCATCTTCCTGAGTATCATAGCGGTTTGTGCTGTATTTCTCTACTTTTACCTCCCAGAAACAAAAGGAAAATCTGCAATAGAGATTAAAGAAGACTTCAAAAAGTACAATTACAAAAAAGAACAGCAGCTACAGAACCCAGAAATTCATATGATATCCACCAAATTCTGATTTGTTTTTGTGTCTGTTTTTGTAGACCTCTCACCTAAAAAGGTTCACTTATCAAGAGACCATAAAATGTAGCCCGTTTTTTGTAGTGACGGTTTAAATATTGTGATGATGTTTTTTACAGTGTTGTATAGGATTTATTTACCTTTTCCGATGTGGCCCTCACAGACAGTTGGTCCCCACAGAATAGTCCAAACTATGGCATTCTATTGCTTTGCAAAATGCAGTATGACAAAACTGTTTTTCCATAGTATGTGAAGGTTAGGACTTAACCTTATATTTAGGGTTAACCAGATTTAGAATAGCTTTCTCTGCAGAAACGTCAGCTGATCCAGTTGCCCCACCAACAATGAATGAGTATTAAAGAATGTTTACATACTTTAATAGGTTTTCTTTTACCTAAAATAGAGAATAAAAAAAATATGACATTGCTGTTGTGAGAAAAGAGCTGGCTAATGTGTAAATTCACTGTTCCACAAGTATTGAAGATTGGGAAGTAGCCCAAAGGAAGGAAATTAAGTAAGTGTATATTGACTGGGATCATTGTCATTGGTGCCAAACTGATGACTAAGACTAAGCTGAGTAAAAAATCACCAAATGCACATCAGGAAAACAAATTTTCTTTACGTTTCAGAGAAACGCACACATTTACACCTCACAAACGCATACATGCTACATACACATATTTACACTAAGACGCACTGGCACATACACAGTCATGCCAACACATACACAATCATGCTAACACACACACGTACACACTCATATTAACATACCCACTCCCCTTACGAAAAAATTACTGCAGTTTTTTCTGAAGTAATACTGCAGTTTTTTGGACATGAAAAAACTGCAATACTGTACTTTTACTGCATTTGTACTTCACTGTACTGCAGTTTTACTGCAGTTATTTTTGTACGGAAGTACAAATGCAATAAAGCTGCAGTACATTGAAGTACAACTGTAGGTTTGCAATATAAAAAAAAGTGCACTAAATGTGCAGTAAAACTGCAGTACAGTGAAGTACAAATGCAGTAAAACTGCAGTAAATGTGCAGTAATACTGCAGTAAAAGTGCAGTATTGCAGTTTTTTCATGTCCCAAAAAATGCAGTATTACTTCAGAAAACAAATGCAGTAATTTTTTGTAAGGGTCATGCTAACACATACACACGCATGCTACATACACATTCATTCTAACACACATACATACACACTTATGCTAACACATTCACAAATATATTTTGGTATCTTTTCCCATTTATACTAGCAGTGTATAATTTATATACCTTTAAAATTGAGAGTAAACGTGTTTTGTTTTTTAAATTCCACTTATTTTTATTCATAAATTAATAATGTCTTACATAATAGGGGCGGATCCAGAGCATGGTGAGGGGCACTCACACTAACGCAGACACACATCCCCCCCCACACACACACAGACATTCACACTAACACACAAACACTCAATGCTGACACACATCCACACTAGACATTCAACAGTAGCATTTACTAAAACACGCTCACCCATTAACATGCCCAGACACTAACACAACTACACATTCAACACTAATACACACAAGAAACCTCAAACTAGTGTTTCCAGACACTCACACTAACACACACATCCAAATGCTAACACAAACAGACACTCACGCTAACAAAATTAGACATACTAACACTCAGTAACACAACAAACTAACAGACCCACGCCGACTAACACACACATACCCAGAAACAAAAACATACTTACCGAGACACACACACTAACATACCCAGACGTACATATACAAAGGCTAACACCCCAAGGCGCGCTCAAACACTAACATACCCAGACACACAAACACACACTAACATACCATCCATACACATACCTCTAACACACAAATGCACAAAGATGCACACAAACTTACCCAGACACACATTTACACATAACCAGACACACGTACAGACATGCACACGCACACACAAATCCAGGCAAACATGCTAACAAACTAAGACACAACATACCTAGAAAAACCCAAACACACATACCCAAACACACACATAACCGGACATGCACACACACATACCCAGACAGACGCATGCCACTCATTTACAGTCTTCAGCTTGCCTTAGGACTTATCTCTTTATCCCTACTTATGAAACATGCTGCTGGGTTTCTTGGGGGGCAATTGTCCCGTTGCCTCCCTGGATCTGCCCATGTTACATATATGAATATGTTTTTTAAGCCCTACTTGCCCTGAGAAATTTGTGTGGGTACACTATATGTGAAAGAGGGAAATAACTTTTGAAGAAAGACATTACAAAAAAACTAAATTTGCTTGGTTTTGTAGTATAAAATAGCCCTGGTCTTTAGGGGGTTAAAAAAAAGATTTTTCACTTGTCTTTAATATGAAAAAAGTCATTAATTCATGCATTAATTCATGGAGTGCTGTGCAGAATTATGATCCTCTAACCTCCTTTAGTGAGGGTGTGTATATGAACAAAACCACTGGTGACATCCATCATACCTACTTACTCCAGAAGGTGGGAACTCACACTTTTGTCTGTTTGTGATCCTTGGAGTTACTAAATGAAAACATTTTCTATTTTCAGACAGGTAAAGGCAAGATCGCGGTTGCAATAAACCTAATAATTAGATCAAGCAGTTTAATAGGAAGGGAGGGGTAATGTGCTTTTTGGGTAACAAAACAGAGAAGAAAAGTAATTCTGTATTTAAATTGACTCAATTAAAATGGTGCATTGCTGTTCTCATAAGGCTTTGCTCTGTCCATGAAGTATGATGACTGCAGCTTTTACGCTACATTTCTACCAGACAAATGTAAAGTCATTGCATCAGTGATGAATAAACACAAGCTGTTTGTACTTGTTTCTGCTTAACTCCTTCATGGCCAAGGATAAAATCAAGTTGAAATTTCTCCTCTGGTGAATAAGACCCCTTTGGAATCCAAGCTTTAGTAGGCCAATGTATCAGTCGCTCTACCCTCTTGGCATTATGCAATGGTGAAAGCATAGCATTAATGCAATACTGTATACAGGACACTAAATGCTAGATCTAAAGGCTGTAGAAAGAGGAAAAAAAAGATTATCCTGCAGATTGGGTGTACAGCTCCTGGTTAAAAAAGGGTGGCACAAAAAAACCCCAAGGACCAACAAGTGTGCCACGATGACTCAAGTGTATAACTAAGGTGTGAGCTAGAGGTAATGTTGCAATTATTAGATCTTTGGGTGTGCTTTATTTAGAATAAACGTCACAAAGAGTACATTTCAATAAAGAAAATGCAGATAAGAAACTAGCGAGGGACTGGCTGGGTGTGAGCACCATCAAGGTACTCTAAGGTGTTATCCGAGGTGGCCCAGCATGCATATCTGTATAGAGAACGCCAGAGAAGTCACAATCTCCCACAGATGGCTCACATGTCAGCGGTAACGCGGCCTTCCCTCCTACGAAGGTTGCCATCAAAACACCCTGTACAGTTCGGATTAGGGCCAGAAACAGCTAAATGACTTTGTAGTTAGCCTGGCAATGGCATATGGCTGGGTGCAGGCATAGCCCTCCAGTGATGGTATAGGTCAAGAGCAAGCACTGATTTTGTGGTCAGGCTTATCAAATGGCGGAATATGGGCTTTTGCCAAAGGCACACCAAGCTGCGGAGGGTCATTCTGGTAATGCCTTGTCGATCCTTGGCTAGCTATTTGTTTGGGGAAAGGGTGGAAGGCTGGTTGAATTTTTAGCCTACCCCTTAGGCTCAGGTGTCATGCCAGATGCAGGATGATCTGAACGCTGAGTGCACAGTTATTCCAGGCCGCCGTCAGAAATCTTGGGACCCAGTACAGGCTTAATGCCTGGGCCCCCATGCCCCTTCCATCAGCCCACCCAATGTCCATCCCTCTGTCCCACCCATTGCCCCACCATAAGCACACCTTATGAGAGCAGTGGGCCAAGGGTTAGTGGTGCCTGGGTGCAATATTTCTTTAGGGCCCCTGTATAACTAACACGCATACTAACATGCAAATTCGCTCTAACACTCACTAACTGTAACACAATAGAGTTACATACGCACAATCGTTCTCCTGCTCCTTCTTTTACTCTCCCAGGTGCCACTAACTCTTGGCTCACCCACAATAACACCATACAGTAACACACACGTACATAAACATACAATACATAACATCCTTACTTCTACACACACAAATACTAACATACACACAGTAACATACTTAAACACACTTACATACTTATTTACACGTATACACAACCTACCTTTTTTGGCTCAGGAGGGGGGTAGGCTGATGCCTCAAGGTTGTCACACACTGTCTATTTCTGAGAAATGACATCACATCCCGGTGCTCAGACTCAGTGTGTTGGGCCTGAGGAAGTGCGGCCCACAGCGCTGGCCTAGTGGTATGCCCCAGGGCAGGGGGTTGTGTGGGGCTGGTGTTGAGCCTCCAATATACCACTGCCTCTACTCCCTCTATTTTATCCCCCCTTGATGTCAGCCCTGGCCGCATTACCATGTATGTCCTTTTTTAAATAGTAAAAGTGACTTTGATTGCCATAACCTTATGTTTGTGTCTGTTATTTTGCTTGTTAACATGCTGTTATCTGTATCCTATGGGTATTACAAGGAGCCCTGCTCAGGGGTACATTGTGGGGCACATACATCTTGGATGTTAGGAATCCCTACAATCAACACATCATTAAAAGTGATCTGATTAACATTTTTCGCAAACCTCTTGCACAAGTCACGAAATGGAAATATAACTGAGTAGTTCCATGTAAGCCGTCCACTTGCCAACAAATCAGGTTATTTAAGGACGTGCAGAGGTGTGGGCAGGAGTGTTAATGACTTCAAAAAAACCGACACCAAAACAGTTTGTTTAAGTAATATTTTTACATTTCAAGATTATTTGGAAAACTACTTCGATTTACTTTTTTCTCCTGTTTGGAGTCTCTTTTATGAGATAACAGTTCATGCTTTTAGATCTTTAAACCTTCCCTCAATACAATGTTTCCAGAACCAGGTTTTTATACAGATATTACATCCAGGATGGCAAATGCATCTTAAATTAAATGAGAGTTATTAATATGTAATAGGAATGCAGAAAATAATAGCAGATTGAGTGACATGGCTCTTTGTTTCAGGTGGATTCTCTCAGACGGTGCTTTTGTTACTGTTAAGTTTGTAAAATATTATAAAAATATTCAGATGATATAATAATAATAATGTAATCACTGCTTGGACCCGAGCTGGCATTCCCTCGGTAATCACATGAAATGACAGGCCTGCTCACTCAGCTCTGCCACTTCAAACGGTCCGGTGCCATAACCAGAGGGCAGCGCCCACCTACATCCCACGAGCTCCAGCTTCTGATTGGCTGGCTTATTAAAGGGTGGGAGTTAGGATCTCACGTTTTCCGCGCCCTCTCAGACACAGTCTCCATTTTTTTGAGTCCGACTCCCATCAGCAGATCCATCATGCCTACCTTCGTGATCAACACCAACATTTCCCGGGACGCTATTCCCGAAAACCTCCTTTCTGAATTGACTCAGCAGCTGGCTAAAGCTACAGGCAAACCGGCCGAGGTGCGGGCTGGGGGCCAAAGGAGTGGGGGTCTCATGGGCTGGAGGTAGTCCTTGGGGGGGGGTCTTTGGGGGGCATCTCGGGAGCATTGCTCAGATGGCAGATGCTCTGTGGGGATAATAGTAGAATGGCATGGCGTAGGTCAGTTCCCAGCACTGACATGTTTATTAGGGTTAACAGGACTGCTGCTTCTTCCAGCAGCTCTGAGCTGCTGCATGATCTTTGTTAGAATGCACAGCCAGGTGGGGGGGGTGTCAGTCTGTGGCAGGGCCTGGCAAGCAATCTACTGTGTCAAAAAAACCCTAAATAATTCTAAAGGTGTTTTTTCTATTTGGTGTATACAGCACCTCCATTTCGTCATTACCATGATGTTTTACAGTTACGTGAAGCGATTTACCTTCCTCTCTGGTAATCAATTCAGTTACCCTTTAAACCCTTTATTAACATGTATTTTTACGCCCTGTGTCTTTTTTAAATTGACTGCTTGCGGTTGCTGATGGGACGCTTGCTCCCTGTCTGCTTCAACAAGAATAGCTATGGCCAAAGGGAATATTCAAATAATGCTAATTACTTTGGTAAAACTGTAGTTCTGGAACCGGGTAAATTATTACCGCACAACTATCATCAATCCTCAGAGGACGCACCATGTAAAAGGTACATATGCCCTGGGAGTATAGCCTTGTATTCAGCATCAAGGACTACCGATGAATCAAACATGTTCTAATATTGTGTGCTCATCTATACATCAATACTGGAGTAATGCATTATACACAGAAAACGAACAAGTTATATGCATAGCGGGTGGGTGGCTGGCTGTCAGATTTGTTTCTTGTAGAGGGTTCAAGGTGGAGTAAAGCTGGTGACTTGCTGTTTTAGATTCGTCTAACAGACTGTAATGTATAACATCCTGTGTAACCTGCTTTCTTGTCCCTGTTTGTGCTGCAGTACATTGCTGTGCATATCCTGCCTGATCAAATGATGAGTTTTGGGGGCTCAACGGACCCCTGTGCTCTCTGTAGCCTGCATAGTATTGGCAAGATTGGGCTGTCACAGAACAAGAGCTACACGAAACTGCTGTCTGATATTCTGAGCAAACAGCTCCACATACCCCCTGACAGGTGAGAGATGTATGTCATGCATTCCGACATCTCATGGCAGGCGTCCTTTAATTCTCCCGTCTTCTGTGGTTACCTCTGTTATATATCGAACAGCTGATGACAAGGCAAAAAGGTGGACATATATATGCACATATATACATTAGTGATTTTGGTTTTAAACGTGGTTTTGCCCAAAAAAAATAGAATAGTCCTGCTGATTGGACCATAGCATTCATTGTTGATAAGACCACCTTTTAAACCAGAACCACATAACCCCTGATACCTGTAAGAATATTTGCTAAGGCTGGTCTCGAGCTTGATTCCGGTATTGGCCCAGTTTGTGCTTTTTTTCCCCCTCCTGCCAAGCCAAATTAACAGCTTGACTAGCCTTGGTCAACCATAACCTCCAACATTTTAGGTGTCCAAACCAGGACACCATTGTTGGAGGTTGTAGCCAGAGGTGAAGGAGCCTCCTTTCAGCTCATAGCTACAGGGTTTCACAAGGTGTCCCTGTAGGAGCTGCGATGGACATCTCTTCTGCAGAGGACCATGAGAAGGTGTGTATACACAATGAAACATCAATTATGTTACCATTTCGGATGTTTTGTGATAAATATTACATACGTATTCCTAACAACCACGAGACAAAAACAAAACAATATAAAATAATTCACAATAAAGTTAATGATTTAACTTTTGTTTTCTTTTCAGGTGTTACATCAACTTTTATGATTTAAATGCTGCTAACGTGGGTTGGAATGGCTCTACATTTGCCTAATGATATCGCCTGCAGCCATGGGGCCAAGGCTACCAGTCATCCTTCAAACGTCTTCCCCAGATCTCACTGTTAAACATTCCCTCTTCAATAAAACATCTATCTGAAATGTTACATTGTGTTTGTATTTTTTTTTGGGGGGGGGCATCTGCAATGCATCACAGAGCATATATTGAGGTTTGGTGGAGAACAGAAGTTAAAGTGTGGTTTATTATATTTGTATGCGACCTCATAGTAAAGCCTGAAAATGTTTCCCAATGGCCCCAAAGGGAATCTTTTGTTTTTAAAGGAACTGTCTAGTGTCCCAGGCAGTCAGTTGAACAAGTAATACATATTAAAGTACTCTGTAACAAGCTGAGTTTCCATCCTGAAACCTGTATGTTTAAAATGAAATAATCAACATGCCTTTAGGAGAAGCTGCAGTACACTGCTTTCTCTGTAGTCACATGTTTCATGCCACTGAAATCAATGGCCAGCACTGGTGTTGACTGGCGGTGAGCATATCTGCAGAATCCCTTTAAGTCAGTAATTATTTACTGCAACAGGCTTTGTTTGGAAATATTTGTATTATGATGTTTATACACTAGCTTTAGAGCACTGTGATACATTTGTACCCAGAAACAAACATTCAAAGCGCTTGGAAAAGAATGGCTGGGGAGGAAAAAGGAGACAGGAGTGTTTGGATTCCATAGTGTTTGCTATGCATATGTGCATACCTGGGAACTCTTTAGGTTTTACCCGAAGACTCTGGGAGAAGCACCGCTTCTCCGGGACCCCACCGAAAAACTCAAGGTGGCAGGATCCCAGTTAAACAGCTGTGTGTCCCGGGACTTCCTGCCAGCATCCCCGAAAAGAGGACTCGGGGTAGCCAGAGCCATACAGTTCCCAGGTATGCATATGCAGAAATGCTACCAAGACAGGAACAAAGATTAGCTACAGGAAGCTGGCTAGAGAGGAAGTGAATAAAATACTAGTTTAGCTCATCCTTATACATTGACCACGATGACCAAAATGTTTTAATACTGCCAATTGTGATTACTTAAAGACCCACAAACCACTATATGTACGAATTTTGTCTCCTTTAGAAGCATGCTACGTACTGTTATATATTGCGTATACACCAGTACCACGTACCCTGCAAAATTGAGTTTTAAGACATATAGTAACTCACTAGGCAGAAGAGGGTGCTGGATGTCCATACATTACTGATGTGAAAGGGACAGTTTAATGTCCCCGGCAGCTTCACCAAGGAAGAATGGATATTAAAGCACTTTGTGAGAACATGCATGATTTAAGAGGTTTTTAAAGAGTTCATACGATGGCTGGAGCATCACCTAAAATACATTTTAGAGAAGAGCTACATAATCTACATGTATCGTCATGTACCATTTGCAGGTTTAAAACACGTATTACTTCCTGATGTGTCATGTGCTGGGACATTTTAACCACGTCTTCCTCGACTCAATTGGTTTGCAAGCAAACATTATTCAGATCGTCTGTCCCCTACCAACATACGGCATAAGACTTGTATGCACGCACGCTACAGTACGCCAGAGGGCGCTCTATTTGGCTACGGCAGTGAGTCCTCTCTCTGTTCTGTCACCATGCTAATGATGTCATCAAGTCGCGACACTCCATGCTGTGTCTTGCTGTGAACCGTAGAAAAGTTGCAGTTTGTTGGATTTAGCTGTGAAAACCGGAATGTCGCTGTTTGTCATCAACAGGTGCGGAAAGACAGACAGACTGTATTGTACTGTACTTTACTATCAAGCGGTTTTTCATGATTTAAGATTCACACGTGTATTTCGCGTTGAACATACATTAAGCTCTCGTACGCATCATATATTTAAATTATTCACTGCTTAGCAATGCGGTCGAGCTGTTGTCTGGTGCGCACTCTAATAAACTAATCCTAGTAGCAGACTGTAACTGTGACCCGCGTTGCAGTGTGTCTAGCTTTGTTAGTACATCAGATCCGTATCTGAATGAGCGTTAAGCATGTTTTTCCCAAACATCCCTATTTCCTCCACCGATGTCCTTATTTTGTATGACATCACAATGTTTGGTGCTCCACAACCATAAGAGGCAGAATAATGTGTATAGAAATGGCGATGTCTTTCTAAATTAAATATACTAGTCAACCATATACATATTACATATTATTGCGTTCAGTAGGTTACATACATGGTAAAGCCACATTATTTTATTTACTTTTTTCATCTTCAGGTATCTTGGAGATGAGGTAGATTCATCAGAAGACCGCTCCAAAGCATTGCTGGAAAAACTGCGTGAGCAAGCCAAGAGCAGACAGCTACAACTACAGAAAGAACACCAAAAAGCTAAAGAAGACCACAAATTCAGCCCCATCATAACAGAAAGTGACCTTACAACAGTCACCACACCTAGTGATAATGGAACAGAAACAGAGACACCCAGAAAAGCTAAGAAAAGAAAGAAGAAACTCGATGGAGAGGGGACTGCAGGCGAGGAAAGCCAACAACCAGAGCAAATGCAGGAAGAAGTAGAGCACACTGGAGAAGTAAAAAGAAAAAAACGGAAGAAGAAGGATCACAATAAAGAAGAAACAGAAGAACTAAAGGACAGAGAATCCAAACAGAGTGAGGAAAGCCAGGAAGAAGAGACAGCAAAGCCAAGCGTAGATACCACAGAACCCAGAGATATCCTTCTTGGAGACTTTGAGACTAAAACTGTACAGAAGGTGAACTTAAGAAATTGTGATTAACTTTGAGGCCAACTGTAATGCAGGCTAGGAACCTCCAGTTAGTGGGTAGATAAAAATAATTTACAGTAAAGTCTCATTTTAGGTAACTGATTATTGATCTGATAGTGGTTACAGATTTTTTTTAGTTTACAATATTTTATTTATAAATGATTCTTTAAGACACTAATCATTTTCTCACCAATCAGCCTGTGATCTAATCTGGTGGGTGCGTATTATACATAGGTACTTTATTTTTTCCTACAAAACCTAAATTATATACACATACTCTTCAAAACTTCTTGTTTCTAAAAATTTGAATCATGGTTACAACATGCCAAAGTAATGCATTCACCGCTGTCTATCATTCTATTTGTAGCCTCGTGATTGGTTCAGTGTATGTATATATATGTATATATATATATATACATATATATGTATATATATATATATACATATATATATACTGTCTGTGTGTGTGTGTGTGTATCTAAGAGTGGATCATCAGTATTTGTTTTGTGCTTTGTTTGTGAAGGTACAACCGGTACTGCCCCATTGGTTGTCACAACCTAATCTTGTCCACAAAGATATCAAACAGAATTTAGTTCGCATCCAAGATGTTCCTGGTTTACATCCCAAAATTCTGAAAAAGCTGGAGACCAACAAAGTTACATCTTTTTTCCCAGGTAGGTACAACTGCACACACCTACTTACTTCTTGCTCCTTTTTTACCTTTGTAGTAAATATATATATTCCGCTCTCTTCTCTTAATCACCTCCATTAGTTCAGGCTGAAGTTATACCTGCCATCTTGGAAAGCACATCCAATGGCTTCCTTCTGGGCAGAGGTGGTTATAGACCCAGTGACATGTGCGTGTCTGCGCCCACAGGTAGTGGAAAGACTTTGGCGTTTGTCATCCCCATAGTGCAGGTGAGTCTGAGTTAGACTGTGTGCGCACTTTGCTCTCTCTTCAGTCTACAAGCTCTGACTTAAATCTGTTTTTCCCCATCAGGCTCTCTTACAGCGTGTAGTGTGTGAGGTGAGGGCACTTGTTGTGTTGCCCACCAAAGAGCTGGCCCAGCAGGTAATGCATTTTAACAACTGGTCTGTTCTTCCTCCCAAGTTATTTAGTCTGACTCCTCATTTTCCTTACCAGGTCTGTAAGGTTTTCAACACATATGTGGATGGAACAGGATTGAAAGTTGTCATGTTGACTGGTCAGAAATCCTTTCCTAAAGAGCAAGAATCTCTGGTGCAGAGGACGTGAGTTTTCTGTTGACTTCCCACTTTTTAATATTATAAATTCAATACAGTGTTTACACTTTTCCCCCTCCATTTTCATTAGGTTACAGGCCCTTTATTTCAAGTAATATTTTATTTGGGGGGGTTCTTTTCACCCCTCCTTTTCTATTTTTTACCCAATTCACATTGTTATTTGACATCTTTATATGTAACATTCTTTTTTGATGCTTGGCTGTTCTTTTTTTCTTTAAGACTCCTATTATACCCCACTTTTCTTTTTTACTTTCTTTCCCTTGCCTTGACTTTTCTTTGTTTTGCCCATAGTGTATCTGGGTTCTGCAGCTTAGCAGATATACTTGTGTCCACCCCAGGACGACTGGTTGATCACATTCAGCAAACAGAAGGATTTAACCTGAGACATCTACGCTTTTTGGTGAGCTGATATTATCATGTTCTTTCAGGTTTTAATATATAAAAGTAGCCCTCAAAATGATTTAAATAAATTTGCAGAAGTACCAGGATCTTGGCGTATCCAGTCCAACAACCTGAGCCAGTCAAGGGGGCTTTATGTGGAATGACCTGTAACATTTTAATGTTAGTGATCATAAGCGGTCTCTCGATGATCTGAATATCATGTATGCGGTATTTTGACTCATCTACATTTATATAACTTTTCCATGTAGGTCATTGATGAAGCAGACAGAATGATTGACAGCATGAATCAGGACTGGCTCCATCATGTGACCAAGGCTGTTTTCCTGATGGAACCGAGCGCTCCCAATATGCTGTTTTCCAGGAAGGAACCTGGGACCCAAACAGCAGCCAGGTGAGTCTCATTTGTCTTGGCAGTCTCAATTCTATGGAGTTTGGTTTAAGAGCATCTCCGGTAATTTTTTCACTTTGTTTTTGCAGCTCTTGTCATTGTCAAATACCTCTGCAGAAGCTGCTTTTTTCAGCCACACTGACCCAGAATCCAGAGAAACTGCAGCAGTTAGGCTTGTACCAGCCACGGCTTTTCACCTCTGTTCACAAGGGACAGAGCAAAGACCTTCCTGAAGCGAGCAGCAAAACCGGAAACTATTCCCTTCCAGAGGGGCTTACGGTGAGCAGCTTGGAGTTAGCACAGCCTGCTCCATTTGGAGCATAGGGTTCAAAAAAATGTAACTAATAACATACATGTGTTGTCTAGATGCATAAGGGTGGTTCACTAAACCCATGTACTGCTGTGAGATGAAACATTTACTCTTGCCAGCTTAATGACATGTTATGAAGGGGCAAAACTCAAGTGAGCACTGCATAACACTTAGCTTGTGTTGTAAGCTGATAAAATAAGATGCAAGTATCTCGTGCATCTCTGTCAATACAACATTCTCATTGTAGCCAAACAGAATTGCCACAATGAGTTTATAGCATCAGTTTTGTTAGCAGGGCTAGACATATGACCAGGGATCAGGACAGTAAGCTTTAGGCTAATGTAGTTCATATTTAGGAAACATGAAATTGCCCTAATAGAAAACTAGCAGGTCATTGAACAAAAGTCTAAATGTGTATCGTTGTGATGTAATAAGTGTAAAGACTGGAGTATCCGTGTAAAGTTCATGGAATAATAATTATAGCTCTGGAATTAGTTTTAAAGAACAGAACAACATACTTCAGGTGAGGCGCTAGTGTGAATCATTAGGATTGCAGTACGTGTAAAGACAGTGACAGAAAAAATACTGGAGATTTTCTTTCCAATTCATTTGTCTTGGTCTCCTCTGCCAACACTATTTTACAATTTGCAAGCCAATTGCTGGAAGTGGAGTGTTCGTTTGTCCTATTTGACATTTATCCTTGATGCCTCCAATATTTGGTAAAACAAATCCTTCATGGTTTACCATTTTTTTTTTTATGTCGATCTCTTATTTAGCAATATTACATCCCTTGCAACCTGAATAGCAAGCCTTTAATCCTCCTACACTTTCTGCTCACCTTACGTTTCTCCCGTGTCCTCTGCTTCACCAACTCCAGAGAAGCCTCCCACCGGTAAGCGATCAACCATTTGCTCTTGCGCAACTTGGAATGGTCCTATAATGATCTGAAACTCTATATCTGATGCAAATTGCAGTTATAAAATGTTGCTTACTTTTATTGAAACTAACTTAAATTGTATGTCCATTACATCTGTTAATAGTCTTGCTATTTTTTGTATCTCACAGTTTGTTCTTGCTCATAAAAAGCTTTGGCGGGATCAATGTGGCTGAGTTTTCTTCCCGCCTCAGCCCGGGTGAGAGGAAGAGGACTTTGAAGGAGTTTGAGCAGGGAAAGTTTCAGCTGTAAGTGTTAGATATTCTATACGGTCTCTACTTGCTGATATTTCATCTCTGTTCTTCAGGGCCAAATGTGGAGGTAAATTCATATGTGGACAACTCTGTGATGACGCTCTCTGTTTTGGTTATATAGTGGGCACATAATACCACCACCAAACAGAGGCATTGCATTGGCTCAGTTTCCAGAAAAGAGCAGCTGGGACAGTTAATGGGGCAAAAATGTCTTGCTCTCAGGACAATTTCAGCCAAAGCAGGACAGTTGGCAGCTCTGATTTAATTTGACTTGTAAGTTTATTTTCCGACCATTATGAAAGTGGCAAAGACTTAGTAATACATTTTCTTTTAAAGGCATAACCGGTTTAAATAGGCCAGGTAGAACTCAGTGCATACTATTAAGCAGGAAAGCCAAATTGACATTCAAAGGATATCAACACGGCATGGCTTAGAAGCAGAGCTAAACAGGAAAACGCCACAAGCAGCACTCTAACGGTTTCATTAGAATCTTGTAACAAAGTATCCATTACCCGCAACAATTAGATTTAACTCAATAGGGAGTGATAACAAAACCCCTGTTGACCCCTTAAGGACAATAGGGGTTATTACTCGTAGTATATTGTGGGACAATGGCTATTTTAACATTTTTCGGTGTTCCTGTTTAGCTGTGATTTTCTTCTTTCTCATTTCGTGCTCCCACACATATTATATATTGTTTTTTTCAGGACAAACAGGGCTTTCTTTAGATACCATTAATTTTATCATATCATCTAATTTACTATAAAAAATGATAAAATATGGGGATTTTTTGTTAAAAAATTACTTTTTCTCACTTTTTAAACAAAAAACTTTTACTCATCTGCAAAAACGAATGAAAAAACCTGCTAAATAGATTCTACTATTTGTCCTGAGTTTAGAAATACCCAATGTTTTTATGTTTTTTTTGCTTTTTTCTGCACGTTATGGGGCAATAAGTACAGGTAGCGTTTTGCTATTTCAAAACCTTTTTTTCCAAATCTGGTAATTCTTCCCCCCATGTGCCATTTCGGGTATCTTTGAAGCCGGCCAATGCAATTTACCCCATCAAGTCATATATTTTTAAAAACTAGACACCCCAAGGTATTTCACATGCTGGTAATTTAACCCTTTCCATGCACTAATTTTACCACCAGCCTTTGTGAAACTTTATGGTAGTACATTTTTTTGTATTTTTTTCACACACGTTGTACTTCAGGTATAAATTTATCGCTCCTGGTATATGTCCCTGTCAAACAACACCCCAATATGTGTTCAGTAAATCTCCTGAGCGCAGTGATACCCCACATGCATGGGTTTGTTGGGTTATTTGGGAGGTAAAAGGCCGCCTTTGTGAGGTGTGTATTTTTTGGCCATTTAGACATCTGATCCTACTGTCCCCATGTCCCATATTTGGGACACCTTTGAACCCGGCCAATTCAATTTATGCCATCCACTCATGCATTTTTTAATACGAGACACCCTATGGGCATTTGTAATGCCAATATTTTAACTCTTTCCATGCTGGAATTTTTGTAAAGATAAAGAATTTTAGGACTTGCTTATTCATTTTTTTTTTTTTTTGGTGACAGTGGGGATTTTTATATGTTACCATATTATTTTTTTTTTTTTTTTTTTTAAAAAGTAATTTTTTTTTTTTTTTTTTACTAATCACTCATAAGTGAGCTGGGCTCCATTTACCTTGCATGGTTGGATGCAGTACCTGCATTCAACCTGCAGGAGGAGCTCGAGAGTTCACAAGAGGGTCTGGATAGACCCTCTATGAACTCAAATCTATTGTTGATGCCATCCTGTGGATGCTGCAAAGCCGTCGATCGCGGCGAAAACGCCGCGTTCGCGGCAATGCAGCTATTTAACGGCAGCCCGTACATGTACGGGCATTGTCGTTATCTCGTTGCACGGCAACCCCGTACATGTACTTGGATTGTCGTTAAGGGGTTAAGGTGGTGAGAAGCTCATATTATAAATTCAGCAATATCAGTTTTGACCATCAACAACTGTGTGAACAACGTCCACTGCTCTCCTGCATATGATAGGATGGTTTATTCACTCACTGTCATCTCTACCAAGGCTGATCAGCACAGATGCAACCGCAAGAGGAATCGATGTCAAGGGTGTGAAGTGTATCATTAATTATGATGCTCCCCAGTTTATTCGTACATATATTCACAGGTAAGATCTCTTCAGTTAGTTGCCGTACACTCTTAGTGACATATAACACACACACACGGTTTGCTTCCTGCTTTGCGCAAACATATTTTGGGCACATATTTAACATCCTTTTGTGTAAGATATTCTGATGCTTTAACATTATCAAAGCACAGTTTTACTTTGCTAGAAAAGTATTTCGTGTTTGCTAATATGCCCAGCGTAGTTACTAAATATATAAATTATATATATATATATATATATATATATATATTGTGTGTGTTTTTGTGTTCACATTTATATTGTAATTGAATAGCTAAGTTCCCGCCATTTGATGGATATTATAAGTTATTGGTAGAAAGTATTTCCCATGCAATGCTTTAAAAGCAGTAGCATCAACAGCCATCAATGTTATTTTGTTTATAATTGGAACACCTTACTACTTGATGGTGATGACGTCATTTAACATTTTGCATCAGAATGACTGTTTTATGAAGTAGCCCCTATGTCTCACTTATGTATATGCACACAGTTTACCAAATATAATATCAGATAGTTGTGAGCTCATTGGTTTCATGAGAAATTCAAGAAGGATTTTCAACCTTTTTTTTTTTTTTTTTTTTTTACACAGAATAGATCCCTCAGTGATGGATCTTTACATTTCACACACCTTAAATTTCATTTTATATATATATATATATATATATAAAATGTGTGTGTGTGTTACACTACAGTAAGTTTAGAAGTACAAATAACATACATTATGTGTGTTTTTGTTTGACTCAGGGTTGGGAGGACAGCCCGTGCAGGAACAGCTGGTTTGGCATTTACAATGCTTCTGAAGGTCCAGGTAAAAATAGCAGCACTGACCTGTTCTATTATCATTTTGAAAACCATGCATATTTAGGTATTTGTTAAATATTGGTTTGATTCTCCCAGGAGCAAAAATATTTCAATATGATGCGAGACGCTGGTGCACCGGAGCTGCAGAAACAGTTGGTGAAAAGTGAGAACCTGAAGCAGTATGTGGAGCGATACGAGGAAGCTCTAACTCAGCTACAGAAAGCCATCCAGGTACAAGGCTGTGGAAATGCAAGAGTGCCCTAATAGTTCTCATTCTCTCTGTACTAAAAGTTGTATTCTTATTCACCATACCCATTCTTTCTGTGTGGTCTTGTGTTAACTTTTCTGTTTACTAAAAGTAAAGTTGAAAGGAGAGTTTGGGTTTCAACTTGACTTTAATATACATTTTGAAAAGCCCTGTATGACGTATATCTTTTTCTTCCTTGAATACATTATCCAGGGCCAGCTCTTGTTGGAGAAACCTACCAGTGTTGGCCCTTCGTAATGATCAGTGAGTTAAAAACGTAAACTCCCCTATTGGACTAACTCATTTTTTTTTCTTATGACAGGATGAGCGAGCCCAGAAGCGCTCCTGATCAAAGACTGCTTCCTGGATGGAAGGAACTGCTGCTGATAGCTGTGCACTAGCTCCAACTGATGTACCTACCAACTCAAAGTTGAGGCTAAATTCATAGACTGTGGCTTTGCACGCGGACCACAAGATCATTACTATACTCTTGGGGGTATAAAAGATTTGTTCCTGTGTCTTCTGGCTTAAATTTTCATAATGGACATGAAAATGTCCCCTCTGGTACAAGAGGGGAATTTACTAGAGCAGTTTATGGTTGAGAGATGCCGTTTGTTGGAATAAAGGCACAAAAATCCGTTTTACACATTTGATGTATTAATGCCTCATATCAGTGTCACAACACAATTTTCAAGGTGCAAGGTTTTTTGCTTTTTTTCTTCACACACAGCAATACATGCAGAGATAATGGAGAGTTGTCATGGCTGGCATTATAAAAAATGTATATCAATTACCAGCCAAAGCCAGCGCAAACAAAAAAGTGCAAAGACGGTCCAAACTGCAAGCACAGCCATTGGTGATCGCTCATTGTACTATGCAATGGAAATACACCCAATGATGTGTGCCCAAATTGGACCATTTTTGTGGGCAGTCCAAGCATTGAGACCAATGTCTTTTTTGACATTTAATTTAGCCAGAGGTATTGTGGTTTTCGCTGAAGGTGAAGATTGTACCACATAACGCTACAGGGGATCACTGGGTCCCTAATCTTCCTTCTGGAGTTACCATTCCCTAAAAGGAAATGTGCCTCCCCTCCCTAGCCAAAAGGCATCCTTTTCTGGCATCTTGGTAACAACCAAAAGACCCATCTCGCACACCAAAAAGTCTTCACCAGCCCATCTCCACTTGGGCATTTTCTTTGCTTACAAAAAGCAAATAATTAAGCTTAGTGACACACGTGTACTGTGCACTAAAGAAAACAAAAAAGCCCCACCCCATACCTGGCTTTATAAAAATGTATCTCTCACCTGCCAGCCATAAGCCGTTCTGATGAGTTAAACATAAAAAAGGGTCTGGGTGTAATTTGATGCTTTTAACAAACCACTCAAGTGTACCCTCACAAAAGCACCACAGTGATGAGTGCCCAGTTGGACCTAATCCATGAGCTCCAAAAATACCTCAAGCTTCTATTTGTATGCATCCTTAAGGTCAGTGGATCAAGTTTCTTTCTCTTGCAGTTTTTTTTTATCTGAAGCCCAGAAGTTCAGTGTTTAGATGTGAGGTGGTAAAAAGTAGTGGTGCCAAAGTCTCCTACTAAGGGCCACAATGCCTGCAGGAGGGCTGGATCTTCTTGGCTTCTCTCTGTAAAGAAGGACCCAAAAGGGTACCACGCTTCCCACACCAAATCTTCAGGGGGTCTCGCTCCACTATAGCTATTTTTAGTGTGCAAATACGGTGATCTGCACAAAGGGACGGAAGGCAAAAGGTGTCAAAATGATGTTTTGCTTAAAGTGGCCAAAGTCAGTGCATCGGCCCTACACGAAAACATACAAGAATTTTCCAGGGCTGTCCTGAGTGTCCTCGTCCTTTGGGTACATCTAACTCTCCCTCAAAAGAGTTCCCTCCCTTCAAAAAATCTGTAAAGACCCTCTTCTTTAGGGAACTGACAGTTTAACGCTCTTCCTCCCACTTACCTCCGGAAATTTATTTAATTAATTTATTTAACCAGTGTCTACAACAAGATACACTTATGTGGCTGATACAAAGTGTGGCACTTTTACCTTGTATACTCCTTTAAGATTGTATTTTTTTTTTTACGTAGGGCCTTCTTTAACTTTTGTTCTGTAATTCCAAATTACAACATTGGGAAACATGATGGCGCTATATAAATCAATAAGTAATGAGAGCTGAGTTTCGAACTTACTATAGGATACCTCCCACCTGTCCTAGTAGAGAAAGGACAGCCCTTCCTGTACCTCCTTGGGCCCTAAATCCTTCTGCCCCTCTTCTCTCTCCCAATATCTCTGGTTTCAGTGAGCTTAGAACATTTTGCGGGCACAGTGCTAAGCAGCCATTAGAGTCACATTAATGTGTGTGGAAACATAAAATATGTTTATAAATCAAATTAGGTAAATACATTTTTTTCTTAAACTTTATCAGTAAGCAAGGAAGTTACATAAAGAGTCTCAATAAGGCCCTACCTCTAGTCACACCTCTAACCCTAAACCAAAGGTCCCTCATTGGCTATTTGAAAAGTTGGGAGGTATGCTCCAAAACCTTCCTACTGCCCCCATGTCCTAATAGGACCATCTTTGAAGCCGGATAATTCAATTTACCCCATCAAACCATATATTTTTGAAAACTAGACACCCCAAGGTATTTCAAATGCTAGTATTTCATCCCTTTCCATGCATGAGATTCTACCACCAGCCTTTGCCACACTTTGTGGTAGTATTTTTTTTGGTATTTTTTTCACACAAATTGTAGTTTGGTATAAATTTATAGCTTCAGGTATACGTTACTATCAAACAACACCCAACAATCAATGTGTGTTCAGCAACATCTCCCGAGTACAGTCATGGGTTTGTCTGGTGTTTGGGGTTAAAAGGCCACATTTGGGAAGTGCGCTTTTTCCCCCCTATTTTGGTCACTCTGTGCCTATGCCCTATCTTTGAGCCCGGCCACTACAATTTACCCCATAAAACCATTCATTTTTATAAATTAGACACCCCTTGGGTATTTGAAATGCTTTGATTTAAATTTTTCCATGTCAGAATTTTTGGAAGATACAGCGCTAATTTTAGCACTTGCTCATAATAATAAACTTTATTTTTTTATTTTATTTATTTTATTCTTTTTGGATTTTTTTTTACATTTTGCTGGAACTGGATGGTTCCTCTGATGCATAATAATGTTTAAATGTTACCATTTTTTTTTAAGCTTTTTTTTTATATTATTATTATTTTTAAATATTTTACATAGTGATTAGAAAGCTAGGCTCCATTGACTTGTATGGTCAACCTGCAAGTGGAGCCAGAGTTCTCTAGAGGGTCTGGAGACCATCTAGCGAACTTTTTCAACTTTATTGTTTTTTTGTTGTTTTTTTTTTTTTTTTTTTTTACAGGGCGGCCACCATCTTGCACGTGGTGATCACTCCGCAGTGGTGGCTGTGACCGCTCTCTGATTCTCCACAACAGTCTGTGGAATCTCATATTTGGACTTTGGAAGGTTTGGCTCATAAACTGTACAGATCTGCCAGCTACTTGGTTGTGCCAATCCGTGTATACTGTTTCTGCGAACATCTTTCATCCCACCACTATGAGTTTTTATTAATATATTATTTGTATAATTTGTATCACAGCTACCTGGGCTTACTTAGTGTATAGGACTGTATAGCATGGGAGTTGTGACAGCAAATACAACCCATTGAGTTACTTATGAAAAAATTCAATTATCTGACAATGTTGAAATAATTGTAAAGTGCATTGACTGTTTAATAGTACAACAGTGTACACGGTGTTATGAGGTAATCACACAACTATTTTAGTCTTAATGTGTTTATATAATAGCATAATAAAGGTTATATAATCTTTTGTATGTATTACATTGAAGGATTTAACAGAGTTTCCCAGCTTTGTCAATACAATGGCATAATACCTGTAATAGGAGATAAGCATATTTACTTTCAACCTGATCTGTAATACCAGCTTCTCATGTTGTGATCCCACTGAGAGATAACCCATAAAGGGAAATTTACTGCAACAATATAACATTTATGAGGTCTATTCACTAAAGTTAGCCTAAGGATATCCTTGACATGAAACTTTCAAACTCTAACTATTCCCCATGATGGTGAAACTCGCTGAGGTATTTTGCTTTTTCAAATCTTCACCAGTTCCCTTGCAGCACAGTCAGGGTTTCTAACAAGTTGCTCATCTGGTGCTAAATCTCATGTTGTGTTGCTGAGTACAGACCAATGTTGTAATGATGACAACTCTGTGGCTAGTTGGTAGATTTGCAGAGCGCTCTAAGCACTCAAAGTGATTTTGATGTTTTCCACAGTATCTGTAATGGGCAATGTGATTCGCTACGGAGCCCCTGGAACAGTAGCATATCCATAAGGGGGCGAATGGTGAGGCTGCCTCCCCTGGGCTTCAGGGCCGCACCGAGACAGGTGCCATATTGTAATCTCCCTAAACAGCCCCGCTCATTGGGCAGTGGGCTGGTTAGGGAGAAAGAGGTACTGTATGACCCAGTGTGTTTGTGTGTAAGGGCAGTGTATTTGTGTGTATATGTGTAACGCATATGTGTATGGGCAGTATGCAGTGGCGCCGTGGCCCCCTACATCATGCTGTGCCCCCTCCCCCGTGTGCTCCGCCAATTGAAATGCCGTCTTTTTTTTGTGTAGCCTTGATTGACATGGAGGAGAGGGAGGGGCGCCAAGTGGTCGCTCAGGAATAAATTTTTTGCAACTGCTCGGCACCCCTCACTCTGCTACGCGAGGCCTGCCCCCCCAAATGAAAGTGTGAGTGTAAAGGCGGGGTGTGTGTATGTGTTTCTAAGCAGACGTACGTAAGGACAGTGTATTTGTACATGTGTGTTTGTAAGCAGTGTGTAAGGACAGTGTATGTATGTATGTGTATTAGCAGACATTTGTAAGGGCAGTGTATTTGTATATGTGTGTCCAAGGGCATTGTATAAGGGTAGTGCATATGTGTGTGTGTGCATGGACAGGTATGTGTAAGGGCAGTGTATGTGTATATGCGTGTTTGTAAGCAGGCGTGTAAGCGTAGTGTATGTTGTGAGATAGGTCAAGGATCGCCCCTCGCTGAGGTCAAGGGACAAGTGCCCGTCTTCATTCAAACCAGGCAAACAGCAGTAAGTTCGTGCAATCTGACAGGGTCAGGTTTATTAGAAAGGTTTCAAAGACAAACGAAATATAACAACACAGCAACAAAAGAAAATCTTGCCTGTCCGGCACTTACTATACAAGGGAATGTCCCTCACTACCAGCTGGAGAGCTTCTATCTGCCAACTTAACACAATACGTCCAGCAACCTTTACTCAAAAGTCTCTCCCACAGACCGGCTTTCTGTGTCCTCAGCCAGAGAGAGCTATCTGCCCTCCTGGCTTTCCTTTTATATCCACCCTCTCATTTACCTAAATTAATCACCTAGCAGGTGGAAGACTCTGGTGTTACTTCACATAGGAAAGGAACCTAGGAGAAACATACCTCCCTTCCACCACCAATCCTACATGAATGTCACAATGTGTATATGTGTGAATACACAGGCATTTGTATGGGCAGTGTATTTGTATATGTGTGTATGAGCAGGCGTAAGGGCATTGTATATGGTCAAGGCATATTTGTATGTATGGGCAGGCATGTGTAAGGACAGTGTATGTGTAAATATGTGTACGGACAGGTGTGTGTGTAAGGACAATGTATGTGTACACTGGCGTTACTACAGGGGTAGCAGCCACGACGGGGCCTGTTCCTCTAGGGGGCCCGGTGCAACCCCTTCTTCCTGTCTCCTCACCTATCCAGGTCGGAAGGGCCCTTTCTAAACTATTTTAAACCAGCACAGGGAGATAGGGGCGTATTGGGGGTCAGTGTATTTATGTAAGCATGGATGTGTACTTGTGTGTGAGCGAGCATGGATGTGTAAGTGGAGTGAGATGGAGTGTGTGTAATTTGTGTGTTTACATATGTTTTATGTTGGAAGGAGGGGGCAAGGGGCAAAGAAGGCACCAACTAGCTGTTGGGGGGCCCGGGGGAATTTTCACATCAGGGCCCGGTGGTTTCTAGTTACGCCCCTCTATTTGTCTATATGTCTGTATAGGCAGGGGGGTGTGTGTGTGTAAGGGCAGTACATATGTCTGTGTACGGACAGGCACATGCAAGGGCAGTGTATGTCTATGTATATATCTGGGCAGTGTGTGTGTGTGTGTATGTATGTATGAGCGGGTGTTTGTAAGGGCAGTGCATGTGTATATGCGTTTTATATCCTTGCCTGCCAGACTCAAAGCAACTCTCCCCTGCTTTCCCTTACATGTATACACATATGCATACTTATGTTGATGAACCCTTGCCTCACATGATTTATTGTTTGGGGGGGGGCATGGTAAACAGCCATTTCTCCATAGTAGTGCCAGAAATAAGTAACTTACATACATTATAGCCACCAACTACCTTAACCCTTATTATCCATTTATAACTAATCAAGAAAAGATCTTCTATTATTCCAGAAAAGCAGGAGCCTGAGTACCAACAATGGATGGATTGATATTCCACACCAAGGCTGTCTTTCATGCATCATTCCTGGAATGTTGGAACGTGGCCAAGATGTGAGGCCCTCTGTGTGCTGAAATGATTCCAGAGAGTAAAAGCTTGGAAAATGTCAATACAGAAGTTCACATGATGAATGAAATTCATGGTGCATTCATCCCAAAATGAAACATGTCTTAGTTTCATAGGAAAGACAGTCTTTCCTGGGCTAGCTTGGCACAGCTTTACTCGCGGTAACAGCTCTTGCACAAGTGGCCAAATGGCTACTATATAGTGCCTCTTTCAGTACTTGACAAGCCACTGAGTTTTAGCCAGGTTACTACTACGTCTGCCATTATGTTTAGCAAGAGGCTCACTAGGCCAGATGGGAGTTATAGAGTACTATAGCTTTACTTTCTCTGCACATTTACTGCACCTTTTTTTTATATTGCAAACCTACAGTTGTACTTCAATGTACTGCAGCTTTATTGCATTTGTAATTACGTACAAAAATAACTACAGTAAAACTGCAGTATAGTGAAGTACAAATGCAGTAAAACGGCAGTAAATGTGCAGTAATACTGCAGTAAAAGTGCAGTATTGCAGTTTTTTCATGTCCAAAAAACTGCAGTATTACTTCAGAAAAACTGCAGTAATTTTTTTCGTAAGGGTAGTATTTATTCTCTTTGTTATGTGACCTCATGGCGCTCCTGACTCCAAGAGTGGTCAGCTCGCCCCTAGTCTTTGATCTCATTTTAGATTCAGGATATCTATATGGCTATCCTATGTATGTTGAAATTCCCTTATGGTGTAAATCTCTGCCACTTCTGCCGGTGGGCTGTTCCAGTTATGTGAAATAAAGCAATGGGCAAAACAGAAAAAAAGTGATATTAAAAAAAATATACTTAGCAATGTATGTATGTATGTATGTATGTTCTACTTATCCACCACCCAATGAACATTCCATAAAACCTTCTGAGCTCCTAGAAAAGGAGTGCATGGATTGGGTCTCAAGGGAGGTCTGACCCTGGGAGATAGCCAGGATACAATCACAGATATCACTCCTTGATGGTCAAATCATTTTCCCAATAATTATAACGTTGATAGCTTAATCAATTTTATTTTTTGACATGGCCTTGTGTCCTTGTTTGGCCCATTTAATCTACACACTTCCATTCCTTATCAACAGACTTTTACCCTGCTTCTACTGCCTGCCCCGTCCACACACACATTTACACTAACAGTTCCGTAGGGTGTATTTAGTATACTAGTTGTTATTACGCCAGTAGCAGTAACGGAGCATTACCCTGTCATGCCAGACACTCCCCATACCAGATCTGGACTTGGACCGCGTCCCACCTGTCTGACCACTCCGGGCAAACCCACCGCTAAAGCGGACAAGGTAGCTATTATGTATCTATCTTTAGATGGCGCATTAACTCTTACTGTACTTTATCTCCATGGCCTCTGTCGTCGTGTAATGAGACCAAAGAAATTAAAGAGTTAAAGCGAAGTTCAAGCGCACCGTGCTTGGAGGGACTGTATTAGGTGGGCGGGGCTACCAGTACCTAGGTAGCCTGATATAAAAGCCCGTTAATAGCGGCTTGTTCTTTCTTCGTCTCTGTCTGCTTCGGTTGTGCGCTTTAGGCGATTTTTATTATTATAAAGTTATGGCGGAACTGAGTCTTTACCTGGACCTCCTGTCCCAGCCATGTCGCTCTGTTTATATCTTCGCCAAGGCCAATAATATCCCGTTTCAGTTTGCGGAGGTGCGACTCTTTAAAGGTAGGCTGTGGTATATGCTTGTCAGTCATGGGGATAAAGGGATTTGTATTATGTCAGTGAGTTTTAGCATCTCAAATTATTTTTTCCCATAGATATTAGTAGAACAGGCGGGAGGTTCGGGAAGAAATGTTGCTAAAGATGCGGTCAGCATATAGAGCTCTTTCTATGCATGGCTTTGACCCATTTCTATGAATGGGGAGGGCTGGTAACCTTCAGCAAAAGGGGGTCTGTCCAGCCAAGTGGCCCAGAAATATACCATCCCAGAATACATTCACAGACAACGTACTCCTTGTGTGCTATCTAGTCCTGTTCAAATCACACCCACAGTGATAAAATATACAAACACATAACAAGTACAGAAAAAGGGTCCAGCCGCCACAGAAATGTCACCAAGTCCTCTGTAGTCTAGACATCCTGGTTGCTGTATATATTATATATATAATGTGTACATATGTGCTATAAAACACCAGGCAGTCCCCCTTTTGTGCTAATGCTTGATCACATATCTGTCTCCCACATTTTGCAAAGTGATACATTATGACTTCTCTCTCAGTTCTTTATGAAAAAGCATGCAGTGGTGATAAGTACATGTTCCAGATTGTCAATGTTAATGAACTTTATGTCTGTAAGCATATTCCTTGCTAGCAGTCAAATGTAAATAAATAGCTCCAGACTCGAGCTCCCTCCTGGCCGGGTCCTGTGCTAGAGGTAGCCGGTTGGTGGAAGGAAAGCCAACTCAAAGAGATAAGGAGCGCTGCAGAACAGCACCTAGTTCGGGGGTTTGTTTTTAAGGGGGAGTAAATGATTAAAAAGGAAAGCTGATATGTACATTAGAGTGCATACAATAGCCGGTGTCTCCCTTTAACATGGGTGTATATATTGTGATTTTTTTTGTATTTTATGCACCGCTACTCAACATGGCCATTCTGTCCATTACTGAGGTTGAGTGGCACCTCGTCAACAGGAAATTTGGAATGCAGACACATAACTTTCTCCATCATCAGCGTGTGTCTTTTCCAGTTCACAAAAATAATCAAATCATGTTCCAGCAAAAACTCTGGCTTCTGAGGGAATTCTGCACATACCGTATTGGCTCGGATATAAGCCGCCCCCGTATATAGGCCGCACCCTAAAAGTTTGGTGCTTTTTTAAAGAAAAAGTTTTTTTCTTTAAAAAAGCACCAAAAAACATGCTGCCACTCTGTCCTCCCCCTCCGAGATATGCTGCCACTCTGTCCTCTCCCCCTCCCGGAGATATGCTGCCACTCTGTCCTCACCCCCCTCGAGATACGCTGCCACTCTGTCCCCCCCCCCCGACTTACCAGAGCAGACTCCCGGGTGTCTTACGGGGCCGGAGGGGGACATCTATGCACATTGTGTATACAACTCCCGGTGCCGGCACTCAGCGGAAGTGCCGGCACCGGAAGTTGTATACACGTATTGCGTCGATGTCTTCCGCCGGCCCTGCAAGACACCCGGGAGTCTGCCCTGGTAAGTCGTGGGGGTTAGAATGCATCGTGCGCACGTTTACCGGCAACGGCGCATCGCCGCTGCCGGTGAACGTCCGTGCGATGCGCTTAGACAACCTCCCGTGCCGGTACTCCCCCCCGTGGAAAGTGCCGGCAGGGGAGGCTGTCTGAGCGTATCGGGGAGTAGGATGCAGGTCACCTGCACCGCTGCGGGGGATCTGTATCCTAACCCCGCTGCCTGCCCGGCGCCCGGGACTGCATGTCCCGGGCGTCGGGCGCTAGACCCCGAATATAGGCCGCACCCCCACTTTAAAGACTTAAAGTGGGGGAAAAAAGTGCGGCCTATATTCGGGCCAATACGGTAAATCCTAAACCTTTGTTTGTTGTGTAACTTTCCCATGTAGGCAAGATGGCTGCATAGTAAATTCAGAAGCAACCTAAGTATCTCAGTATGGATAGGTTGGAGGAGGAGAGAGATGTTATAGAAACATGTAAAAACCTAATGGGATTTAACAAAGTACAAGAGTTAAGTTTATTTAAAAAGAGTGTTTACATTAGGAAAAATGGTCAGACTAGATCGTTCTTACCTGCCATCAAATACTGAGTTTTCAATTTTTGTTTTGCAAGAGGTATGCCGTTCAGTGGCCTCTGTCTCTATCAGTATGGCTTTTCACCTGGTTAGTTTACCCAATCTTGTCTGGTCAAAAGTCCTCCAACGCTACTAAAACCTTTGTAATGCATATTGGTTCTGAGTCTTCAAGAATTTAATGAATTCTATTTATATATAATCTATATCTCCAGTTCTTATGCTCACCTGCCAATTGTAGGTGCTTTCAGCGTGGGCACCCTGACTAGCCCAGGGCTTGACAAATTTGTTGAGAATCTTGGCGCCAGCTAAAAAAGTTAGGAGCCAGGATTTTTTTTTAAAGCGAACAGTTGGTTAGGAGTGATCTGATCATCAGCCCACTTACTAAAATCATAGCATTTCAATGCTGATGTTCCATTGGAGCACAGCATTGCCTGATATTTAGTCCCCACAAGCTTGTGGGGACAAATGTTAACCCCTGCAATGCCATGAATGTGTCATACACAATTGTGGCATTGAAGGGGTTAACGCTGCACTGTCGCTCTCAGGGAGCGATCAGGCAGCAAGGGAGGGTTGGGGCTGGTCTCCACACTCATGTGGAGACCGAAGAACCCTGTCCCTGAAGCTGCCTCTGGCAGCTGGGACGCAATTGCTGGTCTACAGACCAGCCATTGCAGGGGGGAGTCTCTTTGATGACTGCTGTAGGCTTGTGGGGGCTCGTTTTTGCTGTTGCTGGTCTGCCTGGAAGCCCAGGCAGACCACCAGCAGCAGAGCCCCGTACAAAACGGGAATTAACACCTAAATGCCGAGAATGCGGCATTGAAGGGGTTAACACTGCACTGTCGCTCTCATGGAGCGATCAGGCAGCAGGGGGATGTTGTGTCAGGTCCCCACACTTGTGTGGGGACCCAATCAACACATCACCCCCTTCCCTGAAGCTGCCTGTGGCAGCTGAAAACGCGATTGCTGGTTTTCCTGCAACCACGTTTTCAGCCTACAGAATCACTCCGTGGGAGTGATCTGGGGCTCGGGGGTGGGCTGGGAGTGGCTGTGCTGTCTGTCCAGACTCCTGGGCAGACAGCAGCAGCAGCGCCCCCGCTTGGTGACCCGGGGGCAATTTTTTGTGGATGTAACAGGCTGACAAACACCTAGGCACCAGGACAAAATTCTCTGTCGCCATGGCGACCTGGCGCCTGGCATTTGTCGAGCCCTGGATTAGCCCCATGTGCTACTATGTGTTCTGACACCTTTCTATCATAACAAGCATTCACTTTTCAGTAATTTGAACTACAGTAGCTCGTCTTTTGGGTTTGACCACATGGACTAGCCTTTGCCCCCCCACGTGTATCAATGACCCTTGGCCACCCACGACTCTGTTGCTGGTTGACCTCTTCTCCTTCCTTGGACCACTTACTGACCACTGCCGACAAAGAACACCCCACAAGAGCTGCTGTTTTGGAGATTCTCTGACCCAGTTGTCTTGGCCCTTGTCAAAGTCGTTCAGATCCTTATACTTGCCCATCTTTTTCCCACAGCATTAACTTTGAGGATGAAATGTTTGCTTGCTGCTTACTAGATCCCAGCCATTGACATAAGATTATTGGTGTTATTCACTTAACATGTCGGTGGTCATAATGTTGTGGCTCGTCTGTGCATACATAATACATTTCGTAATCTTTATCCTTCAAACCATTCTTAACTCTCTGGAATGTCTATATCCTCCTGGAGAAGTCTGAATCTTTAGCTCAGAAATGCCACCTTTTAATATGCTTTGCTTTTTGTCATTCTGCAGGCGAACAACTGGGTGAAGATTTTGCAAAAGTCAATGCTTTCTGTAAAGTGCCAGCTCTAAAAGATGGAGACTTCACGTTGTCTGAAAGGTGGCATTTTCTTCAAAATTCTACTAGAGTGACACCATTTTTGTGTACCCCAGCTTTAGGACAGACCTCTCTATTAAAAATCTGTGGACCTCCCAAGTGCCCCACTGAATTTACCTAAATCACCTGCTATTTGGAATTTTTAGGAATGTCTGCCCTGTTGCTGAACTATTTTATCCAAACCATGCAATAGGCAAGGAGCTGTGAAATAGACAATTGAATATTTAAGTAGCTATAAATAGGTGATTAAAAACGTTTGATTTATTTTTTTCTCCACCAGCATTGCAATACTGCTTTACCTGGCACGTAAATTCAACACTTCAGATCACTGGTACCCATCAGACCTGCAAAAGCGTGCCCGTGTTGATGAATATCTTGCCTGGCAGCACACAAATACACGACTTCACGGTTCCAAAGTCTTCTGGGCTAAGGTAAATCCTCCTTTTGTGCTAGGGATGGACAAAAATGAAAATTCTCGACTGAAATCAAAAATTCAGGATTCACTTGGCCCGAAAATGACCCCCCCACACACCTTTAAAAGAAAGTAAATAATTAAAAAAAAAAAAAAAACTCCGCACTTTGCCCCTGCACAATTATTTTTATTTTATTTCGGCATTCTGCTGATAATGCCCTTTTCGGCCACTGATATATCGGCGCATACCTAATACGTGCCTTACAGTCTAGTCTTCCAACCCTTCTGGGTTAACGTTGTGCTGCCATTCAGCGATTGTAGGTTTAACCCCTTCACGACCTTTGCCGGTTCAGGACCGTCACGCAAAAACGGTCACTTAACAACCTTTGACGGTCCTGAACCGTCACTAAATTAAATAAGCTTAGAAAGTGATCAACGATCACTTTCTTCGCTTAAAAGGCGTTGCTGTAATGCCTCGATGTCGAGGCATTCAGTAACGCCGAGATCGGCATCAGGGGCCATGTCTGGCCCCTCCCCGGGGTGTCAACATCTGCCAAAAAAAAAAAAATATGGAAAAAAAAAATGCTAAAAAAAAAATGTGCTAACATTTAAAAATAATTATGCAGTGATGTCACCAGAGGAACCATCCAGTACCAGCAAAATGTGTAAATAAATAAATAAAATACAAATTTCTAAAAAATTTCAACAGAAAGAGTTAAAATAAAAGCACTTCAAATACACTAATTTAATAAAAAATGGTTTGACTGGGTAAATTGGAGTGGCCGGGCTCAAAGACAGGGCACAGGTACAGACAAACCAAAATGGAGAAAAAAAAGCGCACTTCCCAAATGTGGCATTTTAAATCTCAAACAACACGACTGCACTCGGGAGATGTTGCTGAACACACATTGGGTTGTTTGATAGTGACGCATACCAGGAGCTATGAATTCATTCCTGAAGTACAATTTATGTGGGAAAAAATACAAAATTAAATTTTGGCAAAGGCAGGTGGTAGAATCTCATGCATAAAAGGGTTAAAATACCAGCATTTGAAATACCTTGGGGTGTCTAGTTTTCAAAAAGATATGGTTTGATGGGGTAAACTGAAGTAGCCGGCTTCAAAGATGTTCCAAAGAGGAGATAGAGGCAGAATGACCAAATGACCACCTAAATTATGCATGTCCCAAAAGTAGCCTTTTACCAGCCAAACAATCGGACAAACCTATACATATGGGGTATCACCATACTCAGGAGATGTTGCTGAACGCATATTGGAGTGTTGTTTGACAGTGACATATACCAGGACCTTTATATTTATAACTAAATTACAATTCGTGTGAAAAAAAAAATTACTATTACAAAGTTTGACAAAGTGTGGTTGTATAATTAGTGCATGGAAAGGGTTAAAATACCAGCATTTGAAATACCCTGGGGTGTCTATTTTTCAAAAATATATGGTTTGATGGGGATTAATTGAGTTAATCGGCTTCAACGATGTTCCAAAGAGGAGATGGAGGCAGAATGACCAGATTTGGAAAAAAAGGTTTGGAAATCATATAACGTACTTATTGCCCAATAACTTACACAAAAAACAGCAAAAAAACATAAAAACATTGGGTATTTCTAAGCTCAGGACAAATAGTAGAATCTATTAAGGTAGTTTTTTTACTTCCTTATGTAGGTAAAAGAGTAAAAGATTTTTCAAAGAAAAGTCATAAAAGGTGTTTTTTTTCTTCAAATCTTCCCCATGTTTTGTTATTTTTATTTTTATAGTAAATAAGATGATATGATCAAAACATATGGTATCTGAAGAAAGCCCATCTTGTCCTGAAAAAAAACAATACATAACATGTGTGGGTACACTAAATGGGTGAGGAGAAAATTACAGCTGAACACAAGCACCGCAAAATTGTTAAAACATCCTCGGTCCCACGGGGTACAGAAAGAAAAAAAAATGAGCCCGGTCCTTAAGGGGTTAAGCTTGCTTTCAATATGTTAACTCGGTAAAGGTATAATATATGACCCTTTACATAAAGGGTAGTAAACCCTACAAGTTACATGTGGCTGGAGCCTACCAGTGTGCGCTAAAGCCTTCATGTCATGTGCAAGCAGTTGTGTAACATATAACCTTCTGTATTCTGACATTTCTTACAGCACATGTCCATAATTCTTGGCCAAGAAGTCAGCTCTGAAAAACTAGACCGTGTCATTACAGAGTTTAACACAACAGTGACTAACTTGGAGAAGGTATTCTTGGCAGACAAGCCCTTCTTGGTTGGTGAAGAGATCTCTATAGCAGACTTGGTGGCGCTTGTGGAAATTATGCAGGTAAAAATATATATCTGTGGTGTAATATGCCTGCATTGCTGGCTTCCTGTTGGCAGATCAGGTAAATTGGTGTGAGTGCCGGTACACAATTACATTAGAATTCCCTATCATGCAATCAAGCTTTCCCTTTTGACCTAGAGACATATGATGATCTGTCCAGAACCTACTGTTACCTGATTACTCCCTGCTTGGCTTATCACGGGTACTGTTTTTCAAGGCTGTGGAGCCTTTATTCTTGTTTAATGTGATCAATGCCAGGGGGGGAAAGGGAGAAATAAAAATTAGCTTAAAAATGTGAAACATAATGTCACCATTACACCAACAGCATCCACAGGCGTACAATAGCGATCACCAAGCAGATCTTTATCTGTAAACCATAATGAGTAAAAGAAAACTTAACACAATACCTTAGTACCCCTAAGAATTTGAGTAAAATAACGTATGAAACCCCTTTGCTACTCACCCCTTAAAAAACACAATATAGGAAACTATGTCAGGAATACATGTGACATTATATATTGGGGCTGCAACAACTAATCGATAAAATATATAATGAAAATCATTGCCAACGAATTTCATTATCGATTAGTTGAATCGATTTTATCGATTATAAGAGGAGGGTTTTTCAGAGCAAATGCTCTGAAAAATACCCTTTGTTTTATAATCTGACATCCAAATAGAGGTCAGATAATAACACTAAGATCCAGATCCCCTGCAGCGCTGCGGGGGACCCGGATCCTCCTCTCTGACAGCCGGCGGGCATTTGTGCGATGCGCGCAGTCATCCTCCACTTCCGCAGGGGCTTCCATGATGGAGCACCAGCGTGACATGACCTTCCGGTGCTCCACCATAGAAGCCCCGGCGGAAGTATCGGCCAACACAGCGGAGGTGGTCTGCGCGCATTGCGCAATGTTCGCCGGGTGCCAGAGAGGAGGATCAGCCGTAGTGCTGCAGGGGACCCAGATCATTCTCTCTCGCAGCCGGTGGGCGTTTGTGCAGTGTGCGCAGACATCCTCCGCTACTGTCGGCACTTCCACTGGGGCTTCTATAATGACCTTCTGATGCTCATAGAAGATCCAGCGAAAGTGCCAGCCAGAAGCAGAGGTTGTCCATGCACATCACGCAGAGGCTCACTGGCTGCCCTTACTAGACACCAAGGAGTCTGGAGCACAGGGGGGGGGCACATATCAAGGGCACAGTGGTATATAGTGGGTTATAAGGCGTATTTGGGGGACACAGTGGCATATAGGGGGTATAAGGCATATTTGGGGGCATATCAAGGGCACAGTGGTATATAGGGGTTATAAGGCATATTTTGGGGGCACAGTGGTATATAGGGGGTTATAAGGCATATTTTGGGGGCACAGTGGTATATAGGGGGTTATAAGGCATATTTTGGGGGCACAGTGGTATATAGGGGGTTATAAGGCATATTTGGGGTCACAGTGGTATATAGGGGTTATAAGGCATATTTGGGGGGCACAGTGGCATGGGGTTATAAGGCATATCGGGGTTATAAGGCATATCTGGGGGTGCAGAGTGGCAAATAGGGGGTTATAAGGAATATTTGGGGGGCACAGTGGCATATAAGGGGTATAAGGCATGTCAGTGGGCACTATGGCATATATGGGGTATGTGGCGTATCTGGGTAGAAGGCATAGAGGGGATATAAGGCATATCTGGGGATATAAGGCATATCGGGTATATAAGGCATATGTGGGGTGGGCGGATTGGCATATCTGGGGGGAATAGGGCATGTCTGGGAGGCAGTCTGGCAAGCCTGGGCTCAAATGTGCATAACTGGGGGGCAGGTTGGGGAAATAAAAACAAGCATTTTTCTCAAGGTGTTTTTTTTTTTTTTTAAATGAATGAAAAATTTACATTTTTTTTTTATTATCTGATTAATCAGCCAACTAATCAATTATGAAAATTAATTAGTTGCAGCACTAATCTAATAATAATATATATATATATATATATATATATATATATATATATATACCGTATTTTAAGGTTTTATAATCAGACCTCAAATAGGTCTGACTATGAGACGACTAAGATCCAGATCCCCCGCACCTGGATCCTCCTGTCCTCCTTTTCTCAATCATAGCTTTTATTAAAAAAAAATTATAAAATTGAAAAAAAAAATACAAAAAATCGCATGAGCTGATAGACTTCTTAGGAAATCAAAAATATAGGAAGCAGCTAACAAGAACTATTAATCTGCTATGTAACTGCAGGGAACAATTAAAACCCTCCTTTTTTTTTTAATCAAATTGGAAACAGAACTGAATGACACTGGGGATACATCAAATTATCTCTTATCGATGGTATATGGTTCCGATGAAATTGCACAAAATAGACAAATCCAATACACCATTATGTTGGAGATGTAGAAGGGAATTAGAAACGTTTCTACACATATGGTGGGAATGTGAGAGATTAACAAATCTAAAATACAAACTTAACTGCTTGATAAACTCTCTACTCCCCATAAATAACATGCTATCCCCACAGACCTTTCTTCTCCTTTTAGATCTTTCAAAAATAAACGAGCAACGAAATCTGTTGATACATATCTGTTCAGCTGCTAGATTATGCGTTGCAAGGAAATGGAAAAAACAGAAGAAATAGAATGGCAGGAAGTATTAAATCAAATTCATTTCCAATACGATATGGAAAAGGGATTTTATTATAGGGAAGATATTTATTATAGAAAAATCTGGACTATCTGGGACCAAAAAATGTAATAAAATATTGTCCATACTCGTCTATATATGATAAGAACGGCAGCTTACCCAAACTGTTTAAAGTAGAATACCCCTGAGTGTGAAGCGTAAATGTAATATATTAATTTTGTCTTTTCTCTCTGTTACTCTCTATTCGCTTTCCTTTTTCTGCTACTTTTCTCTTGCGTATACTGCTACAAGATAAACCATTAAAGAAAAAGAAAAAAAACAGTGGACCTTATATGTCATGAACAAATGTGTAGGTACATCAAGTGCCGGGAAAGGGGAATGTAGGTTTATTAAACATATGCGCTCCTCCCGACTAGGGTAGGGGAAATGATTGTGTGTTTGTTGTTGTTTTGTTTGTCTCCTCTGGAGACCAATTTCGTTTTCTTGCTTTTCAGGCTGTTGCAGGTGGTTTGGATGTATTTGAAGACAGACCGAAGTTGGCTGCCTGGAAGCAGAGAGTGGTGGAAGCAGTAGGGGAAGAGCTGTTCAATGAAGCCCATGCACAAATCCTCAATGTAAAGGAACAAAATGAGGCCATAGCTCCAGAAATAGTGGAGGCGCTTAAAGCCAAGCTTGTCTTATATTCAAGCTAATATGTGAACCTTGTATTTTATACAGCTGAAGTTAAGCTCTTTATTTGAATAAAGAGCCCAGAAAAAGTTTCCTAGCAGTTATTTCGTACAGAAATATAGCTGTCGTTTCCTCGTTCGTGTAACTGAACTAGGAAAGAAGAAAATATGAACTGAACAATGCAAATGTACAATACGTGGGACCATCCAGACACCAGCTACCGGGAGGCCTCCTTGTTTGGATTGTCGGTAGGTGGTGCTCCAGATGTTGCATGCAGGAAAACTCTGTGGTTGGAGGGAAAGTGGGGTGTGCTGCAACACTCCTCGCACACCCTGGAGCTTCTCTGGGCTGACCCAGGGAAGCAACGCTTCAAACGCAGTGTCTGGGTGAATGACAAATGAAGGGAGGTAACTTTATTCTACATCATCTACTTCTGTTTATATAAATTAGATAAGAGTCAAGGGATTGCTAAAGAGCCAAATAGGGGTGACACATAAAAGGTGTGTGTATCCAGATGAAGAACTAAAAACAGGCAAATCCATAGGAACGGCTGGGACACACCTAAAGTTATTAACCCCTTCAGTCCCCTATAGTACTGGTACGTCATAAAACGAAACACACATGGAGGTACTGGTACGTCCTGACCTTGCAGCGGCAGGGACACATCCCTGCCACTACACGGGAGATCAGGATGTTTGACAATACAATAACTAATAATAAAAAAAAACAATAAAGTGAGCTAGGTGATGTCATTGTAACATCACTGGCATTAATAACATGTTATTAAGCCACGAGTATAAAAAATACTACCCTATAGGGTACTATATGTAAGGGATGGATATGGCCCTCTAGAAAGAAAAAAAGCTAAGGATGTGGGGTATCTCCATAATCAGGAGATGCAGCTAAACAATTTTGGCCGTAACACTTACCCTGTGCAAAAGTGTTGGCAAAAAAAAGCGCAGGAAATAATTTCTGAGGTCACCTTTGACAGTGATCAGTGGCCAAATAGCTATGTGAAGAGTGCCCAAATACCCCTGATACGACAGTCTGGGTTGTCTGCTTTAGGCTAGGTTTCCACTTGGTTTTTTTTTGCTAAAAACGCCCATAAAAACGCCAATAGCGCCACCTGGCGTTTTTTTAGTGAAAAAACGCTGCAGCCAGATGTTAGCTGTTCTTCAATAGAAAATCGCAAAATGCCATTTCCACTTGGCGTTTTTCTGTTTGGCGTTTTTTCAGTCCTCTTTGGCGTTTTTCTGCTTTTTTGGGCTCTGTGGCAGTTTTTCAAAATCGCAGCATGTTGACACTCTGGCGTTTTTTGCAAGGAAATCTTGGCGTTTTTCTCCAATAGAAGTCTATGGGAGAGAAAAAACGCCATGAAAAAGCCATGTGGGTTTATTGCCTTGGCGTTTTTTATGGCGTTTTTTCCACAGTTACAATGCAGAGGATGGACCCAGTATCTGTGTGTCCTACGAGAAATAGGCTGGAAACAAACAGTTTCACACAAAACAAAGTCCTGGACTGGTTCATATTGAATTTTACACCATTTGGAACAAACATGCCATTACAAACAAACATACCCGACGCATCAACTGGATCCTGCGTGCCAAAAGCAACAGCAAACAATTTGCACCATCATTTGGGGCCAATCTTCCCAGAGGAGCAGACATTCGAAATAAAGCATGCCTTACAAACCACAGAAAAGAGACAAAAGGGTCTACCAAGTAAATGACATCAGGAGGGGGCAGATACTTGCCATTTATCCTAATCCCTTTTAGCTGGGTGAAACTTCTAACTTGTAAAGGCTGGAAAAACTGCCTAAGGTCAAAAAAAGCAATTTCCACAGAAAGGCTAAAACGCCAGAAAAAACTCCAGAAAAAACGCCAAAACGCAGGTAAATGCAGTGGCAGTTTTCTTGGCGTTTTTCCTGGCGTTTTTCATCAAGAAAAAAACGCAGGACAAAAACCCAAGTGGAAACCTAGCCTTACAGGAATATATACTTTTGTGGCTATTTTTGGTTTATTTGTTGCAATCCCATCATAGCTAATGTAAAAATTCTACGGCATTGTAAAGAATAAGGTACACCTTATAGTATGTTGCCTATAAGTGCCGGGAAAGTATGGAAAATCTATATAAATAAGGTATTTCAGAGGGGGAAATATATATATATATATATAAAATATTTTTCTAATTTTTGCGATAATAATAATAATTAAACGATTTTTCAAATAAAAGTAAGAAAATTTGCTTTTTTTACAATATATTTTATTATTTTTTGTATAGGAAATTAAATGATATGGTATCCTTAGAAAGCCCTTCTTGTCCTGAAAAAAAAAATCAATATATATAACTTGCGTGGGTACACTAAATAGGAGAGGAGAAAATTACAGCTAAACACAAGCACTGCAAAAGTGTTAAAACAGCCTTGGTCACAAAAGTTAAAAAACAGCCTGGTCCTTAAGAGGTTAAATACCCCTGCTTATTACCATAACAAATGGAATGATGCAATGTGCTTTTTGTGTATAGAACTGTCTACACTCCGTCTACTCCACGTAGCTAGGATGAGGCGAGTGAGGCACTCGCCTCGGGCGCAGCTGCTAGGGGGCGCACAGCCGCCCGATCAGCAGCTGCAGCCTCCAGAAATGCTTGGGGAGATCACGGATCTCCCTAACCAGCCAACGTTTAGGAAACCATGTAAATGCATTGTAGGGGCCCCGTGGTGGATTACAATGCTGCCAGCAATGTGATGCGCACATGCACATTCTGTATTCTCTTTGTTATGTAACCTCGCTGAGGTCCTGCCTTCAAGAATACTCCTTGATGATTACATCGTTTTCCCAATAATCATAACGTTGGTAACTTACTCATTTTCCTTTTTTTTACATGGCATTCTGTCTCCTTGTTTGGCCCATTTACACACTTCTACTCACTCTTAATGTACTTCACCTTCCACTTCCTATCCATGGCCTCTGTCGTCATGTAATGAGACCAAAGACATTAAAGAGTTTAAGCGAAGGGACTGTATTAAGTGGGCGGGGCTACCAGTACCTAGGTAGCCTGATATAAAAGCCCGTTAATAGCGGCTTGTTCTTTCTTCGTCTCTGTCTGCTTCGCTTGTGCGCTTTAGCCGGTTTTTATTATTATAAAGTTATGGCGGAACTGAGTCTTTACCTGGATCTCCTGTCCCAGCCATGTCGCTCTGTTTATATCTTCGCCAAGGCCAATAATATCCCGTTTCAGTTTGCGGAGGTCCGACTCTCTAAAGGTAGGCTGTGGTATATGCTTGTGTTTGGGGCAAGATAAAGGGGTACATCCCATCGTGTCATCCATTTTATATCCGGGCCAAGTGGGTGTTTGGGAGTATCCACCCGTCAGTCATGGGGATAAAGGGACTTGTATTATGTCAAATTATTCTTTCCCATAGATTTTAGTAGAACAGGCGGGAGGTTCGGGAGGAAATGTTGCATATAGAGTTCTTTCTATGCATGGCTTTGACCCATTTCTATGAATGGGGAGGGCTGGTAACCTTCAGCAAAAGGGGGTCTGTCCAGCCAAGTGGCCCAGAAATATACCAGCCCAGAATATATTGACACGCAACGTACTCCTTGTGTGCTATTTAGTCCTGTTCAAATCACACCCACAGTGATAAAATATACAAACACATAACAAGTACAGAAAAAGGGTCCAGCCGCCACAGAAATGTCACCAAGTCCTCTGTAGTCTAGACATCCTGGTTGCTGTATGTATGATATATAATGTGTGTGTGTACATATGTGCTATAAAACACCAGGCAGCCCCCCTTTTGTGCTAATGCTTGATCACATATCTGTCTCCCACATTTTGCAAAGTGATACATTATGACTTCTCTCTCAGTTCTTTATGAAAAAGCATGCAGTGGTGATAAGTACATGTTCCAGATTGTCTATTAATGAACTTTGTCTGTAAGCATATTCCTTGCTAGCAGTCAAATGTAAATAAATTGCTATGGGAGAAGTTGCAGCTCCAGAGCTCCCTCCTGGTCCGGTCCTGAGCTAGAGGTAGCCGGTTGGTGGCAGGAAAGCCAACTCACAGAGATAAGGAGCGCTTTCTGCACAGATGCCGCTGCAGAACAGCATGTAGTTCGGGGGTTTGCATGTAGAGGGTGCTGCACAATCCCTCCATGTATTTGCAGGGGGGAGTAAATGATTAAAAGGGAAAGCTGATATGTACATTAGATATGTGCATACAATAGCCGGCGTCTCCCTTTAACATGGGTTAAACATTGCAAACCATTGTTTGTTTTTGTTTGTTGTGTAACTTTCCCATGTAGGTAAGATGAAGCAACTAAAATATCTCAGTATGGATAGGTTGGAGGAGAGAGGGGAGATGTTATAGAAACATGTAAAAACTAGGGCTGCAACTAACGATTTTTTTCAGAATCGATTAGTTGGCCGATTATTTATTTGATTAATCGGATAAAAAAAACAATATGCAATTTTTTTGTTTTTTTAAAATAATGAAATTAACAAACTGGGTGTTAAAAACAAACAAGAATAAAAAAACTTAAAATTTACATTAACATGTCATTAACCCTTTTATCTCTATAACAATGGCATTTCCCTGCCAAACTGACATAATAAAAGCTATATTTTAAAACATATTCTTGTTTTTATTTCATTTTATTTGCCAACCTGCCCCCCCAAGTTCTGCACATCTGACCTCAGGCTTGCCACTCTACCTCCCTATATGCCACACTGCCCCCCAGATATGCCTTATACCTCCCTATATACCACTTTGCTCCCCTGATATGCCTTATACCTCCCTATATGCCACTCTGCCCCCCTAATCTGCCTTATACTGAAATGCCTTATATCTAGGGCTGCAACTAACGATTATTTTTTTCGATTAATCGGATAAAAAAAAAAGAATTAATTTTTCATTTATTTAAATAATTGAATAAACAAACAGGATGTTAAAACCAAACGGCACGGAAATTTTTTTTTTTGATGAAAATGCATTTCTTGTTTTTATTTCCCAACCTGCCCCCCCAGTTATGCACATTTGAGCCCAGGCTGGCCACACTGCCTCCCAAGATATGCCACATACCCCCAGATATGCCACTCCACCCTCCCCACATATGCCTTATACCCCCCTGATATGCCACTGTGCCCCCTGATATGCCTTTTACCCCAGTATGCCTTATACCCCCAGATATGCCACCCTGTCCTCCCCACATATGCCTTACACCCCTGATATTCCACTGTGCCCCCTGATATGCCTTATACCCCCAGATATGCCACTCCGCCCTCCCCACATATGCCTTATACCCCTGATATGCCACTGTGCCCCCTGATATGCCTTATACCCCAGTATGCCTTATACCCTCAGATATGCCACCCTGTCCTCCCCAGATATGCCTTATACCCCCCCAGATATGCCATAGTGCCCTCATAGATTCACAGACCTGTTCACAGCACACTGACACAATACTTTTATAAATAAATACAGGATTAATCTTCACTGCCCCCAGAATTTAGATTCCCCTTAGTTTGCCCCCCCCTTTACCTCTGACTGCACCTTAAATTAACCTTTTTAAATTAATTAAATTAACGCTCAGTCATCAGCATTAAATTAACCCTAAAGACCATAACTGCCCCTAAATTACCCCTAACGACCCCATTAACCACAACTGCCCCTAAATTAACCCTAAACACCCCATTAACCATAACTGCCACTAAATTAACCCTAAACACCCCATTAACCATAACTGCCCCTAAATTAACCGCACCTCACCTAACTTTCAGCAGCCCAAATATTAATTTTATACTTACTGTTAGATGAGTTGCTGAGCAGTGTGGACACTGTAAGGAAATGGGCGGGGCCAATCATCAGTGTGACTGCAGGGAGGGACTGGGAGGTAGTAACTGCTGTAAGTGACGGATATTAAATTAACCGGATTATAAAACGAGGGGTATTTTTCAGAGCATCAATAAAATCAACTAATCGATAATGAAATTTGTTGGCAATGATTTTCATTATCAATTTTATCGATTAGTTGTTGCAGCCCTACTTATATGCCACTCCGCCCCCCCAGATATGCCTTATACCTTTCTATATGCCACTCTGCCCCTGATATGCCATGCTGCCCCTAGATATTCCTTATGCCCCCCTCCCATACTCCCTGGTGTCTAGTGGGGGCAGCCTGTGAACCTCCGCTGCTGGCTGGCACTTTAGCTAGAGCTTCTCTGACTGAGCAACAGAAAGTCATGTGACGCCAGTGCTCCATCATAGAAGCCCCAGAGGAAGAGAAGGGCAGTAGCGCCAGTGCTTCTGTGATGGAGCACCGGAAAGTCATGTGACGCCGGTCTATCTATCTATCTAATCATCTATCTATATCTCCAGTTCTTATGAACACCACACAAGAGCTGCAGTTTTGGAGATTCTCTGACCCAGTCGTCTAGCCATCACAATTTGGCCCTTGTCAAAGTTGCTCAGTTCCTTACGCTTGCCCATTTTTCCTGCTTCTAGCACATCAACTTTGAGGATGAAATGTTTACTTGCTGCCTAATAGATCCCAGCCACTGACATGATAAGATTATCAGTGTTATTCACTTAACATGTCAGTGGTCATAATGTTGTGGCTCGTCTGTGCATACATAATACATTTCCTAATAATCTTTATCCTTCAAACCATTCTTTACTCTCTGGAATGTCTATATCCTCCTGGAGAAGTCTGAACAGAGATCTTTAGCTCAGAAATGCCACCTGTTAATATGCTTTGCTTTTTGTCATTCTGCAGGCGAACAACTGGGTGAAGATTTTGCAAAAGTCAATGCTTTCTGTAAAGTGCCAGCTCTAAAAGATGGAGACTTCACGTTGTCTGAAAGGTGGCATTTTCTTCAAAATTCTACTAGAGGGACACCATTTTTGTGTACCCCAGCTTTAGGACAGACCTCTCTATTAAAAATGTGTGGACCTCCCAAGTGCCCCACTGAATTTACCTAAATCACCTGCTATTTGGAATTTTTAGGAATGTCTGCCCTGTTGCTGAACTATTTTATCCAAACCATGCAATAGGCAAGGAGCTGTGAAATAGACAATTGAATATTTAAGTAGCTATAAATAGGTCATTAAGCATGTGTGATTTATTTTTTCTCCACCAGCATTGCAATACTGCTTTACCTGGCACGTAAATTCAACACTCCAGATCACTGGTACCCATCAGACCTGCAAAAGCGTGCCCGTGTTGATGAATATCTTGCCTGGCAGCACACAAATACACGGCTTCACTGTTACAAAGTCTTCTGGGCTAAGGTAAAGCCTCCTAAATGTGCCTTACAGTCTAGTCTTCTAACTCTCTGTCTTAATGATGTGCTCTTGTGCTGCCATTCAGTGATCATAGGTTTAAGCTTGCTTTCAATATGTTAACTCGGTAAAGGTATAATAAAGGGTAGTTAACCCTACAAGTTACATGTGGCTGGAGCCTACCAGTGTGTGCAAACACTTTCATGTCATGTGCAAGCAGTTAGGGTGTAACATATAACCTTCTGTATTCTGACATTTCTTACAGCACATGTCCATAATTCTTGGCCAAGAAGTCAGCTCTGAAAAACTAGACTGTGTCATTACAGAGTTTAACACAACAGTTACTAACTTGGAGAAGGTATTCTTGGCAGACAAGCCCTTCTTGGTTGGTGAAGAGATCTCTGTAGCAGACTTGGTGGCGCTTGTGGAAATTATGCAGGTACAAAAAATATTTTTTTTATTTTTCCTCCTCTCCACATACATGGGTACTCCCTGGGTTTGGTCTGGAGGTTTAGCCTCACAGCTGAGGAGGGTGAACTTTAGATATTCTGTCTTAGGGGTAATATGCACGCATTGCTGGCTTCCTGCTGGCAGATCAGGTGTATCGGTGTGAGTGCTGATACACAATTACATTCGATTTCCCTATCAAGCAATCGGGCTTTCCCTAGTAGGATCTGTCCAGAACCTACTGTTGCCCAATTACCCTCTACTAGCTTATCACGAGTATTGTATGCAGGGCTATGAAACCTTACTTCTTTAATGTGATCGGGGGGGGGGGAGTTTAAAAATGTGATGAAGATAATGTCACCATTATACCAATGGCATCCACAAGAGTGATCAAGAGTACAAGAATGATCACCACACAGATATTTATATTAACTATAATGAATAAAAGAAAACATACCCCTAAAATTGAGTACAGCTGTTATGAAAAGCCTTTCCTACTCGCCCAAAGGGTAGGGAAAACATTTGGTTTCAAAAGTTCAAAAATGATTGTGTGTTTGTTGTTGTTTTGTTTGTCTCCTTTGGAGACCGATTTAATTTTCTTGCTTTTCAGGCTGTTGCAGGTGGTTTGGATGTATTTGAAGACAGACCGAAGTTGGCTGCCTGGAAGCAGAGAGTGGTGGAAGCAGTAGGGGAAGAGCTGTTCAATGAAGCCCATGCACAAATCCTCAATGTAAAGGAACAAAATGAGGCCATAGCTCCAGAAATAGTGGAGGCGCTTAAAGCCAAGCTTGTCCTGTAAGCATGATATGTGGAGCTTTAGCTTTATTTTATACAACTGGAGTTAAGCTCTTTACATGAATAAAGAGCCCACAAAATGTGATTTCATACAGAAATATAGTTATAATTTCCTCACACACCCAACTGAACATGGAAAGGAGAAAATGTGATCAATAATTACACTAAAGCCATATATCAGACTGTCTAAATACATACATACATACATATATATATATTTCGATAAAAGTGAAGGGATATCTCTCTGAAGAGATAAAAAGGAGAGACAAGTAAAATGTGTGTTTACAGATGAAGTAAAAACAGACAAAATCCATGTCACCTAAAGTTATTAAATGAGCTGCAGCGTGTCCTGCCAGAACCATTAGCAGACTATTTTAACCAATCACAATTGACATAAGTAGTGCTAGAAGATTGGGATTTGACAATTTAAGTTCTACTTTACAAAAAAAGGTGCCAGCAGAGTAGAGACCAGTAATTTCGATGACATTAAAAGAAAATGTGCTCAAAGAATATATTGGCCAACTAACTTATTTATTTTGACTGCATAACTAAAATAGACCAGGGAGGGGCTGTTGAAATAGCCTATCTAGATTTCAGTAAGGTAAATGGCAGTGTTTGGATGTCAAATATAGTTGAATGGGTCATAAGAGACAGAAGGTTATAGTAAATGGTGTATATTAAGAGAAAGGCCTTGTTACTAGTGGGGTACCCACAATAATCAGAAAGGGACCCATACTTTATAATATTTTATCAATATTACAAAAGGTCTTCATGGTAAGGGCTGTCTTTTTTGCACATGATACAAAGGTCTGCAATAGTCATGTGCTAATGGTAGAAGAGATGGGATAAGATAGAAGATGAAAAAGAAGCTGAAGTGGTCAGCAGAGAGGGTAGGGAAACATTGTGAGAGAGAGAAGTGTGCAGATGTACATCAGGAGAAGTTTTGGTTACCACAAAATAAGCAACCCCCAATGTTTAAGACATCTTCATATACCAAGCCCAAATTCCAGGCTTCCATACGCAGAAGGTTTGTCCTGTTCAGATCTGCCTAGGAAGGTATGAACTTAAATCACAGGCACCTTTGTATTATCTGTCAGGCTTACAAAGTGAATGTGAGTGCGCAAAACTGGAAGAAAAAAGTAAATATAGAGATACTTTGTTAATGAAGATCTTCATGTTCACACACATGAAATAAATATAACATGGTGCAAAGCAGCAAATAGTATAAAAATTTAAAAAGCTATTTTATTCATGTATTTATAATCACTTTTATGACCACATGACCACTTTTAGCAAAGTTTTTCTTTTTTTTTTGGCAATGCTTGCACTTTTACAAATACCGTATTTGCTCGATTATAAGACAAGGTTTTTTCCAGAGCAAATGCTCTGAAAAAATACCCCTCGTCTTATAATCGAGGTCGTCTTCTAATCAGACCTCATTCTGCTTCGGCCGTGATGCTTACCGGTCTTTGATCGCGAGCAGCGTCTCTGCTATTAGCAGCAGGAAACAGGAAGCTAGCACAGTCCTCACATAACTCTACCTCCCCCCTCCTTCCTCTGGGGGCGGGGCCAGAGAAGTTGCTCGCACAGCCGGGCCCCTGCAGAAGTCTTCAAGTGGGAGATCTGCAGTTCAGGTAAGGGGGTGGGGGGTTTGAGTGTGTGTGTGTATGTGTGATTAATGGAATGAATGAGTATTTAAATGTTTGTGAATGAGTGTGTGTGTGTGATAGCATGGATGTGTAAGGGGGGTGGGGGTGGTAGCATAGCATAGGGAGGCTGTAATCACACTTCTAACATCCCCAGGTTGCAGCATGTACTGGCTGCCTTGGCTTGATAGGAGTGTGATTGCTGTTAGCAGTATATATATATATATATCTCCAGAAATGCATTTTAACCCCCTATATGCCACTCAGCCCCATGATATGCCATGATAAGGCATATCATGGGGCAGAGGGGCATATAGGGGGGTTAAAAGGCACATCATGGGGCAGAGTGGCAAATAGGGAGGTATAAGGCATTTCTGGGGGCAGAGTGGCAAGCCTGGGGGCATAGCTTTTATTAAATATGAAAATTAGTTTACATGAATTAATATTTACTAGTAAAACTTTTTTCCCATAGGGTAGTCTTATATTCAGGCTTTTTGTTTTTTTCCTAAATTAATATTTTGATTTTGGGGGTCGTCTTATAATCAGGGTCGTCTTATAATCGAGCAAATACGGTAATAAAATAAGTCTCTCATTCACGGTTTTACACCCCCCATATACATATAAGCATTTAATTTTATAGACTTCTCCTTCTACCTCCCAGAGGATTTGCATTGTTCTCTCTCCAGATCCCCTTAAATATTAAGCCTTTTGGTACATGTTCCAAGATGTCCGCCAACAAGGAAGTTATGATTACTGAGCCAACAGCAGGAGTGTCTGGGGACATTATCTGCATTTTTATTTCTGGTTCAGAAAGCTTCATACAGCTCATCAAAGACCTAAAGTTCTTGGGTCACTTAAAAATGGAGACCCTAAAATCCTTTTTGGAGGTGCTCAATTCAAGAGATACTCCCCTTCTTAGATCTGCAGGATACTCATCTCTATATTCCAGCATGTGTCTCTCAGAATCTATAAGTTGTTTTTTTTTGCTAAAATATAACATATTGGCACCCTTGGTAAACATGAGCAAAAAAGGCTGTGAAAAACTGTCTTAATTGTTTAACCGTTTGTATAATCCAAACACAACACAGGTTTATACATTAAAAAAAGTTAAATATAGGTGTTCCGCAATTATTGGCACCCCTGTGAATTCATATGAATTCATGTTTGAAGTATATTCTCATTTATATTTTACCTTTTTTTAGTACACCTTGGTGACTAGAACTGGATATTGTTCAACCATGACTTCCTGTTTCACAGGAGTATAAATATTAGGTAACACATAGGCCAAATTCCCTTAGCCATTCATCACAATAAGGAAGACCAAAAATTTGATGTGCGGCAAAAGTTTGAGCTTTATAAAATGGGAGGTGGCTATAAGAAAATCGCAAAATCATTGAAAATGCCCATTTCCGCCATCAGGGCAATAATTAAGAAGTTCCAGTCAATCTGGAAGATGACGTGTTTATATTGTCTCAACACACTGTGAAGAGGATGGTTCGAGTGGCCAAAAATCTCCAAGGATCACAGCTGGAGAACTGGCTGAAAATTATTTGCATTATTTGGGGTCAGAAAGTCTCCAAAACAAGACCCATATTTACCAAGGGTGCTAATATCAGTGGAGGGCAGCGTAGTTACCATATGGGATGCCTGATAAATCACAAATTATAAAAACGGCTATCCATTGTGGATATTTGATTTTAAGTAGTTCCATACATTTTAAAGCTGCAGCATCTATAGCCCAAAATTTGGGGACATAGTGATCATATTGGGTCACACATTACATAACCAATCATAAAACCCTATGGAGGTTGACATGGTAAGATATAGCAGTACCTCTATTCCAGTTGTTTAATAACCACAAGGGTCCAGTTGAATATTTCTAAATTGTCATATTACTATACATTATGAGGGCCAATCCTTGCATGTTTCTGGAATGTGGATCAACCCATATGAGAAGTGGCTTAGGAACGTGCCAGGGTCTATTTAAGTCGCTAGTCTGGTTCTGGAAAACCGTGTATAAAAATGTGTACATAATTATAAAAATAGCTAGCAATAAGCCAGAAAGTCTTTAGTAAAACCCTGTCTTCTAGCCATTTCTTTAACTACCCTTCAAAGTGTCCCTTGGTCACTGACACCTGGTTGCAAGAATTTTATTTGGGCACCCCCCAGGTGAGTGTGACTATATCACTCCTCCCCTTAACATACTGTAAGGCTTGCTAAACGACTGTTGTGACTTCTGGTATCCCGACCCCGGCTTGGTAAACGGCTATTGTGACTTCTGGTATCCTGACCCCGGCTTGCTAAACACGGCTATTGTGACTTCTGCTATCCTGACCCCGGCTTTATTCCCGACCACCCATGCTTACGGCTACACCACCAGAGTACCTGTTACCAACTCCAGGCCTCCAAGTGTGTGTTCCGTATTGAGCAAGCGTGTTCAATTCCTTGGAGTCCTTCCGGTTAGACATACTATAAATCTCACACATACATAATACTTCTAACCAGACCCATTTTTTATGGGCCCCCCAATTCACCAAGCAATATATCACCCATTTCCCACAGTGCTAGCTTTGACCCCCAAACAGCTTGCCAGTGCCATTTTTGCCCCTGAACAGCTTGTCACTGCCATATTTGCACTTAGGCAAAAGGGCGGCTGTCCCACGTGGTTCTGCCCTTTTAAAGTACCTCAAGGGTGAAAGATTCACTGAGAAAGAGAGGTGCAGAAACGCTTCTCTTTTCCGTGAAATTGTTTTCATTATTTAGGAGTACTTCCACAAAAGAGCAGAGCCATAGGGACAACCTCTCCTCAGTTCCTCCAATAGAGCGAGTGGGTGTGCCTAGAATCTCTGCACTTTGCGGAAGTGTACCTGGAGGCCTGGTGTACAGAAGTGGTCACAGAAAGGAGATACAAGGAGAAGCAAGTGAAGATGGCAAAGATGGCACGGGCAAGGTGTTTGGTGGCAAAGACTGCACATTCAGGCTGTTTGGGTGCACAAGATGTTTGCGGACAAAGATGGCACCTACAAGCTCTTTGGGAGCACTGATAAGCTGTTTTGAGGCACAGATAGCACAGAGAAACGGTTTGGTGGCTACTAGGGAACAAAGCGGGCACAGGCAAGCTGTTTGGGGACAAAGATGGCCCTGTGGTCTCTAGTTATACCGCTGTATATATCGTTTGAGAGTTGTGCTAGACCTAGGCAAGGGCGGGATATTATATACCTTGTAACTTGAGGGAGTGAGAAAGTGTAATGTTAACGTGTGTGGCTTTGTCAGCATACAGCACTTACACTAAGCTGTCCAACATCAGCCTTGCCTTCCAGTCGCTGTCATGTTTGTGCAGGCATAGCATGATAGTCATGGCACTTACACATGTACCTGAGAAATCAAATACTGGAGGATTTATCAGAACACGTAACACCACTGCAAGAGAGTTACGATGTCATATTCTGGTGCTCGGCTCACTGCGCCCATGCAGAAAATCCACAAAATTAAATTGCGTGTAATATGATTTGTTTTGGCGATACAACAGTACAAATGAGCGTACTTTATGTGCTCATACGTACTGAAAGAAGGGGGGATTGTATAACAATGCCATGTCATCTATTGTACATCGATGAAGAATTTCAATAATAAAATACCAAACTAAAATTGGTACACATGGGTACACATCTTGGCTCCAATGTTTACCAGGCCAAAGCATGAATATGCAAATGCCAGGCATATACACTCTATGAGTAGGGTAACTATATGGCAATGCCCACATGGAGGCTTCTGTCGCCGGTTATCATTTAAAAACTCTAGAAGAACAGTATACAGAATGAAAGATACTTAACAAATGTAATTGTTAACCCTTACGTGATATATCAGGGATGGTGAAGTTAAGAAGAATGCAATAAATTCCATGTATATTTCACACAAGCGTTTGTGCTGATTTGACTTTAGTTTGGTTATTGCGGATACACTATTTTACCTCCTATTATACACGGTGCAAATTCGTATATTCCCTGCCCCTTTAATTTGACCAAATCAGGATTTATTTATTTTTTGGGCAGTGAAACAGTTAAAAGGAAGACCGTAACTCAGAGGAGAAGGGGCGTATCGGCGCTCAGCCTATAAGAATTCAGCCTGCGGTGCTGGCAGCGGTCATCTTGCTGGGAAGCAGACCGACCTGATCATGCCTTTCGTGGATCTGGACACCAACCTTCCCCAGAAAAGCCTCCCCGAGGACTTTGCTGACAAACTATGCGAAGCGACGGCCAGCATCCTGGGCAAGCCCCGCGATGTGAGTTGACCCAGGGACGCACCGCGCTGTCTGTATTATGGGGAGACACGGTCACAATATGCTAATCCTGGCAGGTTTGGGGGAGTCCAGCCACAGACCCCCAGTCATAGAATGTTTTCCAGAATTACCTAGGCATTTGGGCGGGGGCAGTGTGGATGATACAACATTGGTATTGTAATTCCAGATTCTAATAAGTCTGAATTGCCTCCTGCACTAAGCACAGATCGCTGTACGATGAGTTGTTTGATCCTCCAGTAACCTCCAGGGTTAAAGCAGAAAACGAATTCTAGTTCCCGATTCCCTTCTATTCTAACCAGTCAGCACAGTAATTAAGTACAGTACACGCATGCTTTCAGTGATCCCTGTAAAAAAACAGAAAGCAGTTTAAAGGTCAGTAATCTCGATTGCTTGACACTTGATTTATTTTTTTTACACTCCTTTTGCTAAACTTTATTCCTACAGATTCTCATGACAGCAGATCAACCTGGTGGCAGCACTGGCCGCATCATAGATACATAGAGCACTGCCATGTCATGTTAATACATTCCAGCCATCATATGCTCTTTAATAACACGATATCTAAGAATCACCATATGCCCCACCTTTTTTGTATTTAGTTATACAGAGGGATTTATCATAATCTTCTCTATATATTTGCACTCACCACCAGCTCCTTGTCTCACAGGAGGTGCATTCGGCACAGTTATTAGGAAGAAATCCTGCTTTTGGCATTACTCAACCTGTTCTCCTAATTGATACTAGTACATGTCATTATTTGTCATTCACTGTGTATTTTCTAGTTCTACAAAACGAACCTGTTTATCTCCCCAGAGGATAACGCTAACAGTGAAAACTGGATCCACCATCTTGGTTGGCGGCTCTTCAGCACCATGTGCCCAGATGGTTATCTCTTCCATTGGAGTTGTGTGTTCAGCAGAACAGAACAAAGAGCACAGTGCCAAGTTCTTTGAATTCCTCACAAGGGAACTGAACCTTGAACAAGACAGGTAAACTATGCCAGAATGTGGAAACGTTCTGGAGCCGAGAATAGGGTGAATTCTCCTAGATGCGTTAAGCGGCATTTATTAAGAAAGCTTGAGTTTGCAGGAGAGGTGCAACTGTATTTTCATCTGACTAAAATACATATGTATTCCACAAACTGTAAGTGTTATTAATGCGATATTCGCTTGTAACATGTATTCCATCCTTTATTCTTGAAGGATTCGACTGCGGTTCATTCCTATTGAGGCCTGGCAAATAGGGGTGAAAGGAACAGTTATGACTTATCTGTAGGAGCTCCTTGAAGAAGACCACAGATCATCCAGAAGGCATTACTCCCAGCAAAGGATTTAGCTTTTTGTCGATAACAGGGGATCATATTTATGGATGATGTTTCCTCAGTCTGCACATTCCATGCTGCTTTTAGGAAATAAACTGCATTTGGTCAACATATTCTGTAGTCCTGTGTAATCTATAGTAAAAGTCATTACTTGAAACCTGCAACACCTGTCCACCTAGTTATTGGAAACCTTAGAACATTTGTACATTACAGATTGAAGGCTGGTATCTTAGATTAAGTTGTGCTCTGAGGCTGTTTTAGGCTGTTGAGTGATTAGCACTATTAGAGTATTGTAATTTAAATGTATTAACTAATGCTTACATCACAATCAACTTGTGAGTGTGCCTATGCTTAAATGTGGTCTTAAACATGATTGCCACTAAACAGGGAGCTAGCGCATGATTGCTGCAAGCTGAACCTATTACTATCCATTTTGAAACCCCCAACTGGAAGATCATTGTTAAATTTAGGGAAATGGAAAGCTTAACCATAAAAATGGGAATTGCCAGCGCACCTCTCTAATGTTCCTATCAGCCTTGAAGAAAAGATAAAGAACTTTGAGTTAGCTGTAGTAGTATCAGCTGAAACAATGTCATGATTAGCTGGAAGATATATACATAAAAGGATTGCTGTTCTCCACTGGATTACTTTTCACCAATAGTCGCAGTTCAAAGCTTTCCCTATAACACTGAGAGCGCACACACAGGTGGCTGAAGGCAGAGAACCAATAAAAGGTAACTAGTACACTTTATCTGTACATTACCTGCAGCGGCCATGCAATAGCTCTAATGATATCCTTAGTTACATCTTTCTTTAATCTTCATACACCTGAGGAAGCCTTGTTACAATCTTAACTGGCTACACTGTCAATTACAAAACATAGGCCCTGGCTTTGCTTAATCCTAAACCAATCTCTGGAGAATTTATTGACCGACAGATGCCACCAGTCCGCTGCTGGGAAAATAAAGACGTTCCAAAAGTGTCCCCTCTTTAGGACACAAATCCCTCCACCCTTTTCTTCCCAGTTTGCTGATCTTCTAGGCTCATTTTGGCAAGTGTGTTCTGCATAGCATTACACGTCACAAAAATACATATAGAAACCAACAAGGTTTATAAACTTTAAATACAATATAGCAATCTTTTTCCAAACAGGACATGAAACCACATAAGTTGTACAATGCAAAATACAATGGGCTACCACTACTGGTGGGAGGAAACAGACGACAGGAGGAGACAGGCTCACCTTGTGGGCTTATTAGGAAGCTGATGGTGGTCCGTCAGAGGTGCTTTAGGAAGATGCTATGTTGTGGTCCAAAAAGATGACTTGTGCCAGACACTCTTCCTTGTGAAGGTTTATTATACTTTCACAACTGACACAACAGTGTAATCTGAGGGCCAAACAGGATCAGAACAGCGAGCAGCAAAACAAGCAAAGGCTTAATCGATTTGCGCCTTGATCCGGCGTTTACTAATCTGCCTTTGTTTTGCCACTCACCGTTCGGATCCTGTACAGGCTTTGGAGTACACTTAAAGCTTCCTCTTCTTACAGGGCTGGTCCTTGACCAAATAGAACTTCAGACAAGAGGACCCTTTGTCACCATCATCATGAGCACACCATGTTTTTTTTCCTATACATCTAGACGTCAATGTAGGCACAGACACACGTCAGGAAGGCTTCCAGTGCACCCGTGTGGGACTTCTGCACATGAGAAGCATTTTCTATGGTAACTGCTGGTACCACTCTGGTCCAGACACCCCAGTCAGTTGCCTGACTCTCCTAAGATAGATGCTGCCCCTTACCCTCTAAAAACAGAAGTGCCTCTCTATTTCCTTTAAAATATTGGGAAGTATGGCAGTAAACAGTGTTTCGAAAAGATTTCACTCAACTAGTGATCAATTAAACAGCCTGCTTCGCGAACCACTGGAAACAATGTTTTTCACCCTAAGTTTAAGGAAGGGTCACCTCCAGGATCTGTGAATCCACCTCTGCACCCCAACCATATCACACTGTGAAAGAGAACAACTTGCAGAAAACAAATCAAACTGTATATTTTCAGGTCGCATTTTTACCTAATGGGAACTATTCGCACAACTGACTGTAATCAACCTCCCGCAATCGGATGAATAAACACTTGTGCCAATACTTCCCCTCCTCACAAAGCCACTTCCGGGTGTACAAACGTGGCTGCGACTGCGAGCGCCAATTTATACTGGCTGAGCCGCTAAAGATGTCACTTCTAATTGGTTCGGGTTCGTTTGTGATCGCAGCCTACCGTCTGCAGCCTTACTAGTCTGTTCTGATGGTCCTTTAAGAATAAGTGCAGGAGGCGGTTGCCGTGGTGACCGTACGTGAGTTCTGCCGTCTCTTCCCGGTAATTAGCCATTTCACTTCTAATTCATACAGCATCTTCGGGTTCTTACTAGTTTAACCGGGCCGTGAGGTCCTATAAAGAGGAGGGGACAATGCAGTAGGGTTTCCGCAGGCCGAGCAGGGAGACCAGTCTCATTCATTCTAATTAAAGGAGAGTTAAACTACCTGAAGGACTCTCTCGTGTGCAGTTGAGGCCTAGCCCCCATCTTATTATTTATCTTGTGGTAGTTACTAAGTGACCTTGGTGACAGATTGCAGTTGGCTGGGAAGCACCCTTCATGCAATGCAGTGACAGATGTATGCAGTTTCATTGGCCACAGCTCCTGGAGGAAATACTGCAGGAAATGCCCACTAATCATATGATTCCATTTTGTGAGGATATACACTGAATGTATTGCCAGTCGTACATGTATATGTCATACATGTATATGTCTGAAAGGTCCAGATAAAATGGTTGATGTACCTACCAACTCTAAGCATATTAGCGTACAGATGAACTTCCTTACGTTTAAGCTGTTTTTATGTCTGTAATGAACAGGTGTACATGTCATATTTTACACATAAACCTGAAAAAAAAAAAGATTTTTTACCTCTTTTCATTCATATAAGCATCCACTAGTAATGTGTGGTGTTGGATTTTTGTGTACAACTGGGCATTCAATCTAACCGTGTCGTGCCTTGGGTTCTTATTTCTGTATCTACCTCTATTTCCTAATTGGAAAAATGGCAGAGAATATTAGTTATTCTGTTCTAGAAAACTCTTCATTAATAGAAAATTCCTTGAATAGAATACATTTTTATAGAACTTTTCCAGATATATTCATGTATTGGGCAAGCGGAAGGAAGGTTATGAAACTTAGGTACGTGACCTCTGTATTGCACAACATCCTACCTTTGAATGATTTTTTGCAGTCATATACACATTGATGTAAACAAAAATGGCTAAATATTAGTGTTTTCACATAGTAACCTAAACTCTTCATCTTTTCAGCTTGGAGATCCTCAACTGGTATGGCAGAAACCTCAAAATAAACCAACCATGGTAAAAAAAAAAAAAAAAAAAGTTTAAGACTAATGGAACCAGATGGGCTTAATCTATAGTGTTTTGAATAATGCTGACGTCTGTTCTTTCCTACTAGATTCGAATTGCAGCTTTAAACGCAGCCTTAACTGTGGAAGGAGAACATGAGGAGACTTTCAAAAGTCATAAAACACAAACAAAGGAGGCTCAGGTGAGACATAATTTTGTATTCTCTCTATTCCCTCTTGGCCATGATACTTTACAGTGTGTTTGCATTATAGATACCCAGAGGTTAATAATAAGAAGATTACACCTTGGGAATATTTTAGGAGCTGGCCAATGTGTTGTGACTCCATGATGTATTAAGAACAGTAGCATTTTTGGGTTAATGTGCGGTTATAACATTTGTGCTTGTTGACTAGCTTTCATGGACCTCACCATTCTCCATTCATGCTTTGTAGGAAGCTGAGGCATTCGCACTTTACCATAAGGCTTTGGATCTACAGAAGCTTGACTGCAATGACGAATCTTCCAGAGCATACCACCAGCTGCTTGAGACCCGACTCCTGCAAGAAGTGAGTTTAAGGAAATTAAACAGTTTTTGGTGAACATTTGTTTTTTTCTGATAGTAATGAATAATGCTGATCTTGGCTCCTGTACGTTGCTCCATATCTTATAAGCTTCAGAGGGGGAGAGTGAACATTAGTGAAACTACTGACTGAATATTGTGTAAAGTCAGTAAAATTTAAGTTGTTGTTGTAATTGTTAGAATCTCATACTTATGGCTTCACAGCATAAAGACAAGTGTAATGTCCACTGTGTAATATGGAGTTTGAACTTAAAGTTAAATATAGTGAAAGGAGAGTGATCCACCATATTGGATGGCTCTTCTGTCACTACCCGGGACATGGGTCATCATGTGATCTTGCACTAGCAGCAAGCTCCCTAGATTATTGTTTTTGGGATCACTTTTACACTTTACATTAAAATGAATATGATATGGATCAGACTGCAGAATGAATCTAAGAGGATCATAAGTTCCAGGTAACCTATTAAATGAAGAAAGCAAAGCTGTTAATTTTTAACCATTAGAGTGGTCAGTGTTTTTGTACGCTTCATGTTATCTAAGTGGGTATCAGTGGGACAGTCTCATGAAATGGCTCCCCTTTGGAAAGAAATCATCCTGTTTGTAAACCCTGGGAGAATTCTTCCCTGCAAAGGATTTTGAACTTCAGGCACTGATCTGAGCATTGTTGTTATGTGTTGATATAATATTTAAATTTTTTCTTAGTGTGTGCATTTCTCAAGAGGTTTTTTTATTTTCCATTTTCTTCTATTTCAGGCAGTTCCTTCAAGTGATGAAAAGGAAGGGTTGAAACATCCTGGCCTCATGCTGAAATATTCCACCTATAAAAACTTAGCACAACTTGCTTCCCAACGAGGGGATCTAGAGACTGCCATGGAATTTAATTTAGAGGTGCTCAATGCATGCCATTCACAATAAACAAAACTCTCACAATGTATAGGCAGTGATCTTAGTTGTTTATTGAGTATGTTATTTTTGTTTGTCCTTTCTATTTCTTTTGTAGTGTTTTATGTTACAGCACAGAAAACATTAAAGGATACTGATAATGTGTTCTTGTTTTGCTTCCCCAATTTTGATATTGTATTTTATTATTATTATTCTTTTTTTGACAGGCTGTTATGCTAGACTCCACTGATGTTAACCTGTGGTACAAGATTGGATGCCTTGCATTACGGCTAGTGCGCATCCCACTGGCGCGGCATGCATTTGAGGAGGGCCTTCAGTGTAACCCCGACCACTGGCCTTGCCTTGATAACTTAATCACTGTACTGTACACGCTTTATGATTATTCTAGTAAGTGCTTCGTGTGCATGTCTAGAAATATTTTGGTAGCAATACAGCTTTGCTTTTAAACAATATAGCAGAACGCAACATATGACTGAGCAGAACATTGTTGTGGGTGCTCTGAGCAGCACTTGATGTAACTAAAGGATAAGTTTTCATAGTAGTACATTTTATAATATGATTTTAGGCTGATCATGCTAGTGATTGAAGAGGAGCAAATGTAATTATTAGATCACGTTACAGAACAGTGAATTATTTGTGTACCTAAACACTTTCTATGGTTGACAAATTAATATACATAGTGTTGTTCATTTTAATGACCATTTTCCTATTGAGCAATCATCTTTGTGCTTATCATTTTGCAGCCTGTCTGTACTTTATCTGTAAGGCTTTGGAGAAGGACTGTCGCTACAGTAAAGGCCTGGTATTAAAAGAAAAAATTTTTAAGGAGCAGCCATGCCTTAGAAGGGACTCATTTCGCATGTTTCTCAAATGGTGAGAGTCACACAGAAAGTATTGGTTAAAATAAGAAAAATATTATTAGGATATTTTTTTATTCACGTTATAAAACAGGTATAATGTTCTGATTAAAACTAAGTCATAAAAAATATTGCTCTGTTAATGTAATTGCATAATGAGTACAATTTTTTTGATATCTATCTGGTATGCTATTTCCACCATTCAGTGACATGTCCATTCATGAGGTGGATGTTAGTGAAAGAGAAGAAAGCAAAATTCTGGAGGAAGCATTAGATCTGCGGAGAAAAAGACAGGCTCTGAATGTTCGAAAGGAGGAACCTGATTTGAAGTTGGTACAGCTTCTCCCATTCTTGACGTAGGTTATAGTTTGGGGAAAAAGCATGATTTTGGTGGATACTGAGAAAATGCACACTTTTGATTTTTTTTCTGCCAATGTTATGTCTCCAGGTGGAAATGTCTTGGTGAAAGTCTGTTGTCCATGTACAGACACCTAACAACATGTGAACCCCCTCGACCCAGCTTGGGAAAGAGGATTGACCTTACCGACTATAGAGAACCAACTGAGCTCCTCCAAATGCTCCCAGCTTCATCTCCTGCTAACCCCAACACAGAAACTCCTATTCTTTCAACTCCCACAACTCCTGTGGTGTCCGTGGTGGACCCACCTCCTACTTTTCCCTCGGTCAACACCAGTGTGTCCTCCAGCGGTATCCTTGATTCATCAGCTATGCTGGGTGGGTGAATATTTGTTTGTACATAGCTGTTTTAGTTTTCATTTGTTGTCAATTCTCCTAACACATTGTAGTCTTTGTGGTAATGTGTTAGTATACAATATATATGCAACTATGCATAATTGCAGGGTTACATAGACATAGTACATAAGGTTGAAAAAAAGACCTAAGTCCATCAAGTTCAACCCTTCTACCTAACCGTCCTACTCTTGATCCAAAAGAAGGCAAAAAAAACCCTAATTAAGCTACTTCGATTCTGCCATCAGGGGGAAAAAAATCCTTCTTGACTCCAAAAGGCAATCGGGTTTCTCCTTGGATCAAGAAGCTTTAAAATATGAATTCTATTTATAGCCCTGTATGTCATGCTTTTCTAAAAAAATATCCAGACTTTTTTTGAAGGCATCTAATGTATTTGATAACACCACCTCCCTTGGCAGTGAATTCCATACCTTTTATTGTCCTTGCTGTAAAGAATCCCTTCCTTTGTCGTCTATGAAATCTCCGCTCTTCCGGTCTCAGAGGGTGACCTCTTGTTCTTTGAACATTTCTGTTAATGAACGGGGTACAGAAGTATTCACTACACCAGACTTCTCAATATATGTATGTAGTGTCCAGATGTTAGCTGGAGCAGATATTTGTAATACCTGTGAGCTGCAAAAAATTCACCTTTTGAACCTTGTGCCGAACATTTATTTTTGGGGAACAAAGAAAGAGAACCATATGTATAACATGATTCCCACAATTTTCTGCACTCGTTTTCCCTCTAGATACGTCTACTGGTGACAAAACAAAGAAGGGTGTAAAAAGGAAAAGGACAACAGAGGATGCAGGAGAGACAGCCAAGAGACGCTCTGCTCGTGTCCGAAACACCAAGTGCAAAAAAGAGGAGAGAATTGATTTCCAAGAGTTGCTGCAGAAGTTTTTGCCATCCAGGTACAGAACAAACAGTTCTTTTTTGTATGTTGTATGATTTATAAACTTATTGTAGTACAAAATTTTGTTTGTATCGATATCGAGGCATTCAGCAACACCAAAAAAAAAAATTATGGATACTATGTGATTTCACATATCGGGGTGTTGTTTGGCAGTGACATAAACCAGGAGCTATAAATTCACACCTGAAGTTGAATGTGTGGTGGTAGAATTGGTGCATGGACTGTTAAAATACCAGCATTTGAAAACCCTGGGCTGTCTAGTTGTATGGTTTGATGGGATAAATTGAATTGACCGGCTTCAAAGATGTCCCAAATAGGATGATAGCGCATGATAACCCGATGTGAAAAAAATGGTTCTAAAATAGCACGTTACTTATTGCCCTATAAATTGCAAAACAAACCCATGTAAAACCACTCACTAATCACAGTACAAATATTACAATCTATTTAGCAATTTTTCCCATTAGCTTTTGCAGATAACTAAAATAGTTTTCAAATAAAAGTCAGAAAAAGTGTTTTTTTTCCCTTACATTTTTCGCTATATTGTAATTTTCTTATAGTAAATTAAATGACATGATCAAAATAATAGTATCTAAAGAAAGCACTTTTTGTCCTAACAAAAAGTATATAATTTTTGTAGCTACACTAAATGAGAGGGACGAAAACACAAACCCTGCAGAATGTAAAAAGAGCCATGATCATGCAGGGTGTAACAATTAAAAAACAGCCCGTTTTAAGGGGTTAATGTTGCCATAGAGTATTTGTGCAAAGCATTGTTTGTCATTCTAGTTTTGTTCGTATATAGGACAAATTAAAAGAGCATGTCATAACAATGCCTGAGATTAAATTGAAAGATTTCTGCCAAGCCTCACACCTTTTATGTGAACCAGCTAGTGTGGTAATAGGACAGATAAATTGTGGTTAGGTTCAGTACTAGGTTCAGATTGCGCTGCTGTCAAAGTGTCGGCTGGGTAGCTGAAGTGGTGTTTTTGAATAAAGTTTTTTTAGCTTTAAGACTGTAAACACAGCTGACAACTGTGATCAATTGAGGATATCTGGCCCTTACTGCCCATACAGTCAAGTAAGAAACTCAACTGTTTTATATTGAAAATCTAAGCATATATTTTCTGGTAGATTAATGCAGTGTTATCAATAGAAAAATTGTGCTTATCTCTCACTTGATGTCTCCTTACTGTTTAAGAAGAAATGTCTATTTGTGTTCACTGACCTATTTCCCTCCACAAGGAAATCTTATTCTGACTAATATTAAGTCACGTCTCCTCTGTTTATCCAAAGGCTCCGTAAACCAGACTCCGAGGAAGAAGAAGATCCATTCACCAGCTTTGATGCGCTCTCTGACATGAAGCCAGAAAGTTTATCCACTGGCGGGGATCACATGATGTCTTTCAACTCTGCCACTTTTATGGAGTCAGGTCAGCATTTTTTGTGTTTGTTTTTTGACTTGGAAGTGGAGCGGTGCGCAACATGCTACATGAAAAAAGTGAGGCAAGCAGCTCTGCAGACTTTTTAAGTATGTTGTGGAAAACTTGCAGAAACTCGTGTTCTTTGATTTCCTATTAAAATGAAAGCGTATTGTAGTGATACCTACAAACCATTTATTTTGTGCATGTGCCCAATCTCTTGACTTCTTCCATGTCCTCTGAGCAATATATGTCTTGTCTTTACAGAAAAGAATGATGTGCATCAATTTCTTCTGGATAATATGGAAAATGGGGGCATTCTGGAGCTCATGATGAGGTATCTCAAAGTTATTGCTCAGAAGTTCCTGGTGAAGTGGCCCCCTGGACTGACAGATGTGGTACTCGGTATACATGCCAGCTGGAGGAAGCACAGCAGTGGCCTACCCAACCCGTTGTTGAGGGACAGCAAAAACCAGCATATACGGGTAATGTTAACACATACACAGTGTAGTAATACCGTAGCAAGTATAGTGGGGGTTATAGTCGGATATATTGGAATAGATCAATAGATATACTGATATAATAAACAAAAGAATATTGGGGGGGGAATGTTAATTATCATCATTCAATTTAGCAATTAAAGTAATGTTCTTGTTGGTTATCATTATAAATTTTTCATTCTTATCCTATAGGATATGATGGTCATGAGCCTAACCTGCATGGAGCTGCAGCTGGACCAATGGCTTTTAACTAAAATGAAAAACCCTACAGGTATTGGTACAAGAGAGATTTCTGTGGCTTGGTGCCCTATATTTTCACTGTTACACCATTTTCTTTTGAGTTCTGATACTCTGGTAAATTTGTGATATCAATGTGTGTCTTGCTGCATTTGCAGTATCTCCCAGAAAGTGCCCCGCAGGAATTACTTCCGACTGCTTTGGACCCGACTTTCCAGGAACCCACTTTTTGGATGACTTGATGCTTATGGGTTTTGCGGCATCTCAGCGCGACCTGTTCCCAGAGGGTTGGCTGAATTATGCTGTGTGTGTGTATTGGCTTAAAGCACGTTTCTTGGCTTTACAGGTCAGTCCCTCATTTAAGGCAATTTTTGTTAGCAAGTATTGTGTGTGCTATGCTCAAGATTTCTCGCTAACATGATGTTGGACTTTGTCAGGGTGACATGGAGCAGGCCCTAGAAAATTTTGATATCTGCACTGAACTACTACAAAGTTCAGAAGCTACAAATACCAACTTGGAGAGTGAAGAAGCAATGGTTATTCAGCTACCCAACCTGCAGCTGGATTCTGTAGTGTCTGTAGAAGAGGTAAAACCTACTTGTGCGTGTGTGTTGTTAAACTAACAAATCCAGTTGTGTGCACATTTCTTTATACAGTATAAATTAACATTACCATTAGTTTCCCCCCAAAAGCTGCCTTTTAAAATAATGTACTGCATTTAGAATAAACAACAAACTGATGTACAATCCCTTTACAAAAAAGCATTTTCAAAGCCCTCATTACTGAAATGAACGGGAACAACGCTTTAGTAATGCCCACACAAATACACACATAAACGTTTACTGAATTACAAGCTGTCAGCACCTGATGTTACACAGCTCTGTGCTATTAGTCATTTGTTTCTATGAGGTAGTTGTGTCTAATGAGCATACACACACACACACACACACACACACACACACACACACACACACACACACACCTAAAATGTGCCATGCAGGACAGCAATGGTTTAAATGCAGTCCTGCATGATGCATTCTTTATATTTCTCTGGGTTCTATTGTGTTCAAGTTTCTCGGCTGCCCCTTGTCCTGTTAACTAACACTCCAAGTTACGTCTTACTAACATTGATGTAGTAATTTTCCATAGAACAAGACAGCACATAATCAAGGCAATATTAAATCAAGTTTTCCCCTTTTTCCCAGTATAAACAGAACTTTTTTTGAGCTCTGGCTAAACAGTATATCAGTGCTTCTGGATGTTGAGCTGTCTGCTCAGTGTTCCCAAATATAAATAAAACACAATAGTAACAGATTTACCATTCAAAAGACATTTACGAAGAGTTTGGAGCTCACATCAAGTTCACGTTTAATGGGCTTTCATCCAGTCTGTCTCACTAGTAGATCTTTTAATTACCGAGCAAAAAGCCTCCAATCCTCCATGGTAGGGGCAAAAGAATTTTACCTTCTCCTGGAGACTGACATAGTGAACATATAGGGGAAACATAATGATAACAGATATCGCCCAAATGGCCCTGTTCAAAAGTTTACATACCCTAAAATGTTTTGCCTTGTTACAGACAGGTTAAAATGGCAATTAAAGGCTATTTTGCAATTAGTTTCTATGTATAAATAGTCAATAAGTTTGTTAGCTCACCCATGAATGCACTGAGCAGGCTAGATACTGAGCCGTGGGGGCCTCAAAAGAACTGTCAAAAGACCTGCGTAACAAAGTAATGGAGCTTTATGGAAGATGGAAAAGGATTTAAAAAGATATCCAAAGCCTTGAAGACGCCAGTCAGTACTGTTCAATCTCTTATTAAGAAGTGGAAAATTCAGGGATCTTTTGATACCAAACCAAGGTCAGGTAGACCAACAAAGGTCTGAGCCACAACTGCCAGAAGAATTGTTTCAGATACAAAGAGAAACCCACAGGTAACCTCAGGAGAAATACAGGCTGCTCTTAAAAAGACGGTGTGGTTGTTTCAAGGAGCAGAATACGATACACAATACTTGGACACAAATGAGCTGCAGGGTCGAAATGCCAGAAAGAAGCCTTTACTGCACCAATGCCACAAAAAAAGCCCGGTAACAATATTCTCTACAACACCTTGACGCACCTCACAGCTTCTGGCACACTATAATTTGGAATGAAAAGACCAAAATAGAGTCTTCTGGTCACAACCATAAGCTCTATGTTTGGAGAGGGGTCAACAAGGCCTATAGTGAATAGAATACTGTCCACACTGTGAAGCATGGTGGTGGCTCATTGACGTTTTGGGGATGTGGGAGCTCTAAAGGCACAGGGTATCTTGTGAAAATTGATGGCAAGATGAATGCAACATCAGAACATACTGTCACGACAATGACTCTAAGCGCAAGGCCAAGTTGACCCTCCAGTGGTTACAGCAGAAACATCATCGAGACACTCTGGGGAGATGTCAAACTTGCGGTTCATGAAGATGACCAAAGACGTTGCATGACCTGGAGGCATTACGAATGGGCAGCCATACCGCCTGCAAGAATTTGGGGCCTCATAGACAACTATTACAAAAGACTGCACGCTGTCATTGATGCTAAAGGGGGCAATACACTGTATTATGAATTAAGGGTCTGCAGATCTTTGAACAGGGGTCATTCCATTTTTGTCTTTGTTGCCATGTTTTGTTTTGTGATTGTGCCATTCTGTTATAACCTATAGTTGAATATGAATCACAGAAGAAATAAAATGTGTTTTGCCTGCTTATTCATGTTTTCTTTAAAAATTCTCTTTCTCCAAGGGTATGGAAACTTGATCACAACTATAATTAGCTTGAGTTTCTTTTTTTGTTTTTGTTTTTACATTACTTGTTCTTACTTTTCTATTATTCTTAATGTGCATGGTTCTGATGGCTGTTTTAAGCCACTGCTAGTGTAAGTTTTGTGTAAGAGTTGGTGTATTGTTTGCTGCTAGATTGAAAACAGTTTGAAGTCCCTTGAGAGATGCCAGTCACTGGAGGAAATCCAAAGATTGCATGAAATCGGGGACTTCTCCTCAGTAGTCCGTCTTCTACGCCCAACATTATGCCTGAGCGGATATAGCCAAGCCAAGCACCTGAACTTCGTGACGTCTACCCCTGAGAGGCCAGCACAACTAATGCTCTTGCAGGTAAGCTCTTTTGGCAGGTTATGGTTTGAAAGTAATCTCACCCTGTTTTCAGATTGACGTTTATCCCATTAAAATCACCGGCCTCTATGTCTTTTACTGTAATGACTTCTGTGTTTGCTCAGAAGAAACAGCCATTAATTGCTGATGTTTTGTAATGTGACCTAAGCTTTCCATGTTTACAGGATTCCTTACTGAAGCTGTCGGACTTCAAACAGTGCTTTGAGGGCTCAGAGGTTGCACTAAATGAAGCCATCCAACAAATAACGACGTCCTCAACGGCCAAGGAGGAATGGGTTACCACGGCAACGCAACTACTAGTCGGAATTGATCTGTGCTTGTCATCTGACAGCAGCGCCCTGCAGGAGTTGGCGCTGACACCACGCCTCATCCGCCTGTGCAACAACCTCATCCAGGTAATGGACCGGTTGCCCTGTTTGTGTCTGGTCTGTAGAATCACACAATGCTAGAAGAAATTCTATTAGATGATATATACTTTGACAGTTGACTGTAGTATCTGGCAACTTGGTGCTTATGTTTCAATGCCAACTTCTTCCCAAGTGTATACTGCTGTGGAGGGATCTTCCTAAAAAGAAAGATGCGTGCGAGTTTGTGATGTTTTTGGAACATATCCTGCTTTTTTGACTGCCGATACTCTTTTATTCAGTTATCATTGTTATCTTTTATTTATATAGCTCCAATATTTTACACAGCACTTCTCACAATACATATTCAAAGGGTATGACAAAAAACAGAAGTGACAGATTAAGACAAACCTGGTAAAACATTAGGTAAAAAGTGCCTTGCCCACAACTTTACAATCTAGATGCTGTGAATATGGATTTAAAGAGCTTGACTTTGTGATGGGAAAGAAACAAGCATGATATTAAGTTATCTGTTCACTATAGAAGGAATGTGATATGTGCTCTAAGGGGAAACACTTCCCCTTTAATCTCTATGTAACATAATGTAGCAAGAGGTGCACATATAACTGTAGGGAGCTTCAGATATGCCATTCTATTGTGATGCTGTAATACCTTGCTTGGTGAACACTGAGACATTTATTCTGCTTAATGCTGTGTATAGGTAATAGATTGCAGCATGGCTGTTCAAGAGGACTCCAAGGAGCCTTCTGTATCATCTGTGCTGCCCTGGATAATCCTCCACAGAGTCATCAAGTATGAAGAGGAAACTTTCATTTCCTTGCACAAGCAGCATCGTCACACTGACAATAAGGAAGGTAATGTGTGATGTCTTTAATTGCCAGTGTTTGTTTATACAGAAGGTTCTGTGCCCGTCAGTTTCTGAGTATTTGCCCGCCTTTTGCTGCAGATTCGGATAGCCAAATGCTGCCATCTTCGCTCATGCTCCTGAATGCCGCACATGAGTACCTGGGGAGGAGATCCTGGTGTTGTAACTCAGACGGAGCCCTCCTCAAGTTCTTAGTGAGTTTTCTTTATGTTTCCATCTCTGCATAATGACAAACTGGAGTCTACTGACTTCACAGGGAGTTTGCAGGAGAACTAAACATTTCACTATGCATTATGAATGGGAAACCCAAGTGAGCTTCCCCTGCAGCAAGCGCTGAATTGGCCCTGTATCGTGCACAGGTCTCTTCCTGGAATAAAGCCTACCTGGTCCAATGATATAAAAAATCTAAAGTTTTGCCTGCTTGCTGCACTTTGCTAAGGATTAAATATATCAGACAAATCTCTTCACTGATTGGCGAAGGATCTAATTTTCTTCCTGCAATGGGACTTCATGTTCATATTGCACGCGACCTGCAGTGTTGACGTGCCGTGCAGCACGCCTATCTCTATTTGACTTTTACAAATTCTCCCTTTTCCATTTTCCAAAAATGCCAGATTTCAAGGTCTGGCTGAATGTTTGGGGTCTGGCAGTATAGGGGTATCTACTTTATCAAATCTGTTTAACGCCTCTTCAGGAGGGATGTAGCCCTTTCCAGTTTCACAAAAGAAACCCCTCTCCCCCAGTCATATATCTGGTCATATATGCAAAACAAACATTTTTTAACCTAAACTACACAATATTAATCCACTTCAGGTTACACACATTCTAGAGATTTGTTTGCATCCTTTCCAGTCAGGCAATGTGTCCATCTCTAGTTTGTATAAAGCTATTTCTAAGTCTATTGACTAGTCAACTCACTCAAAAGGCTTTCTCCCTTTTACATTCTGCTTCTCTAACTCCTGAATCCCTTTTATTTACTTTCACTCACAAATGAACAAACTCTTGACAGTCTGCTGCAGAGAATGTATGAATTCTAAATTGAAATCTGTTTTTTTTTGTGCAATAAATGCAATTATCACAAAGTGGGCCTAGATCACTGCTTATGACTTTGTCCCCCTATTGCCACATTTTGGGTCTAAATGAGTGGGTTTAAAGGAGGGTTTATTTGTAGGAGGGAGAAGTTTATCGTTGTCCTGTAGGCAACAGCAGCAGATTGATTTGCCTTTTAAGAATATAGAATGGTTCTGTACTCACTCTTTGGTAAGACTACAATCATGTCTTGCTGGTTGTACGTACTTATGACAGTTTCTTCTCATACTCAAAGGATTTTGTTTTCATCAGCATGACATTGGTTGCCTCGACTCGTGTACCACATTCATGGTATTGTTTCTCATTATCTTATTTCCGCTGTTTCCGTTACTTGGTTATGTTGATTTCTGTGGCATGTTCGTGTCCTGCCCATTCTCAGTTTTAGGTGGCTGGAGATGATATTTGAAACATGTTTTGTGAATTAACATCTTACTTTGAATATATGTTGTTTCCTTAGTGTCAATTTGTGTTCCTCAGGTGTCTGCATCCCTCCCTTTTTAGGTTTCTTTGTCCGTACATCATAGAACGTCTTGCTACTCTGGGCTTCCGTTTTGTTTATGTAGTTACGAGCCACCAAGACCCTCCATAAGTTATGTCCTGAGTTCAGTAATGTTTCCTTTTTCGCTCCCCTGTTGGCGCCTTGTTCCATGTTCATGTATCTCTTCTTACTATCCTTACTGTAACGTCCCTGGAGGTGTGAAATGTGCCATCCATGTCTGTTGCTGATATCTTGTGTTTGTTACTTGAGTGTTTTTTAAAAACAACTAAACTCATTACTGAAAATAACTGGGATTGACTCTTTATAATATAAAATTATATCATTGAGTTGAAGTGTCCAAAACTTCTGCATACTCGTTTTGTTGTAAAAAAAGACCTCATTGGATGTTCTGTATAAACCTTGATGGTGGCACAAAGTTTGATGACCAAACTGACTACAGTTAAATAGTTTGTTATTGTGCTTAGAATCACTTTGTAGTGAAAACCCCATGAATTCCATAAGTGACATTGAAATATGTCTCTTATCCTTTGGTATAAAACTGGTTGTCCAAAAGACTGGAGCATCGGTTAAACCTAACAGTATTATGATCAGTGCTTTGTGAAATGCATTATAGCTATAGGATCAATGCACTGGAACGACAGCTTTTCTTTTTTTCATAATTACAGTTAAATCAAGTCCAGTCACGACTAGGTACTTAAGCCCTCGTCACACTCTGTTGCTTTTATGTGCATCTTGTACTCTGAAATAGGCAAATATATTGCTTAGTATACAGTGTCCTCCACTAATTGGCACTCTTGGTAAATATGAGCAAAGAAGGCTTTAAAAAATGTCATCATTGTTTAACCCTTTGATCTTGTGTTCAAAAAATACACTGCTCTCATAAATAGCAAACAATAGCAAACACAATACAGGTTTTTCCACAAAAATAAAATGTTAACTATATGTGTGGCACAATTATTGGCACCCTTTTAGTCAATACTTTGTGCTACTCCCTTTGCCAAGATTACAGCTCTGAGTCTTCTCCTATAATACCTGATGAGGAGAATACCTGGCAAGTGATCTGAGACCATTCCTCCATACAGAATCTCTTTAGGTCCTTCAAATTTCAAGGTCAATGCTGGTGGCCTCTCGTCCTCAGCTCACTTCACAGGTTTCCTACGAGGTTCAGGTCAGGGGACTGGGATGACCATGGTAGGACCTTAATATCGTGGTCAGTAAACCATTTTTGTGTTGTTTTGGATCATTGTCCTGCTGGAAGATTCAACCACAGCCCATTTTGAGTTTTCTAGCAGAGGCAATCGGGTGTTAATTTAATATCTGTTGATATTTTGTAGAGTCCATGATGCCATGTATCCTAACAAAATGTCCAGGTCCTCTGGCAAAAAAACATCCCCAAAAATTAAAGCGCCACCACCATATTTAACCTTGGGCAAAAGGTACTTTTCCATATGGCTACATCTCTGTGTGTGCACTGAACCCACCTCTGGTGTTTATGGCTAAAAAGCTGTATTCTGGTTTCATCTGACCATAGAACCCGAACCTATTTGAAGTTCCAGTAGTGTCTGGCAAACTGAAGACAGTTGAGTTTGTTTTTGGATGAGAGTAGAGGCTTTTTTCTTGAAACCATTCCAAACAAATTGTTGTGATGTAGGCGACGTTGTAGTTTAGGAGACTTTCTGACCCCAAGACGCAACTAACTTCAGCACAATGTAAATCTTATGTTTGCTCTCTGGACTACTTTTTTGTAGGTGCGTGTTCTTCAGAAAGAGTTGGCTGCATCCACCAAAGATGATACACATCCATACAAGGAGGAACTAGAAACGGCACTGGAACAGTGTTTTTATTGCCTGTACAGCTTCCCTAGCAAGAAAAGTAAAGCACGCTACCTTGAGGAGCATTCTGCACCACAGGTGACTACAGCTTAAAACTATATAGTTTATGATTGCTGACTGTGCAAATACCTATAGGATTAAGAAAATGACCCTTAAACCTTATTGTCAGTTTTAGCTATGCTGAAATGTGGTTATTGAATTGCACACATTGTAAGTAGGCTAATGCCTGTTGATGCAATACGTGCCTGATGTTGATGGCCTTGTATTTGTGTACAGGTGGAGCTGCTGTGGGATGATGCGGTCATCATGTTTGATTACTTCAAGCCAAAGACACTTCCTGAATTTGACAGCTACAAAACGAGCACTGTGTCTGCAGACCTGGCAAACCTACTGAAGAAAATGGCAACTATCGTGCCAAACTCAGACAAGCCCAAATTGAGTATGGAAACTGTGTCTGCATATATTGAAGGCACAAGCAACAAGGTATTCTAATATAAGAAGAAAAACACTTTTTATGGTCATGATTTTATTTAAGAAGGGTAAAATGCAATTAAATACATGGGACAAATTTTAATTACCACAGACTTTAGATCCATTCAACCCTATCATGTGGGTGTATGTAAAAATGTAACTCGACAAAACAACATGGGAACCACAGATATTACTGTGTCAACAGTATCCCTTTGATTTATTTCAGGTACCACTACTTCCTGAAGGAGCAGAGGAGTCGCCAGAAGTTCTAATTGAACTGTATTACCTGTTAGCCGATTATCACTTTAAGAACAAGGAGCAGTCGAAGGCTATAAAATTTTACATGCATGATATCTGCATTTGTCCAAACAGGTATGTGATGCATACAGTTCTTCTCAGAGTAGTTTGACGGCTGTCATCTGCTAAATTTCACCTGTTGGCTGCATCCGCAGTATTTTGCTCTCTTGTTTATAGACTTTGCCCAAAACAGATTTGCCTTTTTCTTGCCCACTTCTGTGTTCTTCAGGTTTGACTCCTGGGCCGGCATGGCCCTGGCACGAGCAAGCCGCATCCAGGACAAACTCAACTCCAATGAACTGAAAAACGACGGTCCCATCTGGAAACATGCCACCCCTGTTCTCAATTGTTTTAAGCGTGCGCTAGAGATTGACAGCTCCAACCTGTCCCTGTGGATAGAGTATGGCACCATGTCCTATACACTACACTCGTTCACATCCCGCCAGCTCAAGCAGTGGTTCAAAGACCTGAATCCAGAGGGAGTGGTACAGGTGAGATTTCAATAGATTATGGCTCGTATCTCGGGCGAGCTGGTACTGCATTTCTGTATTTCTACAAGTGATATTATCCCAAACCACAATACATCCTTGTTTTCTGAGTGGCAAGTATATAGTTTAACTGGCGTTACATTAGTAGGATTCAAATGCTTTATTTTTTTACTTTATTGGTATGGTCTTAAGTAAATATTATTGTGTATCAAATTGAATATAGTTTTATTGGGGCAAGAGATACAATTTTACAATACTGTCCATTTTTTTAATTGCCTGTGATGTAGATTATTTATCCAATTAATATTTTCCAGGCTGTACAGGATGCTACTGATTTTTCTTTGCATTCCTGTTGTACCATACCATTCCTTGTAAATCAAACATACAGTGATTCATACAGAGGGATCCACTGGGGAACATGAAACTGCATAATATATATTAATATATAATAAATTGCATGGTTTTATTTATACCAATGAACCAATTCTGAAAGTAATGATATTAACAAGTGACAGTGCTACACCTTAAACATGTTCCACAATATATTTAAGCAAACTGGTAATAAACTATGGTAAGCGAAATCCCCAGTGTTGGACACAACTCTCTAATTTACATATTGTGCTCAACACTGGGGATTTGACTTACCATAGAGATGAAAAGGCCTGCGAAAAAATATCGTATGTGGAATATGTTCTTTTACAATGATAAATAGTATGTTTATGACATGGACTTTACGTAAAGTTTTAAATCATTGCAAGTTCTCTCACCTGAAGACAAGCAAATCCTGGAATACAATACAATACAGTATACAAATACTGAGGAATACTATTCTCAAATAAGCGCAATATGCATTTCTGCCTCTAGGGGCGCTGCAGGGAGAAGTTTCAGTTTAGTTTAATTGGTGGTCAGGCTCCATGTTGGTATACAGAAGTTGATGGTTTCTGTCCTCTTAGTTAGACCTTAATTTGTATGAAAGGTTAGGTTGTCTTCCCCAACCAGGGAAGAGCCAACAGCTTTCCTGCCAGAGGGTTTACATAACTCTTTTTTTTAATCATCTTTAATTAAAAGATTACTTTATTTCGTGGACCAATACGGCTATATTTATTGTCTTTTCAACATTTAATCATGGTTATTCCTGGACCTTTGGTAGTTGAAGGAACGCCGGGACACGATGTTGGAAACGGCAAAACAGTGTTTCATGTCAGCATCCCGATGTGAAGGAGAAGGAGATGAAGAGGAATGGCTTATTCACTATATGTTGGGGAAGATCGCTGAGAAGCAGAAACTTGCCCCGGAGGTTTACCTACAGCACTACAAGCAAGCAGGACACTACCTTCACGAGGAAGCTGCACGCTACCCTAAGAAGATCCATTATCACAACCCCCCAGAGCTAGCTATGGAGGCCTTAGAGGTAAAAGCACAGTATGGGTGGTGGGAATGGTGTGGTTAGCTAGCATAAGGTTTAGAATGATTTGGTCCGGATTGGCGATGGTCTCTATGTAGTAAGTGTTTTCATCTACAGTGCAAACTTAAGTCAGCAATCGGTTACAATTTTAATTGAAGCTGTTTAGTGCAATACTAGTTACTTGGTGTGGTAGTAAATACTACCTTAAATGAAACAATTTCAGTATATATAAGAAAGACAAAAGTAAGGAAATAGATACATATTGACTCTGCAACAATGTTTGAATAGAAAGAAAAACGTAAGACATTAGTAGACATCCACTCCTATGAGACAGAGATACCTTTTGATAAGATGCCTTATAACACTCCTCCAACTCTTTGTAATTCAGGATAGTTTTGTAATTCAGCATAGTTTTGTAATTCAGCATAGTTTTACAGCGACTTGTGCAAATGTTGACAGAAATTGTGATGTTTACTGCAGGTATACTTTCGCCTTCATGCCTCTGTCCTGAAACTCTTGGAAAGACCAGATGAAAAACTGGATGCAAGGATGCTGTTCACCATCATGAAGGAGTCATCAGAAGGACCATTTGCCAGAGGAGAGGAGAAAAACTCAACCAAAGCTACTGAAAAGTGAGTGTTAGAATAGACATAAGCTACTTTTTAAAGAATTTGTATACTTTTATTGACGTGTTTTCATTGTGTAGAAAAATACTTACATTACAGTGTTCTACAACCAACATTGCATTTCTCAGGGGAGTGTGTATGGGTTCACACTGAATTCCAGTGTGAGATGAGTCTAGGTTCTGTGCTGCGTTCTTGTACACAGTGTTCCTGGGCTCTGCGCTACACTCCTATACACAGCGTGCCTGGGCTCTGCGCTACACTCCTATACACAGCGTGCCTGGGTTCTGCACTACACTCCTATACACAGCGTGCCTGGGTTCTGCACTACACTCCTATACACAGCGTGCCTGGGTTCTGCACTACACTCCTATACACAGCGTGCCTGGGTTCTGCACTACACTCCTATACACAGCGTGCCTGGGTTCTGCACTACACTCCTATACACAGCGTGCCTGGGTTCTGCACTACACTCCTATACACAGCATGCCTGTGTTCTGCGCTACACTCCTATACACAGCGTGCCTGTGTTCTGCGCTACACTCCTATACACAGCGTGCCTGGGTTCTGCACTACACTCCTATACACAGCGTGCCTGTGTTCTGCGCTACACTCCTATACACAGCGTGCCTGGGTTCTGCACTACACTCCTATACACAGCGTGCCTGGGTTCTGCACTACACTCCTTTACACAGCGTCCCTGGGCTCTGCACTACACTCCTATACACAGCGTGCCTGGGCTCTGCACTACACTCCTATACACAGCATGCCTGGGTTCTGCACTACACTCCTATACACAGCATGCCTGGGTTCTGCACTACACTCCTATACACAGCATTTCTGGGTTCTGCACTACACTCCTATACACAGCGTGCCTGGGCTCTGCGCTACACTCCTATACACAGCATGCCTGGGTTCTGCGCTACACTCCTATACACAGCATGCCTGGGCTCTGCGCTACACTCCTATACACAGCGTGCCTGGGCTCTTCGCTACACTCCTATACACAGCATGCCTGGGTTCTGCACTACACTTCTATACACAGCGTCCCTGGGCTCTGCACTACACTCCTATACACAGCGTGCCTGGGCTCTGCGCTACACTCCTATACACAGCGTGCCTGGGCTCTGCGCTACACTCGTATACACACCATGCCTGGGTTCTGCACTACACTCCTATACACAGCATGCCTGGGTTCTGCACTACACTCCTATACACAGCATGCCTGGGTTCTGCACTACACTCCTATACACCGTGCACCTAGCCTTCATAGCAATTACAGTTTTCAAAACCACCCTTACAAAAGGATCTGTTGCTAAAAAAGTGGACAGCTTAGGTTATTTCACATTGCTCCTTTAGCACAATTATCACCAATTTCTTCTACATGAGAGGTGATGAAGAGAAATGTAAAATTATGTCCCAGGTCTTCAATAGGTTAAACAAGCTTTGTTAACCAGTGTACATTTTGAATCACAAATTAGTTAAAAACATAAAATCAAGCATTATCAGTACAAAAAGTAACTATTCTGAACATTATGCAAACCTGCAAGTGAAGTCAAATATGCACACAAGTGAAAGCGCCATCATTGGACTATATTTGACAGTCTGGTATTTACTCCCCATATTATATTATGACCATGCTCCTTTTCCATTTTCTCATGTACATTCACAGGGAAAAGCCTTGCGCACAGGATGAGGACTCCCATTCTTCGGCTGGGACAATGCCAGGCCCTGGGAATTCCATTCCTTCCTCGTCAGGTCCAGGTCTGACATCTCCACCTTACACAGCCACTCCGATTGACCACGATTACATCAAATGTAAACCCCCCCGTCATCAGGCCACGCCGGACGGTACTGTCCCCCCTTCTCAATACCACCAGCGCCGGGCAGAGCTCTGTCTGCTGGGAAGAGTGCTAAGGGAACGCCTTCTGCCCTTTACCCACAGCACTGGCTGGCGCTCTAGGTGGCAAGGCAACTTTGCTGCACACTAACCTGCTCTCTATCGCCCCCTGCTGGACGACACCATTATCGGCTTATGAATGCTTTATTTCTGCTGCTTTCCCTAATGCTACCACAAATCTTAAGCCGTATCCAAACGGGACTCGAAAATGAAACAAAGGTTCCCTTGGCCTGGGATAGTTGCAAATTCTAGTTATGGGTAGCATTTGTTTTATTGTTTTACAGCTACAGTTGATAAAACATCAAGCATTGCAATGAGAGAAACACAGCAGCTGTTATCAATATTTATGGATTTCTTTGTTTTATTGTAGAATTTTTGCAGTGAGTATGTCTTTTTGCATCTTAGGTAGGACTCCAACTGTGTCTAGCATTAGGGAAGCAAAACTGACAAACTTTGCCCTTTATCATGTACTCTATCACGGTAGCTGTGGGTTTGGATAAATAACATGCCAACAACGTGGAAAGTTTGTCCCGTTTGGAGAAGGCTCGACTGAATGTCCCTTTTCTTTTTGTGGTTGGAGATGCATGCTAAGTGATTGGGCTTTCCTCCTGCTTGCTCTCATAGAGTGGTTTGTTGGCTTGCACTGTCTGACTTGCACTTGAGGTGGTCCGGCAGATCCCTTTGACTGCACGAGGTCTGTGTTGCAGATGCACAAATACAGTACATATACATTACGATCTACAACTAGAATTGTGTTACAGAACAACCAGTTCACTTAGTGTGTTTGAGGCTGAGCAGTCATGCAAATCTTCTTTTCTAAACCTTAAGACCTTTGCTTTGACATGCTGAACGGATAGCAAAAAAGATTTCTTTATTCAGTGAGCCTGACACTATTGAAAATGGGTTCAAATTTTAGAATTTTGAACCTGCTATAAATAACGCAAAGCTGAGCAGAACGGTGTTTAATCCTTTGAATTAGCTAAGCCTATGTTGCCTGGCAAATGTGTGTATGCCATGTATTTGTCAATCACGTTTCTTTACCCCTTGGCTTTAACCTGATACTGTTATGCTTTGGAAACATGATCCTGTACTTTCGGCTGCACATACAATATAGGATGAAGATATTCCGCCTAATTTCTTCTTCTTATTATTAGTTATTGTTTTATATAGCGCCATCAAATTCTGTAGTGCTGTACAATGTGTAGACAGGACATAACCAGTAGTGTGTAACAAAAAATTGATTTACAGAAACAACAGGCTAACATTTCAAGGACTTTGTTTTAAGGTTGTGGTTAGAGGTGGCTTTCCTTAGACTTTTAATGCGACTTTATGACCTATTGATAGCTAACTTTGCAACTGAGTAAAGCATTTGGAAAGAGAATAATGTATTTTATTTACGAGGTATGAGTAAGGCTGCGGCGCACACTTTTTGTTCAAATAGTGCTTCCTCTGTTGCAGCTGATTAAAAAAAAAACACAAATCTGTGGTTAGTAAGAAAGTATCCCCTTTGTGTTTTTCTGTGCGTTTCCACTGTTCACATGTGCATCTGTCCGTGTAATGCATACTGCTTTTTTATGCGTTGCATATACATTACATTTTTAGTTGCTTTGTGTATCCTTTGTAAGCAAGTATCTTTTCACAGAGGACGAAGTTATTTCAGCTGTATTATTTAGCAGCAGTATGTGTGTGTTTCTCATAGAGTAACACACATTTCATTAAAGTTGTTAGGATATGTTGTACATTATAGGCTTCAGGGCTTTTGTATCTAATGATTTAGAGTCTTTCTGCCAGTAGATTTAATTTCTTATATTGGCACTCCAACTCCACTTGCAGTATAAAACTGACAAAAAATGGTTAATGGTAAGTGAATCCTTACAGCAAAAAAATAAAATAAAGTCAGAGCTTAAATACAGGTAAACGCTTTAGAGGCAGCCGATATATACATGACACTCATTTGGTATATCTACATTGGCATGAGGTAATGGATGATGTCACTTGTCATCAGTTTCCAGGGCTGCAGTGGCCTCTGCTCTCGCTTCTGTGTCCAGTGCTTGGTGGTGGAAGTGCATCCAATTCCCAACAATATAACTCACTATTTTGTTTTTTCTTAGACCGGAGCCAAGACAGCATGGCCGTTATCCTCTCAGATTCAAGTAGCACGCAGGACACGTTCAATGAACCAGCCAGTTCCCAGGACAGCATCAAGAGAGCGTGCTTAGAGAAGAAATCCATCAGTACCCCCAATGCAGCTCATTACAGAGAGGTCCAGACAGAAGAAGAAAAAGGTATACCTGTCACGTTCAGGCCTAACAAGCAAAACATTGCAAACAATACCATGGCTCTGAAAATTTCATTCATTTTCAGATTTTATAGTGGTCTTTGTATTCCTGATTCTTAAATGTACTCTGACAGAGTTTTAAATAAACTTGGTCTATTCACTTGTACTTCAAATAATTCACACACAGACAAACAACCTGTGGGAGAGCATTGTCACTATAAGGCGTTATTGAAAAGGAATAATTGTGAGGCACAGTTTGAAAATATTTTCTTATCACTATAAAACTGATAGCATATTCCTGCTGTTTGAATTATTGTATCGATTGCTCAGATATCCTTAGTGAGCCATACATATCTGCCTCGCTAAATGTCTTTCAGTGACCGGGCTGACTGCTGTGTGCCAAACTGTGATTAGCGATAGACAAACTGCTGGGAAAGCTAGGTAAAGATGTATCGCCCTGCCAAATCCACAAGTTATATACATTGGGCCCAACAGCAAAGGTTTGCCTAGGGCCCCATTAGAGTTAGTGTTCTAATCCAAGTAGCTGTTTCACGTCTGCAATACATCCCTTTGACACCTTGATGCCAGCTAGACCTTCATGCAACACCGTTTGCCAGGGCATGGGTGCAAATGACCCCCCTTTTTTTGCAGGAAAAACAGAAGAACACACAGAGCCTCCAGAAAGTTCCAGTACTTGTGAGATCAGAGGACCCTCAGAAACGCATCCTACCAACACTACTCCAGTTAGGGCTCTTCCACCAGCGGCGCAACTGGGTGACCTCCGGAAAAAAAGTGAAGTAATGGGGGAAATGACTGAGTATCCGCAGAGCCTGCCTGAAGGTACAGAGGAACAGCGCAGGGTGCTGATGGAGCAGTGCATCAACTCTTTCAGACTATGTCTAAGCCGCTTCCCTCAGCACTACAAAAGCCTGTACCGGTTGGCCTACCTGTATACCCACAGCCATACTCACCAGGTAAAATCTATATAATGTACTTATCTGTAACAAAAATGTCTTTATTTGCTTGTCACCAAGTTGCATCTCATCACTATTAGTGTTACAAGATAGACATTAACATGATGTCCTAGCAATCATCTTGCTTATGTGAAGCAGGGAACATAGTATGCTATGCTGCCAATCTAGCAATTTTTTATTATTATTATTTTGGTGGGGGTTAGTGAAAACTGTCTGTTTTGATTATATAATCAAAAGGCACATGTTTAGAATGATTATGAATTTAGTAGTTATCTCATTTTATGACAGATATGTTCATTCATAGCATTTACATAGCTCTTTTGAGGAAGAAGGAAGTACATTTCCTCTGTATTTTTAAAGTCTTATCTTTAAATGAGTGAACAGCAATGTCAACTTTGTTGAGGGGTAGAAATAATATAGTATACATATATGATCACCCCTTTTAAGGCACTGTTCCACCTAGAATATCAGAGAGAGCAATTACATTGCAGTCTAAGGAAATAAACCTTAGCAGGTCGGTCATTTTATTTTTATCTTTGAAGCTAATCATGTAAAAACAGCACAGAAAACTTTTTCCCAGTTTCTGTGGCAACAACCTATCTGTGCTTGGTTTTGTGTCATTCGACAGCTAAAGCATTCCTTAAAAAGTTACGCAATTTTACATGATTAAAGAATTCTTAAAGATCATAGGATTATGCAGTGCTGGAGATTGTTTCAAGTTCTTCATTTAAGCGTTAAATTCAGCAGAATAGGTGGCATAGAACATTCAGTGGTTGATGTGGTGCATGTGTTGGGGTTAGTGAACCATGATTCCTATAAACTTTTCTTATCCACATGAGAAGCTTTGTCGTAATGACTGTAAAGATATGCCTCATTCATGCATAAGCGTGCACCTGTGTGATTTTTAATGTTCTGCCCAAGCCAGATATGTTAATTCATTTACTTTATCATTCATTTTTGTGAACTGTTTATTTAGTGTTTTGCTTAAATCACTAGTAAAAAATAAAGCTGACCATGGAGTGGTCTTCTAAATTCGAGCATACAATAAACACAGTCAGTTTATGAGGTGTTGGAACCTAAGATTCATCATTCTGAGCCACTGTATTACACCTTTGATTTAGTTATGTAGATCACCCTTTGCCCATGGGACCTATATATTTTCCATTATAAGCCAATGTAATGTGACATCTCTACATTTTATTAATTCTTTTGACAGCACCCTTCCATGATAAATAGATTGTTTATCCAGTGGTGGCAATCACTGTATTCTTTTGCCATAAATACCTCTTTTTGGGGGTGGGCATATCATGTAATCATGTAAATATATATATTTTAAAAAGACAATACTGCATTTCACCACAAGGCACTGTGATATGGAGTGAGAGTGTTTGTTCGCACTGTTAAAACTGAGAAAATATTTGGCTGATTTATGTATGCATTATGCAGGACCAGCTCAGCCCTTCTTATAGGAGAAATGCAAAAGATCCGTCGTTCATAATATATAGGGAAATCAGAATGTTAAAATGTTTCCACTAACCCAACAAATTCATGGCTTAGAGAAAATCAGAGAAAATACGGTAATACCAGTATATATTTGAAAAATACACAAGGCATCTTGCATGACAATCCCTTTCCTGTATGTCTTGTCACCTATATTTTAGTACAAGCACTCTGACCATTTTACTTCAATTGTACAATAAATCGGTTCTGTCTTTATGCTCTAATTCTGAACGCGTGCCTTTCGGAGGTAGCACAATACCGTTTATCTAATACGAACAGTATACATTTGGCCAAATTGGGGTTATGTACAGTTTGGGTTGTACAGGGAGTTACCGAATCCTCCTTGAAAGTAGTGGTAGCAGCAAGTAGTTTATGTTGTCATGGGGTGAACAGATCTGGGTTAATGTGTAGTTGCCCTGGGCCCTGCAGAAGCATAAGGGCTGGGTTTTTATTAACCCTTTCACATCCCCAACCCCCAACGTCATGTTAGAGTTGGCAGATACATATGTGACTATTTCTTCTTTATGGGAAGTAATTCAGGTTTAAACTTTGAAAAGTGTTTTTAGTTACCATAACAATCAATTGAATTTTCCTTCTAATATAGACCATTCTGTTGGTTGTTATGATTATAAAGAAACCCTTTCAGACATTGCACACAAATCTCATATTTCTGTGCAGCCCCCTATTGTCCCTTTGGTCTATTCTCTTCATCCATTAAGCAATGCATGTATATTTATCTTATTCAAAACCAATACAGAAGGTGAATGCTATAGCACAGTGTTTGCGTACAATAAAAATAGGATCAAATATGGGTATTACTTACCTTGCCTAGGATCGGTCCATTGAATAGAAGAAGAAGTGTGGATCTGTGCTCGTTTTGATTGTACAATTACCCTAATGGAAAAACCGAGAAAGAAACATAGTGTAGAACAGGGCTTGACAAATTTGTTGTGAATCTAGGCGCCAGGTAAAAAAGTTAGGAGCCAGGATTTTTTTTTTAAACTAACAGTTGGTCAGGAGGGATCCGATCATCATCAGCCCACTTACTAAACTCACAGCGTTTGACCTGGAAGCACCCTGGACTTTCAGGTCAGTGCTGTTTGTTTTTTTTTTAAATACATTTTTTTCATTTTTTTAACTCTTTCGATGCTGATGTTTCATTGGAGCACAGCATTGACAGATATTTAGTCCCCACAAGCTTGTGGGAACAAATGTTAACCCCTGCAATGCCACGAATGTTTTATACACAATTGTGGCATTGAAGGGGTTAACGCTGCACTGTCGCTCTCATGGAGTGATCAGGCAGCAGGGGAGGGTTGGGGCTGGTCTCCACACTCATGGCGAGACCAAAGAACCCTCTCACCCTGTCCCTGAAGACCAGCCACTGCAGGGGGGAGTCTATGATGACTGCTGTAGGCTTCTATGCCTACAGGAATCATCAAAGGGCTTGTGGGGGCTCGTTTTTTTGCTGTTGCTGGTCTGCCTGGGCTTCCAGGCAGACCACCGGCAGCAGAGCCCCTTACAAAACGGGAGTTAACCCCTAAAAGGCCGCGATTTTTTTTTAAATACATTTTTTTCATTTTTTTAACTCTTTCGATGCTGATGTTCCATTGGAGCACAGCATTGACAAATATTTAGTCCCCACAAGCTTGTGGGAACAAATGTTAACCCCTGCAATGCCACGAATGTTTTAATCACAATTGTGGCATTGAAGGGGTTAACGCTGCACTGTCGCTCTCAGGCAGCGGGGGGGGGGGGGTCCTGGGGCTGGTCTCCACACTCATGTGGAGACCGAAGAACCCTCTCCCCTGTCCCTGAAGCTGCCTCTGGCAGCTGGGACTCAATTGCTGGTCTATGGACCAGCCATTGCAGAGGGAGTCTCTTTGATGACTGCTGTAGGCTTCCATACCTACAGGAGTCATCAAAGGGCTTGTGGGGGCTCGTTTTTGCTGTTGCTGGTCTGCCTGGGCTTCCAGGCAGACCACCAGCAGCAAAGCCCCCAAAACGGGAATTAACCCCTAAATGCCGCGATCGCGGCATTGAAGGGGTTAACGCTGCGCTGTCGCTCCCATGGAGCGATCAGGCAGCTGGGGGGTGTTGGGTGAGGTCCCCAGACTTGTGTGGGGACCCAATCAACACACAAACCCCTTCCCTGAGGCTGCCTGTGGCAGCTGAAAACACGATTGTTGCTTTTCCAGCAACCGCGTTTTCAGCCTACAGGATCACTCCGTGGGAGTGATCTCAGGCTCGGGGGCGGGCTCGGAGTGGCTGTGCTGTCTGCCCAGACTTCTGGGCAGACAGCACCAGCGCCCCCGTGTGGTGACTCAGCCTCTTACATCCACAATTTTTTCTGGATGTAAGAGGCTGACAAAACCTAGGCGCCAGGACAAAATTCTCTGTCGCCATGGCGACCTGGCGCCTGGGATTTGTCGAGCCCTGGTGTAGAACCGTATAATAGATGCTGGTTGTAATAAAACAGAGGTGGATTCAACTCTTGCCTTTAGGGGGAGCCGTACCCTGCAACAATGGGTTGGAAAGCTCACTCCTCCGTTGTTCAGGTCGCCCTCCAAAGGAAGGGAAGAAAAAAAATAAAATAGTGTAACACTCTCGGCTGTGTGGTAGATAAAATAGAAATTAGCCTCTAAGTGGAGCTGTGCCCTGCTCCCAAGGGATATAGTGCTCAATCCTCCCTTGTTCTATTCCCTCTGGGGCGGGGGGGGGATTCTCTCTGGTGCAGGGTATTTCCCCACTAAATGTTGAATCAATGTTATTGCAAATTAAACTGTGGCTAAAACATATTTATTCTTCAAAAATAATAATAATCAAAAAAAATCCGTAAGTACTATACAATAAAAGTCCTCTAGTGTCCACGAGGACCTTTTAAAAGACTTGGTGACTTATCTGCGATGTCTGTGGTGTTTAGGTCTCTGTAGTAGGGTTCTTCATGGAAATTGGGATGCGCATGCATGCAGTGAGTTTTAGTTGTTTGAGCTTCAGGTGCTTGCAATTCTGGTTTCCATTTATTCAATTATCAGTGTCTTAGACGGTCTGCCATACTTGTAATTAATCATCTTAGGATACTTAACATAAAATATTTCACAAGGACAATATCATGGTTGTTTAACAATTTCAGTGCATATACAGTCACTGGCCACTTTATTAGGTACGTCTCGCTAGTACCGGGTTAGACCCCCTTTTGCCTTCAGAACTGCCTTCATTCTTTGTGTCATACTTTCTACAAGGTGCTGGAAACAGCCATGATGCGAGTCTCCCCAGATCCCAAAGGTGCTTTATTGGATTGAGATGTGGTGAGTGTGAAGGCCATTGGAGTACAGTGAACTCACTGTCATGTTCAAGAAACCAGTTTTGAGATGATGTGAGCTTTGTGACATGGTGCATTATCCTGCTGGAAGTAGCCATCAGAAGATGGGTACACTGTGGTCATATAGGGATGGACATGGTCAGCAACAATACTCTATAGGCTGTCACGTTTAAACAATGCTTAATTGGTACTAAGGGGCCAAAGTGTGCCAAGAAAATGCCCCCCCACACACACTATTACACCACCAGCCTGAACCGTTGATACAAGGCAGGATGGATCCACGCTTTCATGTTAATTACACCAAAGTCTGATCCTGCCATCTGAATATCACAGGTGGAATCGAGACTCATCAGACCAGGAAACGTTCTTCCATTGTCCAATTTTGGTGAGTCTGTGCAAATTGCAGCCTCAGTTTCCTGTTCTTAGCTGACAGGAGTGGCACCCGGTGTGATCTTCTACTGCTGTAGCCCATCTGCTTCAAGGCTCGAGAGATGGTATTCTGCATACCTTGGTTATAATATAATTACTGCCCATTCTCCTCTGACCTCTGACATCAAGGCATTTCTCGCCCACACAACTGCTGCTCACTGGATATTTTCTCTTTTTTGGACCATTCTCTGCAAACCCCAGAGCTGGTTGTGCATGAAAATCCCAGTAGATTAGCAATTTCTGAAATACCCAGACCATCCCCTCTGGCACCAACAACCATGCCACATTCAAAGTCATTTAAATCCCCTTTCTTCCCCATTCTGATGCTCAATTGCTGCCGTGTGATTGGCTGATTAGCTATTTGTGTTAACAAGCAGTTGAACAGGTGTACCTAATAAAGTGGCCAGTGAGTGTATATACCGTATATATATATACTGAATATTAGAAAAAATCATAGAAATAAACATTATCCCTGTGTAAGTGGTGATATGTTTTGTGCTAGTTATATATTGTATATACATGATGGCTATAATACCTAATGATAAGTGAATGGATATGGATTTAAAATTATTTATCTGATTATAAAGGATAATTGATTAATATAAATTTGAAATATCACCATTAGTGCCTCGTATCTCATTGTTCGTGTATACGGGGACATTATTTAAAACTACAGTTGAGTAATTTTGCTTGGTATTTTTAGCTTGGTTTGTGATATTGATATAAACCGGCGAGCAATATTAGCTTGCGAATGTGCAGCTGTGACATTTCATTTAAATATAACGGCAAGGAATGGGTTTGTGCGCTGGAGCTGGGTATTTTCATGTAGGCAGCGGCACGGTTGTAGTGATTCATCCTGTGCTTGGGATGCCAGACCCCTGGGAGCACAGCTATCTTCCTACAGTCTGTCAGCCCCTGAGACCTACAGTTCGTATATTCAAAGCCCACGCACTGTAGTCACTAGCGGCTCCCGCTGGACAAATTTGCTACCCTCAAAATGTTTAACCCCTGCACTAACCTCGATTCAATGACTTTGATTCCAACCCAGGGAGATAAAAGTGAGTAATATAGCATATAGCGAGATGGAAGTTAACTGACCCCCCTGCACTAATGCTCAGAGTAATATCCATAAAACACAGTGCATTGTGTTTCCGGGAGACCCTTACTCTTTAAACAAGAAGCATGATTATAAGGGACACCCGTTAGCATCTTCTGCCGCAAAGGCTGAATTAACCCTGCGTAGTACATGGCTTAATCAGTGTGGTATCTTTCCAGAATTATCACTGATTTAATGATGATTACCTACTAAAACTTCCAATGGCCAAAGAGGCCTGATCTTATTCTTGGGTTGTGTTTCGGGACTGGGATATAGTGATACATTTATGTGAGTTTATAACCTGTTTGTAGCTAGTTGCGTAATTAAGATGAAGAATGTTTCCGAAGAAGAGTGTATGTTATTTACCCCATTTGACTTATATTATTTTGTTTATATACACATTATTGTGAGTTTTATAGCTGTAGAAGACTGATACACCCAAACTCAACAATCATTTTGAGCACCTAGAAGTGACAGACATCAGGGGTGGAGTTATTATTATTATTATTATTCTTATTATATATTGTTTTATATAGCGCCATCAAATTCGGTAGCGATGGGGCTTTCCATCCTAAACAAGGACAGTTGGGAGGTATGGTCTAGCTCTTCAACCAAGAGAAGCTCACTAGGCTTGACACTTCATAATAGGGAGTTCAATGTAAAGAAAACTGATATTGCTATATTAGCCCAAGTACAGATGGATATTTGAATCCCAAACTGGCACAGTTTAGATGTAGACAGAGCTTTCAAAATCTCAGCGGTCTCTTCCGCTGCCTTTAAACTCCAACCACCCAGTTTACTTAATAAATCTTTGTGTGCCTCTGAACGTTTAGCCGAAGGTTTGCATAGTTTATGTAGTTATGTATATGAATGTCTTGATAAATAAAAATCCTCATTCCCCTATAATTCTCTTTGATTCCTTTTGTTTGTGTGTTTGTAGTGAACACATAGTTCTTCACCCACGGCTGCTTGGACTATGTACGTCCTTTGTGATTTTTGTATCTTCCTGCCTTGCATTAGCTCATCATTTTATCGTACTTCCCTGTATCCAAGTTAAGTCGCTTGTGCTATAGTTCAATTCTCAGTATGGGCCTAGCTCATAGTGCCTTTGTTTGCATGTGTCATGATTCAGCTTGTGTTTTTGCGTTAAAATATACTGGGTTCCAGGCTGACATACTCTTATTCTGCTTTAGCTGGATGTACACCACATTTCAGAAGTTTGGGGTCACTTAGAACTATCCTTGTTTTTGAAAGAAAAGCAAATTTGGCAATTAAAAGAACATCGAGTGGATCAGCAATACAGTATAGACGTTGTTAATGCTGTAAATGATTATTGTAGCTGGAAACGGCTGATTTTTTGTGGAATATCTTCATAGGCGTGCAGAGGCCCTTGATCACTCCTGTGTTTCAGTGACACGTTTTGTTTGGTAATCCAAGTTTCAAAGGCTAATTGATGATTAGAAACCCCTTTTGTAATTATGTTACAGCTAGAAATTTCCTTGTTTTCCATGAAAACAGCTAAGTGACCCCAAACTTTTGAACGGTAGCATAAGCGGCAAGGTTGCTCCTTCGTGTGATGTGGAGCTGCTTACCTGACTTTAAACATGTCTGGATGATATTAGATGATCATATAATTGGCATAGTACCATCAAGCCAGTTGCGCACTCAACACATCTGTATGAAATATTCGTGTGTGCAGTCTCGACACATAATGTGTTATTTGTGTAAGTAGTGCCAATTATAGCGTGCTTCCTGCGAATGTACACACCATGCCATATGATGTTTCTATGCGTACTTTTTCGCCGCCCTGTGTTATTTGCGTGTTGGCTTGGTGTATTATCCGCGTACTTGCTGTAGCATTGGCTTGGCCGTCACACTATGCACAGTTTATTATTTCAAGCTGCTTTGTTTTGGTAACAATTAATTCCGAGCGTACCCCTCATCGCCCGCGGAAAGGAGTCTAGACGAATATATCTCAGTACAATTGAGCAATCGTGCATTCCGACTGGATTACTAGGAACCTGAAGTGCGTGTCCTGCTGCACACGGAGCGTTGCAGCCAAACTTTCTAACATTGTGGAGCAGCACACAGCTTCCCAACCCTGTCCGTGGCAGTCAGCACCAAGCCGTTTGCAGCTAATCGGAGCTTCGATGTGCAGCAGAATTAAACTGCCTTCATCACTTAGATTTTCTTGTTTCTTCTCACCTCATGTTCATTTAAATACCAGCAGTTCGGTGTATCCAGTGCCCATGGGTCAGTTATCTCCAATCAATGTATAGTAGACCCGGGAACGTCTTCACTCACATAGTGGTGCTCTGACAGAAGAGTGCTTATTAGTGTATTATCCGTGTTGGTGACGAGTGTATGAAACAGGGTTTTTTACACATAAATTACTAAAATTACATAAAATAGGAAACAGAACAGTGTTCATTTTTCTTCATGTGTTCGATGTCCAGCATATATATGAGAAATAATCTGTTGAATAGTGTTTAATTAGATGGTATTTTTTATTGCCAAAACTGTCTCAAATTTAACTGACAACCCGAAATTGTTTCCTTCTCCTTGCCTAAACATTGTAATTTGTGGTTGAAATATACACTAAGAACACCTTTATAGGAAGATGTTTATTTTGATGCCTTACGTTAGCTGAGGGTCGGCTATAGAAGCCAACAGAAAGAGGTACACCGATAGAGATCTTTATAAAGGGCTAGGACACGTGGCTACCGGGATCCTGGGATTTGTGAGCCCTGTCTTACATGTCATAAAGGAAGGGCACCATTTTTAGGCTAAAAGGGTTTTGCGCTGCTTAAATTACAGATGACCGGTAATTGTTGGTAAATATGTGAAAAAGTAAGACATGTTGGGAAGTCAGTTCTCATATCAAACTAAATTATAGGCTGTGGTGGAGGGAGAAAAACAAACACTTCATTATTTCAATAGCCTGGACACTTTCATGCTCGTTCATTAAAACAAAATGTGATATTTAATTTTGTGGTGACGTGACGCATCGGGAAACGCTTACCAGAAGAAAATGTCGCTGGTTGCGTGTGTCATCCTACCGGACAACTACAAGTACAAGAGACAGGATCTCTGAAAAAGACTGTCCGGCCCGCCATTACAGTGTACTGTGAAAAGATTTAGCAGTTAATCCACCTAAGACTGCAGGTTTTTCACCGTCTTGCATTGCACACTAGTTCAGAGAGCCTCATTCACTTGCAGATATGTATGCATGCTTATACTCTCTCCAGTATATCGCCTTCATCCAGCTTGTTGTCTCCCCAGAACCTACATTGGGCCAGAGACGTGTTGCTAGGCAGCAGTATCCCGTGGCAGCAGCTGAAGCACATGCCAGCACAGGGACTCTTCTATGAGAGGAACAAGACCAATTTCTTCAATGTAAGTTGTGCTCCCTATGACACGGTTCAGGCTTCAGAGACACCGAATAGTGTGGGAAATCTCTTGACAGGTTTCAAATATTTGGAGATGTTTGCCAAGGACCCTTAAGGTTGACCCCAGCTTTCATCACCAGGCAAAAAACATTATATACTTGCAAAAAATGGTACCTGGGCATCAACATGTTATTGGCCACACTTCATTATGTAGAACTCAAGCACTGATACCTGGTCGCTCCCCAATGGGAGGATGTGGGGAGTTAAAGTTGCACATTGTTTTCTATGTTTTTGTTTTTATGTGTGCAAAATGATGTAAGATATGCACATATAGTAGATAACCCTATGCAATAAAAAAAACTCTTTAAACTCCTTAAAGTGATAAACAAGACAAAATATGGAGAGTAGAAAAAACAAATACTACTGTGTGTAATTATTAATTATGACCTTTTATTTTGCGTGCATCAGGAAAAGCATCTTGCTTGATGCTGTTACTGCTGAATGTTAGAGAATGTCAGTCTTTTTGTGCAGCAGGTCTAAATCTAATCTAAACGGCCGCTGGGTGCTGATGCCGCCGGCCGGCGCTACTTTAATACTTTTTTTTTAAATTTAATATGGCAAGCCGGATCGGCTATTAAATGGAAAAAAAATAGTATTAAAGCAGCGGCGGCCGGCGGCATCAGCACCCAGCAGCCGTATGCGATGGCCGCCAAGCGATGGGAGCAGCGTGAGGGATGAAAGCTCCGCCCCCTCGCACTCACCTTTCACCCCTCACGCTGCTCCCATCACTAGGCGGCCATCAGATTGTTGGAAATCGAATCTAAACGGCCGCTGCGTGCTGATGCTGCCGGCCGGCGCTACTTTAATACTTTATTTATTTATTTTTAATATGGCAAGCCGATCCGGCATATTAAATAAATAAAAAAAAGGATTAAAGTAGCTCCGGCCGGTGGCATCAGCACCCAGCGGCCGTTTAGATCAGTTTTCCAGCAGTCTGAAGGCCGCATAGTAATGGGAGCAGCGTGAGGGGTGAAAGGTGAGTGCGAGGGGGCGGAGCCACTTCACGTGACTTGCCCCCCAGGCCTTAGGCTGCCAGCCCTCCCCTGCTTACAGGTCTAAATCTCTCGCCTTCCTGATCATTTCTCTGTGCCAACAAGTACTAGGGAGCCAGACATAACAGTAAACAAACCATAATGAGAAGAAAAAAACATGCATTATTTTACAATCATAGTTCCTAGTCACAGAAGACCTATTGAGACTCATCTCATAACAGTCTAAGTGGCAGATTGTCAAACTACTTGGCATTCTACGCTTGGAAGCACTACACTTGTCTTCCATTATGCTTAACAGGTTTGAATATCTTACTGCAAATTGTATATTTCTCAAGTATCTCTTTATAATTCCAATGTATGTTGAAGAGTTAAAGCTTTCTTGCTAAGTTTGGTGAATCTTGCACAGTTGACTCATAACTGCAAGATTCATCAAACTAAGCAAGAAAGCTTTAACTCTTCAATGTACATTGGATTGTAAAGATATACTTGAGAAACAGCATACAATAAAATACAAGAGGTCTTAATGGAGAATACTATATTGTAGTTGGAGCTTTTCTGCAAGTTCCTATCCAAGCCTTACATTCAGTGGGTATTTGAATTTCCTCACGCTGTGCATATTTTATAGCTTTCCTCTTGATATGTGCTTAAACATTGATACTATTGTTTTTTATTTGGAAATAATGAATAGAGGTGAGCTTCCCATTGTCTTGCTGGAAGGCGCATCTCCATCCCAGTCTCAAATCTCTGGAAGACTGAAACAGGTTTCCCTCAAGAATTTCCCTGTATTTTGCACCATCCATCATTGCTTTAATCCTGACCAGTTTCTGAGTCCCTGCCGTTGAAAAATATCCCCACAGCATGACACTGTCACCACCGTTCTTGGGGTGATGATAGCTCTTGAGTTTGCGCCAATTTTAGTCTCATCTCACCAGAGTACCTTTTTCCATATGTTTGGGAAGTCTCCACATGTTTTAGGTGAACAGCAAGCAGGTTTGCTTATTATTTTTTTTAAGCAATGGCTTTTATCCTGACCACTCCTCCATGAAGCCCAACTCTGGAGGGTATGGCTTAAAGTGGTCCTATAGATAGGTCCTCTCCATAGGACCATTGGAGGCTTTGGTGATGATTTCTTCCTGACTCCTATTTTTGGAATATATGTGGCACCTGCACTTTTGTAAGAATTTTGGCATCAGCACTTTATTGGACAGTACTCAAAAAACAGTTTTCTGCTTTTTGAGATATCTTATACTTCCCGTCCTTTTTTTGTGGAATATACCAACGAAACGTATCAAGGATTTAACACCACCATTCTGGACCACTCAGAAGTCGTGGAGGTCGTCTGATTTACAGCTCTATAGCACACAGTCAAGTGTGCTCACCATCTTATAAGTGGAATTTTTTCTATATCATCACACTAGTGAAAAATAGTGCAATTTGGTTCTTTTTCTTTATCACTTTACTCAGATCAAAAGACACAGAGAGCTTTGAAAATCACAGAATAGCTCTGAGTGCAATAATCACCACAAACAAAGATGCACATTTGTTGTTATTCGCTACACTATTGTTGTTTTTTCTTCCTTTTCTGTTTAAACGAGCGCTCCTAAGTGGATACATGGTTTGAATCTAGGAGCCAGCCAAAAAAATACAGGAGCCGGCTTTTTTTTCTTTCCCAATCATTTCTTTTATTTTTTTGGTGCCCAGGGTTTGTTGAGCTATAATCTAGGGTACACATATTATATACATGACTGTAGCTTAAAAAATTTGATTGTTTAATATATTTTTTAGAGACCACTGGGTTCTGTTTTCTTACATCAGACACGTGCAACCATTTTTAGAATACAAAAATTCTTGCTTTCATTTCAGATGCAACCAAATGGGTACTTGATTTCTTTGTGGAGTGTAGTTGGTCATGATGGCAAAACGACATGCAGTCCTTTTATTTTTGCAGTACCCATTTGAGGCAATGCAAGGCATCTTTAGTTAAGGTGCTTTTATTATTATTATTATTATTGTTGTTTTATATAGCGCCATCAAATTCCGATTTTGTTTCCTCTTAGGCGCGATTTTACACTGCATTGGCTTGCACTATGTTGGCTTGCATATTTTAGAAGGCACTCTAAATATCTTTATATCTGGCAATGTTGTCATCTCCCCACAGGAGTTTTGTAGATTTCATCATCCCTGGAGATACTCCTAGATGTAAGATATTGGCGGTGCAGCAAGCAGTCTGTTGTAGATTACAGTGAATATTGTTTATTAACAGCAGGTTATTTTTGTCTGTGCTTTTGGAACATATGTCTGTTTTGAGAGAATCAGTATTATTTGGAATGCTAAAGAAATGCATCCAATCTTTATTATTATAATACCATAATATGTTTTAGTTCTTTACAAGTGTTTCCCCTCATTTGGAAGCTAATTGAAATAATCTCAGGCATTTGTGAGGGTCTCAGTTCCAGTGCTTAATAGTTTTGGCACAGGTGCAGGTGACACTATCCACTACTGACGATCAGGGCATTTAAGTGGTCTTCACTATCCCTTAGATTGACTCGCTATAGGAGAAAAGAACAGGAATGATTCCTGTGTTCATACAGGATTGTTCCGATTGTGAACGTGCAGTTTTAGACATTGGGCATTGATATACACCGATCAGTCATAACATTATGACCACCTGCCACAAAATATCGCATGGTCCCCCTTCTACCACCAAAACAACTCTGGCCCGTCAAGGCATGGGCTCCACTAGACCTCTGAAGGTGTGTTGTGGTATCTGGCACCAAGACATTGGGCTACAGAATCCTTCGCACCCACATGTGTATCAATGAGCCTTGGCCGTCCATGACCCTGTCACTGGTTCACCGCTTCCCTTCCTTGGACCACTTTTGACTGACCACTGCAGACTGGGAACACCCCACAAGAGCTACAGTTTTGCTTCTACCACATCAACTTTGAGGACGAAATGTTCACTTGCTGCCTAATATATCTCACCCGCTGACAGGTGCCATGATAACAAGATTATCTGTGTTATTCACTTCACATGTCAGTGGTCATAATGTTATGGCTGATCAGTGTAAATATTTTACAGCACATTAACACAGATTTATTATTCTAATTGGTGTGAATTTTGCCTTTTTGTATTGCAAATATGTTGTTGTTCGGAGATTCCTGTTCATTTAAAGACAAGATAGGGCCTCAATAGGTGTGCTGTTTTTGTGGCAGATACGGCCTTTTGAAATGTGTTGAGCCAGTTCAAACTGTGGATTCTGGTGTAGTTCTGAAAGAGCAGCAAGTGCCAGAAAGGGTCCCTCCGCAGCAAATGTACATGGGAGAACAGGGGTGTAACACGGGTGACCCCTGCTACCAACTGTCCACTCCTTTAAAGCTGCTAGGTGTGAGTGATACCCGCAACTACCAGATCATCTGGCTTATCTCTCACACACTCTCCCTGCATGCCGTGTTTGATCCAAATGACATCACATCCACTTCCTAATCGCTAGATCAGTCTGCATGCAGCATGGAAGAAAAGAGACACAGGCTGGCTGTTTGGGGGCACTGACAAGCTGTTTGGGGACTTAGATGGCACAGGCAAGCTATTTGGGGCAGATATGACACAGGCTACCTGTTTGGGGTCACAGATGGCACGGACAAACTGTGTGCGGCAAAATTGGCACAGACAAGCTATTTGGAGGCTAATATAACACAAAAAAAGCTGTTTATGGGGCACTGACAAGCTTTTTGTGAAAAAAATGGCACAGACAATCTATTTGAGGGCAATGGTGGCACAGGCTAGCTGTTTGGAGCAAAGATGCCACAGATAAACTGGGGGCAAAGGTGGCAATCACAAGCCATTTTACTGAACCATTTGTTGCATATTATCGCCTGTAGAGGAAGCATTTTCAACGAGTTGTGTTGGCTGTAGTATTTTGTTGTTTCTTAGTGAATTATAAATCCTTTTATTTTTCATTAAAGGTTTCTGGCAGTTTTACACTATTATACTGTATTTTCTTTACTCACATATGTTTTGTGCTGTTTCGCCCAGTAAACTAGAATCATAATGTAATCTTGTGGAATGTGGTTTTGGACTATTAAGAAGAATAGAGATTTGGTTTTCCGTATGCTGTATGGAGGGTGGTTATTTTATGGTACACAATGTGTGTGCCGTAAATTATTCATGCTGCACGACCGTAAATGTACTCTGTAAATGTAGTTGTTTTAAAGTAAAACAGTTTAAAAAAAAAACAGGCAGGTGGGGCATGTATGTACCATATGTTCTATCTTTGTGATATTAAGATAAATGAAGCAAGAGGTCTGGAGGTTGAGCAGGTTTATTTTAAAAATGTTCAGGTATTTATTGCTTATGTACTTTAAATAGTATACCCATTATCCTCTTGTAGTTTTAAGCAAACAGTTAAAATGTTGTTGATAAAATATTCAGATACATTTTCTTGTTATGGAAGAAACTTTTCATAATTTATACTGACAGCAGCTCTTAATTTCCTCTTCTGGAAGCGCAAGTAGATATGTCCTATGTAAGGTCCCAGGTAAACCTCACACAGGACATTTACAGGTGTAAACCCATTGAAACCTACACTCCAGCTTGTTTACAATACTGTATGTATCAGTGGAAAGAAAGTACTGAGAAAACACTTTTGATATAATTGCCATTGAAAGTCTGTAGCAAAGTGCCGGAGTGTGGCAAGGACCACAACAGAATTATGGCCTAGTACAACAACAGCAGATACTTCCATCCCTCCCTTAAGCCATGGACATCCTGCTTGAGTACCAATATATTCTGGTGAAATAGCTATGATGCACACATTATATAGCGATACTAGGGCTTCAAACCAGATTAAGCTACTGTCATTGTGCCAGTGGAAAAAAATGTTCTTTGTTTGGGCGAGTCTGGGTTTGGTGGAATCCAGGAAAACGTTGCCTGCCTGCCTGACTGCATTGTGGACATTTTGGACAATGCTGTGCTTCCAACTTCGAGGGAACGGTTTGGGGAAAGCCCTTTTCTGTTCCAGCATGACTGTGCCCCAGTGCACAAAGCAAGGCCCATAAAGACATAGTTGGATGAGTTTGGTGTGGAAGAACTTGACTGGCCGCACAGAGCCCTGACCTCAACCTCATCAAGCACCCTTCGGATGAACTGGAATGGAGATTGTGCTGCAGGCCTTCTTGTCCAACATCAGTGCCTGACCTCACAAATGCTCTATTGGATGACATGGCAGAACACTGGAACATCAGAATGTGACTAGAGAATACAGTGTGCACCTTGTGTTTTAAGAATGGAAAATAAAACATGGGCTTTGCATAATACCGTATTTGCTCGATTATAAGACGACCCTGATTATAAGACGACCCCCCAAAATATAAATATTAATTTAGGAAAAAAACAAAAAAGCCTGAATATAAGACTACCCTATAGGAAAAAAAGTTTTACTAGTAAATATTAATTCATGCAAACAATTTTTTCATATTTAATAAAAGCTATGATGAGAAAAATATATATTTTTTTATTTGCCAACCTGCCCCCCCAGTTATGCACATCTGCCCCCAGGGTTGCCACTCTGCCCCCAGAAATGCCTTATACCCCCTATTTGCCAGTCTGCCCCATGATGTGCCTTTTAACCCTCTATATGCCACTCTGCCTCCAGAAATGTCTTATACCCTCCTATATGCCACTCTGCCCCATGATATGCCTTTTAACCCCCCTATATGCCAGAGTGGCATAAAGGGGGTTAAAAGGTATATCATGGGACAGAGTGGCATATAGGGGGTTAAAAGGCATTTCTGGAAGTATATATATATATATATATATATATATATATAACTGCTAACAGCAATCACACTCCTATCAAGCCAAGGCAGCCAGTACATGCTGGAACCTGGGGATGCTAGGAGTGTGAGTACAGCCTCCCTATGCCATGCTACCACCACCACCCCCCTAACACACATCCATGCTATCACACACGCACTCATTCACAAACATTTAAATACTCATTCATTCCATTTATCACACATACTTGCTCAAAAACCCTCCCCCACCCCCTTACCTGAACTGCAGATCTCTCACTCTAAGACTTCTGCAGGGGCCCGGCTGTGCGAGCAACTTCTCTGGCCCCGCCCCCAGAGGAAGGAGGGGGGAGGCAGAGTTATGTGACACTCTTCTAGCTTCCTGTTCTCTTGCCGCTGGTAGAAGAGAAGCTGCTGTAAGCAGCCTGGCACCGGTAAGCAGCCTGGCGGAGGTCTGATTATAAGACGACCTCGATTATAAGACGAGGGGTATTTTTCAGAGCATTTGCTCTGAAAAAAACCTTGTCTTATAATCGAGCAAATACGGTAAATTGACTGCAGAGAACAAAGAAAGGCTGGCAACAGTCAGTCCATGGCCAAATGTCCCAGTACACATCAGGCAAAGAGCATGTGCACTGACAAGTCCTGTCTGAAACACATTTACAGAATGGATTGCAAACCCATAAACATGTGGAAATGACATCCTTTCATTGTTACTCTAGACATCCAGATGACAATATATAGAATTGCTATAAAGCATTCAGAGAAGTTTCAGGTTGTAGACCAAAAATCTTTAAATCAGACCAGTTTGGGGTACATTGTCTCCAAAACCAGAGGTATCGTTCTTACAATCATTGACATTATGATGAAGGTGACCAAGTGCTGTTGTAAGGCTGCAGTGGAAACTGTGTCCTCAATCTGGGCCCCGACCCCCTATTATATTCGACACCTTACTTCCATCCATGGCCAATCCCTGAAGGAAGGCTGCATCTTCTTGTCCAAAGAAATGTTTAAGGCTGACCCACCTCTCACCAAAAAATGTTTTCATTTGTTTGTCTACTCTGCCCTTTGAATTACTAATCCGTCCCTATTTATTTTCTCAGTATGTGTATCCTCTGCAACACGGTACAACCCACAAGTGAGTCTAAATAACATATTAAAAGGACTTTAAAGCACATGACAGCTGTGTGATGCTTTTAAATGTCCTTGATTCTGTAGAATCCACATCCATTTGCCCCTTTCCCCATCCCCAGTTAAATGGCATGTAAAAGATGTATTGGGAACACATCTTCCTGTATGTGATCGGCTCACCTCTAGTCTGCTGCAGCACTGGCTTGGTGAACAATGTGGGCTTGGGCCTGTTTGTATGTGAGGAAAGTGCTCTTATTGATATCAATTGGAGTTCCAAGCGGCCAGTCAGTGCCAAGAATAGTTCGACCATGTCCGATATTTTATTTTTTTGTCTGGTTTGGAAGAATGCATATTAAAGTACTCATGGAGTATGCTTTCTTCCGTAGCAGGGGGTGTCGGGGCATTGATCTGTCCCTTTGAGCACAAAGCTTAATGTGCTAAATGCCATACATATGGGCTACATATGTAGAAAACCGTACCTCTAAGCCTCAGTATGAGTCATCCCTAGAGGAGACCCATAATTAAGGGGTAAGGTTTCACCCATATATAATAGGTGTTTCTGTGTGAGGGTACAAAGTGGATGTTGAGGAAGTGTGTAAGTACATATAGAAATAGTACTGTTATATGTGCACAGCCCATGCTATGCATTACTTGGTAACATTATGCACACAGTAATTAAGTTAATGCTTCAAGCCAGTGGTGTACATTTATACTTTATATACAGTCAGCTGCTTGTATGCATACATTCACAGCATGTATGTGGCCCGCATACATATACATAATAATACTGTGTAATTCTAGATAAAGGTTTGTAATGTATGTATTATATATTCAAGGCGGCTAAGGTTATACATTCGTGTAGATCAGTTTAGCTGTTTGTACACAGTACGTATGTGCACAGCTTGCTAGGTGCATCAGCTCTGTGCCTGTTTGCGTGGGTGTACATGTGGGAGGATACGTTAGATGTGTGTGATTGGTTGCCCCTGGCTATGGGCGGCTCCAAGGAAGCTCACATACACACAGATCCACACACACACTAACAAGCTGGACTAGTGCAGGGTCAGGAGGGAAGAGGGGGGTGCGTGGGTGTGAAGCGGAAGGCTGTGTAAGATATAGGCAGCCTGTCACTGCTGCTCCTCTCAGCCTCTGGTGCTGTTTCTTCGGCTGTGCCAGGCCTGATCTGCACACCTTGCCTCTGTTCACACTCGTACACACCCTGCGGGTTGCACCCCAGTCTAAGGTACCCTGAAGTCATTTGGCGGGGATGTGCGACAGGAGGGGCCTTTCCTCACTGTGATGGTGAGTTATTTTGCAACACGGATGTGGATGTTGTGTTTGGGTGTGTGTTGTGAACGTGTACTTTGAATACAGGTACAATTTACAAATAGAGACCTGTCAGCCTATGCATGTGTGTACATCACAGCCAAGAAAATGAATGTGTGGGGATTTTTAAGCATGGCTACTTAATGCGTATATGTATGTACAGTATGTTTATCATGCAGTGTGCAAAATGTATTGGAAGATCCCGGGGTTACTAATTGAATTGAACTATAATATAGAAAAAGTACAGTGTAAATCTGTAGTATATGTGGTACTGTATTTTTCTGCCTCTCTTCTATGGGCATCTAATGTTTCATAAATAGGTACATAGGTAAATAGGTATGTGCGGTATTTCCAACAGCTTTGGCTAAGGGTGATGGCCACCTGTGTAGGATCAACCGTGTGACTGCATTCAGACACTTGTTTTTTCTGTATGTGAATTGTTTGTAAAAGAGCAACTGCTACACATTTGGCTGAGTGACTGTTCCTGCCATTCTATAAATAACACTTGTTCTACTTTATAAAGTTCTGTGGAGACAGACCCAGCCATCTCCCTTATAACTGTAAGAAGTAGAAGTGGTGGTAATTTTGTGTTAAAGGAGGTAAGCTGGGGTGTACCATTAATCTGTCTTTTCCTAGTTCTTCTTCCTTTTGTCCCTTGTCCATGTTTCCTCCTATTACAGTACAGCCTGCCTCCTTTATGATGCTCTTCTGTCTCCTCACTTGCTGTAACTCTCTGTTGATATCTCTCTCCCCACTTTCCTTCCTCTCTATTTAGTCCGCTTTAGTAGCAGGGCTGGCTGTGTTCCTGTGTTTGCTGTTTGGTTTTCTCTGCGGGTGCACACACAGGAAAAGAATAAATTATTCAGCGGCATTGGACTCCCTCAGCTCCCTAAAGTCTAGAACTGATGCCTTTCAAGTCTCTGAGAAGGCAGGACCCAAATTCATTTCTAAAACACAAGCATCACCCCCCCCTCTATTCTGAGCTCCCTACTATAGATTGCTATTCTGAATGCAAAATTCTGCACAGGGATCTATGAGATGCAGTCTGCCAAAACTAGAAGGCCATAGTGATATAAAGGTAACGATAGGAATACTCACATTTTAAAGGCGAATTTTATTGAGAATGCAAGTGCATTAGGTGTCTGTTACCAAGTAAGGACTGGCACCATTCAGCCTAGGCAGAGGACAGCCTCAAGCTATAGGGCCCATAATATAGTGTCCCAAACTATTTGGGTAGCCATATCAAGACTAACAGTGCTCAATACAGACATTCCAGTCCTGTCCGATGCGTATTTTCCAAAGTGGACTGCATAAAAGGAGTACATAAAGGATACAGTTAGGGTGTCCTAGTTACACCAGACACCCTGGTGGCTATATGGGGCATTGCAAGTAAAATGGTGGCCCAAAATCATTGTCAGAGCAGCCAGGGTCAGTGTGCACCACTGTCCCCTTTGCCAGCGATTTCTCTGTTAAGGGTACCATAAGTTTTACAGGTAAATCCCCACCCTTGCTGCGGCATGTTCTCTTCCTGGTAGAGAATACTTGTCAGGCTAGTGTAAGAAGAATGTGCCTCTTCCTGCTTTAGATGCCCTGTTGCAATCCATTCATGCTTTTACCAGGTAGCCAAGCATAGCTTGACGTAACATCTGAAATGTGCTACACACCTGCTTCCAACTTGGCATTTAAAAGGAATCTCTAGAATTAGATGGTTCAAGGCTCAGATGTAATTTAAGACGTTTTACATTACTGAGAGGTTTCTAGATATGTGGAGAAACCTCCCAGCAGAAGTGGCAGGGTTTAATACAGTGAGGGGATTTAAACATGCATGGGATAGGCATATGGCTATCCTGATACTAAGGGGGGGGGGGCAAGGACCAATTCAAGGTTGGATTTTTAATGCAGGTATAATGAGCAGACTAAATGGTTCTTATGGTGTCGTATCTTCAAATTCCATTTTGTCTTGAGCATAATACATTTAACCCCTTAATGACAAAGCCCGTACATGTACAGGCTCAAAATACATTGTTTTCAATGGGTTTAGGGACCGCCCATTGTCCTTAAGGGGTTAAAAAAATTAACCTGGTTTTGTTGCAACAAACATATTGTTTATCAGACCTGGTGGCTGCCATTGTTGTCAGTCACTGATATTTTCTATGGCTTTCACTGCCCAAACATGACACTGAACGGATTCTCAATGACATTGCTAATGAAGTCTGTTCATATGTAGACTTTCATTGGAGTGTCCAGCCATTCTGTAGCACAGGCAGTATGATACGGCGTGAGGGTGTTTGTATGTGTTCTAGCTCTGTTATTTTAGCCTAGTCTACTAGACACGTCGCCAATAAGAACCTCTCAGCCCATCTCGTTTCAAACCATATTTGGTCTTTGTCCTTTTCTGATGATGATGTGACTATTTTATGTATGTTTCATTCATTCAATATGTTAAAGGTTAGATGTATACAGCATATGATCCTTCTTTTTATTACTGTGTGCGATAAGTCGAGGAGCGCATGCAAGATAGCCTAGGATTGTGACTGATGTGCAGGGCTCACCTGATGACTAGGGGAGGAAAGTCAATGCCTGGCAGATGCCAAAACATGTCTGAGGTCATGAAGTTTCAGAGTTTCTGGAAAGACTATTTATAATCAATGTTTTGTGTGGTTTTGTAAAACAAATCTTCCAATAGCAGCTTGTCTGTATTAGTGGCAGGAAGTGTAGCACCTCGGTTGAAAAATATATATTTGCATTCCACTGCTAACGATTATCTTGTATAAGCAAGCACCCTAGCATCTGGTACTGCATAAATATAGTGTGTGAATTAAAAGTAAACGCTAGTCTCTTACCCCCTATTGTCTCGCTCTCCCTCCTCCCACGCCCCTTCCTCCCACGCCTGCTCGATCAAGATGTTTGGGTGGCTTACTAATTAGGCACAATCAAACTAACCCACAAATGATCAGGAGAACCAGCCAGATCTCCCGTAATCTTTAGAACAACTTAGACTAAAAGAATGCAATATAAAACCGGAAGTAATGCCGCATAATGCACTTCTCAAAAGCAGAAAGATTGTTCCCAAAGTACTTCATGTTCCCACCATAAAAGGGCAAAATTGTCCAACGACACAGTGTGCAGTGTGAATGTCCTGCACATGCACAGGTTCATTTTGCTGAGATTTTTGGCAAGCTCCCCTTGATTTCTGGCAGTAAAAGTTTAGCTGGAGGCAGAGGATCTTCTTGTGTGTGCCACAACATCATTACGTATACAAGGAAGTCGGAGGAGCTGCAGTATCTCTGAGGGTAAACATCCTCTGCTTCCTTGCATATTTCCTCCTGGGGTTAAAAGTGTGTGGCCTCTGCCGATCCCAGCAAGTCCCCTAGGACTCACAAAGACCTTGCACAAAAGAGCGTGACTACCGTTAACCTGGTGACACAAGTTGTAGCATTGTGAGGTAACCAGGTTTGACAGTGGCTTCGTGTACATGCGCTATACTCGGTGAATGAACCAGCAATCTGTAGTCTGAAGAAATTTCTTTTTTTGTATATTTTATCTTTCTTACATTTATTTATATAGTGCCAGCGTATTCCGTAACACTGTTATAATAAGGAACAGTAAAAATGTTTAACAAAGACAATTAAAATTGATAATAACTTGAACACGTTAAACCATATTGGTACAGAAGGAGATTAGGGTCTCAAGTTTACAATCTGTTGGGTGGTTGAGGTGAAAATGAGACTTGGGTGAGGATGACTTTATAGTGGTGAAGGCGATATGGAGAGCTGTTGATCTAGCAGGTGGACATGACGGATGGCTTATCTGGGAAGCATCCTAGAGAAGTGGTACAGCGCAGATGCAATTTTGAATACACAAGTGGGAAGAGGTAATAACAAGTATAAGAGACGTAAGTTGTGGGATCAACAAAGAGGCACTTACGAGAGTACTTGTACATAAGAGCAGAGATATAAGAGGTGCAGAATTGTTAGAGGCTCTGTAGGTCAGGATTTTGGAGGAACTGGCACAGTGACATGGTCTCTTCTTTCATTCCCTCCTCTGTTTATTACATTTCACAGGGAATCTGGCGTATACCTGTGGATGATATAGATCGCCCTGGTAGCTTTGCTTCTCATATGAACCGCTCTATTGTGCTTCTTCTGAATGTTCTGGCTCAGCTCAAGGACTCCAACACACTGCTGAAAATCTCGTGCATGCTACAGAGGACCCCCGACCAGGGGAAGTAAGTGTCTGACAACCCCTCCCGTGCTTTCGGGTTCACCCCCTATGGAGTTAGCCATACATATGTAGTCTCTACGTGTGAGGCTAAGATTCTCAGCTGGTAGGTACTTCTCAGATTATAGAGGAAATTGGAGCTTTGAACTGGAGCTTTTCTTTCTTTATTTTCCGTACTGAACAGAGGACACTATAAACATGGGTAAGGCAAATTCAGGTTCATAATGGGAGCCCAGGTCTAAAGAATGATACATTGTACTCTAAAGAGGCCAAAGCAAATAGCATTGCTATAGGGAAATTAGTCACACCAGTAAAAATAAAGGAATGCTTTTTAAATCCTGACATGCCTAAGATGTTGCCTAAATTGTGGCTATTTAAAAAGGATTAAATCAAATTTAATGTGGATTGGCGTAGCAGGCAGGTATCTCTATATAAAATTGTCAGCTGTAGAACCATAATGAGGAACTGAATATCTCACATTCTATAAATAGTACATTTTATTTTACCCATCAATGTAACTGTTTTGGAGATATTTGAATAAAAGCTGAGTTTTGTGGCAGGTAATTGCACAACTAGTCTTACTAAACCAAACCTATAGGCTGTAGGGATACAATAAACAATTTACCCTTTAAAAAAAGGTAGGAATTGATGTGAAGTCCATATGGTTGGACCACAGGATGAGAAATCCCAGGGGGCAGTTCTAATGGTATAAAGCACACCCCCACTGGATTCTGGAGCAGTGGAAAGGTGTTTTGTGGTATGACGGATCACGTTTCTCTGTTACCTGCCTAACTGCATTGTGCCACCTGTAAAGTTTGGTGGAGGGGGGTAATGGGGCATTTTGGGTAATGATATGCTTCAAAATTTGTGAGAACAGTTCGGGGAAGGTCCTCTTCTATTCCATCATGACTGTGCCCCAGTGAACAAAGCAAGGCCCGTAAAGACATGGTTGGATGAGTTTGGTGTGAAAGAGCTCTGGCCTCAACCCTATATATATATATAGCCTTGTCAAAATCTCTTTTGTGGCATATGTTTAGCATTTGCTTCCTATGTCTGCAGGAAGTATTTGCGGGATGCTGATCGTCAAGTCTTGGCACAGAGAGCTTTTGTTCTCACCGTGAAAGTGTTGGAGGACACCCTGAGTGAGCTGTCTGGGGTAAGAGCACCTGGCCCTTTTTTTTTCTTCTAGAAGCCTGGTTCTACCAGAATTCCTTTCATCTTCCAGTCTCCAGAACCCTTTCTTAACCTCCATTACACTGGTTTAAGTCATCCTATAATCGGGTTGTAAGACATCTCATGTGTGATCCCAATCCACTTTCCTCCTTAAACACAATATACAGTGCTGTATGCAGTAATGTATGAAGGCTTTATGACATTTCTTTGTACCACAGCCAGTATGATAAAGAATCATTGCAATGAAAAACATGCCTGAAAACATATTAAGCAAAAACTACAATTTAAAAAAAAAGAGAGAAAACAGCACAATATTTTTGAAAACCTATTTTCAACCATTTCCTATAGGAATGGTTAAACCAAATATTTACCAGCCCCATCGCTATAATATCCGTGAATGCAATACTGAGAGAATACTTGGCAATAATGCTATAATCATTTTCTGTTAATAGAAATAGGCATAATTTGTTACACACTTCTAAACCCAACCTCTACAATAAAAATAAAGAATGCACATGAATCTCTCTTGGGATATGTCATTGTTAAGTTCCTTCTTTTTCTTGTCAGGATCCATATAATCCGGACCCCAGCCAGTTTCAGACGGCTTCCATGACAACAGACGTGTCTAGCCGGCCCACTTCAGAGGACCGGAAAGATGTACCGCCAAAGAAGAGCTCTGTAGTGTGTGAAGGTGTGGTCCCGGGGCTAGAAAATGGAGGAAAGGACATAACACGAGGCCCTGTCTCACAGGCCATGGATACTGGGGAGACTAGGAGTGTAAAAGATGTGGCTAATCAGAGCTTTGAGCCCATGGATCACGGTGGACAATCCTGTGAACCTGATAGACATGGAGACCAGTATAAGAAAGAGACAACTAAGCACCTTAGGGACAAGGGACCTGAAGGTCCGGAGCTGTCATTAGAGGAACTCAGCATTAGTTCTAAACATTATCAGCCGGCAGCAAGCAGAACCTTAGTACAGTTACAACAGCCCCACGCCGAGGATGCCCCACAAAGAGCCAGTCGCAAACGCAAGCTACTGGATGACACCGAGAGCAGCAAAAACCTTCTCCTGGAAGCCTATCGTGTCTGGCAGCAGGGTCAGAAGGTCACGGCATATGACCTGGGCAAGATTGAAAAGATTATGTGTAAAACGTACATGTTAATTAAACAGGTGAGGAGCCGTAGTTAACATAGGCTTTATGTGATTGTTGCTTCTGTGAATGTACATGGACACCGTAGACTAGATGTTACGAACAATAGGAACTGTGTCCAGTGAGTTTGTGTAGTCAATCCACTTAGTAAAAGATGTCCTCAATTGTTCTAAAATACCGCCAAAGACCCTTGGTATTCAGTGGGTTAGTCAGACCTGGCCCTCAGACAGCGTGTGCCGTACAAAGGCAGGCCTCCCACCACTACTCTGTGCTGCACAGCTCTGAGTGATCCTCCTCTACTGAGGACAGCAAGTGTCCCATATTACTTCGCGGTGGACTGTACTCAAAGTTCATTTAACCACTTCATGCCCCAAGGGCATCTCATAGGTTTCTCTTGAAACCATATTAATATATAAGCAATGCTTTAGTAAAGTTTGACGAATGTGAAAAGTTAAATATTTTTGCAATTTCTTATTATTTGTTTTCCACATGATGGGTACAACTTATTATTATTAATATTATCTTTTATTTATATAGCGCCAACAGTTTATGCATCGCTTAATACAATACATATATTCAAGGGGTATGACAACACAAGAATTGACAGACTAAGACAATTCGATACATTAGGTGGAGAGAGCCCTGCTCGCAAGCTTGAATTGCTCCTGTACTATTTGTTTTTAATATAAAAAATATTTATATGGTAGGGTTTGGGGTCTTATATGAACATTGTTGTCACACATTTTACATTTGTTTCCATTTGTTTTTCTTTATTGTTATTACTTTTTAGTATATGCTGTCACTGGGTAATAGGCACTCCAGATGATGTCATGGTGACATTGTTGTTTGTTTATTTGTAATTTTTATATTAATTCTTATTACCAGTGTCATCAAACCCCAGCAGGCTCTCTACAGAATCGCGGTCGGTGTGCCGACAGTCTGATCTCTGCAGAGTAGTTAGGAGATGTTCTGTCAATGTAAAAAACACACAATATTCTATAAGGCCCTGGTTTTCACTATGAATGCCTTTTTTTGTTGTTTTTTGGGGGGGAGTTTTGTTTGTTTGTTTTTTTTGAGCCATAGTAGTACATCTTGAGTGTCATCAGGCATGGTTGTACTTTTTAGTGACTGTACATGAAGATTTAAGGGGGTACTTGAGTCCTATGCCCAACACAAGCAATGGATTAAATTATGAACAAGTTAAGAAACATAATATATCCATCCACCGGTTACAATCAGAATATCTTATTCATCTTCGGATGGGGACCCTTTGCTGTTGCTGACTTTGGCATATGAAAGAGGAAATGTTGTCTGTGAGAATGTTAATCAGTACGGTGTAAACACGGTGTGGTATTGACACTGTTTAAATTTGATTATTGCAAGATCCACATTTGAAATCTTTTGTCATTGTGTCCCATTATAATTGAGGTATCTAAGGACGCATCTCTCCTGAGTCCTTCAAAACTTAAATAACGGTTACAGATGTACAAACAGAGTGTTTAACCAACAATAGGAGATGAAGCACTTAAATGAATGCTTCGTGATACAAAAGATAGATGGTTTTATGCTACATTTTAAATGTTACCTTGACTTGTTACATTGTAAAATAATTACCAGGAAGAAAAGCTGCTAAAATCAAATAGGGTCAGCGGTAAAGTTGGTGGTTTATACAATGAGCCGTATATATATAATAGGTTGACCCTTTTTCCTCCCTAATATGTTTTGTGGGTGACGTTTTTTCTAAGGTTACAAAACCTTAAATTACCTAGAGGTGAGTTACGAATTAGTAATAGATATGTTGTAAGCTTAAAGTCCATGTTTTAGATCTTAAAGGCTGTTTATGTAAGTTGGCTCTTTAACCAATGAAGTCCATCTTACATTACACGCTTTCCATTTATAAAAAGTTACAAGGGACATGATCCCCCTTATATTATTTTCATAGAAGCTACATTTCTGCTAACTTTGGATCACTTTTTATAGTAACAAAGCGCTTTGGTGTTAGGGGTGTTTGTTTTGACTTGATTTGGCGCTTTCTCCATATTTATTTTTTTTGGTAATAGTCCTTGTGTGTCATTTCAGAAAGCATTCAGATATCAGATCGTATTAGTGTGCATACCTTGTGATGGAAGGCATTATGTTTCAATAACATGATACAATGAGATGAACAATAGTAAAGTGTCCAGTCTTTTGTTTGTCTTTCAGGTGGATGAAGGTGCGGCTCTAGAGCAGGCCATTAAATTCTGCCAGATTCAGATGGGAGCTACTGCCCAGAAACAAGTGAGTAAAAATGTAGTTTGGAGTTGTTTGGATGCAGAACAAAAAACAAAGACCAATAGTGTATTTTTTACTACCATGTGAAATTGGGATACACCACCCCTTCTTCCACGTTCCTATGGGTAATAGTTCTTATGGGAAAGATAGTTACAGTGGCTCCAAATTCCTTGTTTTCTCCTAAAACACTACTCTGCCTTTCCTCTTATTTTAAAGGCTTGTAGATTTTACACAGTAAGCAAATCTACGGTCTTTCCTCTTGTAGCTTTATTGTTACTGTTAGTATTGTCACTCTTCAAACTGTTTTTTCTTATTGTTGTATTGTGTTATAATGGGTTTTAATATATTATAATATCTTGGTTTGCTTTCATTATTTGATAATACATTTATAGAGGTGACACATCTCTGGTAAAAAAAAAATGTTGTTTTCTGCCTTATTTGGGGTAGATTTGGTGTATGTAGGAAATACTATTGTTTATCTGTGACTTGTGGTTGTGTTGATTCTTCTGCTTGAATCATCACCACTTCCTTAGTGACAACAGGAAGCTAAAATGATAAGATCTGTGTATATGGGACTGAGAGTCAACATAGACCTTATCTTCAAGAATTGGAGCAGCTTCCATGTAGTAAAGGTTTATTTTTTTATTTAGTATCATAGATGCACAGCAAGCTTCCATAGATGGGCCCAAACCCTGCCCATCCTCGCTTTTCTTCAAAGTTTACTTCAATTTGGTAGGACAGTGCCGCAAGTCACATTTGAACAACAATATTTATGGGAGAGGCATACATGATAAATAATGATTATTATTAATAAGAATAATGCCTGTCCAACCTTGTAACATAGCAGCTATTAAAGCAATGATTGTGTGGAAGCCCACTAAGAGGGAATTATGTAACATCTATTGAACTCCCTCCATTCTGGCTCCTAATAACCAGTTGTATTTTGATCTGGGATGATGAAGATCACACTTGACATTTTTGTGATCAGCTGTCAGATGGTGGATTGTAACCGGGGCCAGACCTGCAGCAGTAGGAAATAGATTACCGTGCAATCGCCACAACCATACGTTCTCAATTAAATCATAATGTAAGCGTGGGGCAAATTAATCCAGACTCCACAGGCTTTTGGAAGAGGCATAGGTATATGTAAACTGATGTAAGCTGTCTCCACCTGCAGACCTCCTACTGTGATGATAGCTCTATATGTACCTGGATTTCCCCACGGAGTTCCCAGGTACTGTACTTATCTCCTTGGGGAGATGAGTGATGAGGTGGTGTATGAAATGCAAACCTACTGGATCTATTTGGATCTAGTTGGATAACAGTATCCAATTAACTGAGAAAGCCCAGGAGCTCCTAATTTTTACCACTAGTTAAGTTTTGGTACTTTTATTGATTACATAGATGAATTGCTTCCCCACCCATAAAAATCATATATTTGTCCAACCTTAGTCAAATAGGTTTATTCTGTTTACTGTACCCTTATTAGTATTTTATTTACCCAGTATTTATTAGCGTCATCTTTATGTGAAAGTTGTTATCCCAGTTTTATTCTTATTGTATATTTTCTTCCCGAGACATACTGTGCACATTTCTCACTTGCTTTGATTCATCTACCTGCTCTTCCCTTGTGTGCTTCACGTCCTTGTCAGGTCCCTAGGCATTTCTTTGCCGTTGCAGTAAATGCATTGTGTTAATGCTGGGGGTGAGTTTAAAGGGGCCCTGCACAAAATTGACTTCCATTTTGGTTTGGGTTCCCTTGTTTCCACTGCGCTCCCTGCCTGGCAATAAAGCGCGTCTCTCGTACGCAAGCGGCAGAAATTTGTCATGTCACGACTCATGGATGAAATTGAGAAGGAAGCTTCTGTTCTGTATTAGTCCCCCCAAATCACTCAGACATCTGGCCCTGCGCCTGCATGGAACGGCCACTGCCTGGGTAGAGAGCATGAGTCACAGGCGAGGGACCACAAGCTCAGGAACCAGGGCAGCTGCATACATACATCAATACATCGGCAGTGTGTAGCCTGTGTTATACTGTGTGTAACATCCACATATGTATACCTTGAATGTGTAATTGTGGAGTGTGTATATGAGTAGGTAAACTGGCATGTACTGTAATAATGTTGTGTATTTGGCAACATAAATGCCGCGTGTGTATGTGTATCATCAGTGCATCATTGAAACATGTATTTGCACCGTAGGCACATACTGCAGTAGTGGGTGTTCAGTATGGGCACTGAGGTGCAGGTGCTTCCTTATCTCATGAAAAGGAGGGGGTAAAGCAAAGTGGTCCAGGAGGAGCCACAGTGAATAACCGATCCTAAATTTTCGTCTTGGGCTGCACTCCCCTAGGGGATTTGAGCTCCCTTTCCTCAGCCAAAAGGCTTACAGGAGTATTGGACCCTCCGAGAAAAGGGAACCACCAGGACAACCTACCCCACCAAAAGCTGAATGTCCAAGAATGTAGCATCACCATGGCCATTTTCAGTGCATTCAAATCAAGATGTGTATCAGATGTGGTATTTTGCTGTACACTTCCCAGCCAACTGGCTGGCTTTATATATAAAAAATACTTCCATATTGTACCCCACTACCATCTCACACCGGCTTCCTACACACAGCATGTCTTTGCACTCAGGTAACCTGTACAGAAAGAACAATGTGTTTATGGTGACTTAGAGCTGAGCACTGTTAAGGGAAAACGGGGTAAAATGAATCTGATTACACAAACGGTACTTAATAACAGTTTAGTAAATCAGTCCATAAGGCATTGTTGTGTGCTCTACGTGGAGGATACATTCTAGTTTGTTAGAAGTTGTGCTATGTTTTACCCACATTTTAGAGCATTTTTTACAAACTAAGAATGAGAAGCAGGCTCCGCTGTATCATGGTGGAGCTTTATACACATAGTGATGGATGTGTATCAAACATATGTTACTGTCCTTACATGAGACAACACCAGGTGCATCACTACAGTAACAGTGCAGGGATACAATGTATACGTCACACATTTGCAACGACGACTAATGGTCTTCTCTGTTCACACAGCAGCCCTCCGATACTCCCAGCACCCCAAAGAGTCTCAAGGACCCCCGTGAGATTGCCTTTCCATTGCCTGCCGTATCTGTACAGCTCACACCCCTCAACCTTTCCTCGGTCAGCCCAGAAAACCTGCTTCGACTATCTGATCACCAAGTGAAAGTCAGGCCAGCACCAGCTAACACATCGTCGCTGCCAGAGGCTGTTTGTGGGCAAGGGGCCAAAGCCTGCCCTTCCATTCCCCAAGTTACTTGTGGTGAGTCAGCATTCCATGCTTATTGCAGCTTACCTTTCTAGTGCCTCTGTCTTTATGTCACTTTATATATCATTGTTGAGGATATCCAGGTTAGTCCAGTGCTTTAAGTGGGGGGGAGTATTGTGGTTTGTTAATTTTTTAGAACAAGATTTTGAGAGTATGACCCTCCCTTTCTCAAGGCCAAACTAATACTTCAGGCTTAAGAATGGGTGGTTGATAGTCTTAAAGCTAAATGTTAGTCCAATACCATAAACAGCAATACACTTTTTTTTTTGCATTTTACCATTTTTAGCACAAAAACTGTTTGAATGAATATGGATACAATAAAGGGCACTGGAGTTTGTGCAAATTGGACTCCAATAGACATTAAGAAAAGATACAGACTGAAGTGTCTCTTTAATCGATTCGTTACCTGTTCTTTTATTTCCATTGTAGGTTGAACTACAAGGCATGTGGTCCTTAAACAGATTTTCTGTATACCCGATATTTATGTCTCTCACTCAGCTGACAATATTTCAGCATCAGTACTGAGTGGTCTAAAACATCACTCTGTACAGCATTACTTTGATTGTGTCCCATGCACATGTTATTCAAACAATTGAAACAGAAGGCGCACCAACCATATGCGGTGAAAATTACAATCCATTTTAAAACGATGCATCTATGTGGGAACTAAAGCTAAACTCTCTCTCTGTCTCACGGTGATCGCCTTTCCCAGTGTCGTAGGTCTCTTTACAGTGCTCAATGTGTTTCTGTCCTGCAGACGATGAGCAGCTAGAAGACTCATCCATGCCACATCCAAATTTATCCCAACGACTGAAAGCGGCAGCTGTCTCCAGCACTCCAGATCCCTCTAACTGGCAGACTGAAGCCACGTGCCAATTTGCAAGTTCTAGTCACGCAGAAACAGGTACATTTCTTATGATGTAACCACATGCACATCAATACAAGTAATACTTAGGTTTATATGGACACAATTATGAGTAGCAATTATCAGCCATACAGGTGGTTCTCCATTTGTAGTGTTTTCTAGAAATGCATTCTTAATACACTTGTAAGGTATTTTGAGAGATGTTTTAGTATTACAGCAGTGAAATCTATTACATGGTGGGGACTTTTGTTTTAATATTTGGAGTTTATAAAGTAGCTGCTGAAATCATTTTAAAAATATAGATTAAATATAACATCTGCTTTAACTACTGGGATAATGTTGGCCACTAGGGGGCACTCTCGTTCTACCACTCTATCTGTATATTGCGGGGCTGCACACCTCCAGACCTCGAGGTCCACAAATGGGCTGGGAAGTCTGTGTGTTCTTGTCTTTAAACCTGCAATTTAATGCATATTAAAGATGTCTGTGCTCAAGCTGGGGTATCCAAAATGGTGGGACTCGAGGACTGGAGCCGAGCAGCCTTAATATTTGTGTATGTGCAGGATTTTATGCCTCAGTGTTGGTTAGTATGTTTAGGTTTCTTGTCCATTGCTGCTTATGTGATTTTTCACAATTGCAATATATATATATTTATTTATTTTTTAAAAAATTTTAATTTATTTTATATAAATTTACAATTTCATAAATTTTTCATATTATTATTATTTTCCTCATAATGGCTGTAAACAAGTATAAAAACATCTGGTTGTGACATGAGCATACAATATGCTCCTTTGTATTCCATGTCCTAATGTTATGTGCCAAAAATCCACAGTAAATATCCCAATTTTTTACCTCAGCCTGCAGCTCTAGACCTCAACCTGACCCAAATGTCCAGTCTAATAAAGGGGACACTGCTCGTCACAAGACCCGTGCGCCACCTAATGTGCCAAAGCTTTTCATCCCCTCTTCCGCTATCTCAAAGTTTCCTCCAGAGATCACAGTCACACCACCAACTCCGACCCTCCTCTCTCCCAAGGGCAGCATCTCTGAGGAGACAAAACAGAAGCTCAAGGTGAGTGGAGTGTGGGGTATTAGAATGAAATGGGGAGAAAAATAATGAAAGGGAACTAAAATATAAGTGCATGCACTGGGCACCTTAAACCTGAAAATCAATCATCGTGATTGCATGCAATAACTGACAAGTTGTTACCCCGTTGAGTCTATCAACAGCCTGGATGCTCCCCTGCTGCCAACTGATCGTATAACGGTGCTTCAAAGAATGCCCCATCGCACATTCCCTTCCAGTAGGTGTCACTGCTGACACCAACCAGAAGTTCACGTGAGGACAGGAGAGCCTCATCGGGGTCTTTCTAGACCCTGCTGGGCTCTCCCTTTGCTCCCCCTGCTGGCTGATTGCAATTATTGTAATCTGCAATGCATGGAAATGGAGCCCTGCTTGCTGATCACATTGCATTCAGCACAAACAGATCAACAGGAGGAGAGGGAGAAAAATAGTTTCTACCCCTTCCAAAAATACTTTTACAAATAGCAATAAAAATAACAAAAAAAAAAGATTGAGGACCCAGTGTTGTCACCATGACATTATTGGCATAAAAAATGTATGAGAGATCCTCAAAGGGATCTCAAGCCATATGGCACTGGTAAAAGTGCAAAAACAAAATTATAATAAAATAAATAATTAAAATAAAAAAATTCCCCTTCCATGTTGCACTGTAGTCAATAGTATTAAAAAATATGTAATATGTAAAGCATGAATATTGCGCCTTGGAACATATAAATATGTATGTGAGGTATGACTGTATTAAGAAGATTTTGCGGAGCATAAATTGGGTCGTTGTTTAACTGCTTCACCTGCAGTATAGAAGAAAATGTAAGTAAGATTGATTAAGATTAGTAAGTAAGATTAATTTTTTTTATCATCTATTATGACTAATAATTATTATGTTTTATGCATTTCTAGTATTTTCAAAGAAGGCCCTAATTCTGAACAAAATAATGTATAATTTGTGAGGTTCATCAAATACAGGGAATCATGCTTTAATAAAACACGGTAAAAATCACAAAAAATATATATTTTTTCCCCAATAGGGTCATCTTATATTATATTTTTTTTCTTTCATTAAGATCCAAAGTTTGGGAGGGTCGTCATATAATCCTGCACATACGGTAATCACTGTGCATTGCTTGAAGCAGATCACATTTTGTACAGTCTGTTCGGCATCCTCACCTGACTCCCCTTTCACTTTTTGCAGTCTGTCATCCTGTCTTCTCAGTCTGCTGCCAATGTGAAGAAGGAGACTCTGTGCCAGCCAGCTCTTGAGATCCTGGACATCTCTAGTCAAGAATCTTCGCTGGAGAGTGATACAGATGAGGAAGATGACTACATGGACATTTAAGGACTGCCCGTCTGCTTCTAAACACCTGCCTAAAGAAGAAGCTTTGCTTGTGCTCCGGCCAGTCTCTGCTGACTGTGCTTGCATGTTACAACTTGTGGCATGTGGATTGCTTTGTGTCTATCAAAAACTAGGGTGTCAATCTACACAATGCATTACGGCTATATCATATTCAGGGACTTTCCTACTATCGATGCGACAGCCGTGCATGTGTGTTGGAGTGTCTGTGAGCTCAAAGGACACGTCACTGCATGTCACTGAGAAGACTTTCGGAGTCCAAAAAGATCACCTGATGGATACGAACAACATAAGCAGAAAGATTTCTGAGATTTTGTCTAGTGTTTACTTTAAATCGGTTGGACTGGGTTTCACTTTGGTTCCTTGAAGCAATTTCAGAAGAGACATACAGTTCATCAGTTCTCTCTGTGTGATTGGCTGCTGAACTCAAGACTTCTAGCTGGTTATAAGAAATGGAGATCTTATCTTAAGTTGAAGAATGCTAATTTCTTTTGAGTTCACTTTTTTTATACTGAACGCAATATTTGTAAAATAAAAGAAAAATGATAACTCATTTGAAAAAGAGAGAAACAATCACAGCTGGTGATACATACTGCACATAGTTTTGTAATAAAACTATTGGAACTTTTCCTTTGTCATATTTATATGCTTTGCGTTTTTAGAGGCAGGCTGTTTTCCTGTTAACTGGAAAAACTAACCTTTATTAGACAAACTCACCATGTTTCAGAGACAGTTTTTGGCAATCTGACTCCGGCCAATTGGCAATGCCGGAAAGTGGGAAGACATTGGAGTTGTTCTGCCCTTGATCCTTGATGCTTGATCTGCCCTTTTTGTATTTCTCTTACATATTCTTTAGGATAACTTTAGTTACATCCCAAACTATCCAACTACCCTTTGTGTGCCTTAGCACCTGCAGAATCATCACAAATAACTGAGAGGAAAATCTGCCTTGTATGGGCTTTGATTTACAGAACACTTTATTTACAAAACATCTGCTTTTTAACCTCAATTATTATAAAATGGATAATTATCAATATAGATCTGACTTCATAAAACTGCAACTCAATGAATGCTGCTTTCTTTACCACTTATATGTAAACATACTTTTTCTAATTAGGAACATCATGTTGATGTTATGTGTATAACATGTTCATGTATTTCACCTCCCCTTGCTCTCTACAGTGATTCTGTGTGAGCCATCTATCTTGACAGCATGTTGGCCTGTTTATGGCACTGGCCAAATACCACAACACAATTTTCATATATTGTTGAATGCACATGGAAGGTGCAGTTATACATCCCACACACTGCAGGGCAGTACCTTGCCTCTGCATACCACATACCCCATCCACTAGCAGGCAAACGGCAGCAATGGTTACCAACGCATGCATCTGCCTGTGGAAGTCCACAGTTGGTGTTTTGAGAGACACGCTACTTGTGCACAACACATGGACCACAGTACAGCAAACAAATTATTTTTTAATAATAAGTTAGCCATTTAAACGCAAAGTGCCACTGGAACACAGGAGTGATGGGAGTGATAAATGGCCTCTGTACGCCTATAAAGATATTCCATTAAAATTCAGACGTTTACAATAGTCATTTCCAACATTAACAATGCCTGGGCGTTTCTATCTGACTGTATGATATATAATGTAAAACCTTGCAGACAATGCAAACTGATGATAGTTGGGGGTCAGACTAAAAATACAACGGGCCATAAGTTGTTCACGTAAGATACCAAACCAAAAAATTGCAAGGACCTGTGGGAGCGTGCTTTAGACCTGAGGGTTGTATACATAAAGTGAAGTGACAGGTGTGCAAACGTATCACCATGGCAACAAATGGAATGAACTATTCAAGTTTCCTTCGGTGTTATGGCTGTAGACCACTTCTTAAATGTTGCACCAGAGTCACATTTTATATATTATATATATATATATATATATATATATATATATATAAAACCTACCTCACAGAGTATCTTTACCGGATTATAAAGAGGGAGTTGGGAAATGCTAGTATTCGTTGTGTTCTGAGCTACGCCAGGGCCCGAGTTTGCTTCTAGAATGAAATTACAGGAAGTGTTAGGGTATAAATTACTGTGCTAATTACATTATCCCACAATTTGCATACACATTGTAGAATTTGTATGTCCTGGGCTCACACACAAACCGTTTTAGGAATGAAACCCTATTACACAGCCATTTGCTATCAAAGACCCGTGTGACTAAATATATGCACAAAAACAGCAGTAAACAAGCCTTTCTGGTATGGTTTCGACAGTGGAATATTTTCAACATAACTATCGAGTGTATGCATATATTATAAATACATAAATTAAAACAGAAACTATGCTTTACCAACACCTATCAACAAGATACAAATTCGTCAGTCAGATAAATCACAAGCTATCTGGTGCTTGATGACCAGGCCTTCTCTTTAATTCCCTGCATTGTGTGTGGCAGACGATATGTCGTATGAACTTTAATAAACCACAACTGAAACAATATTTTGGTGGTAAATAGCTGTAGTCTTTATCATGGTTTCTTTATTTAAAACAGAGTTAAATATACCAAACCTCACTCTGGCCCAAAGCCGAGAGGAACACGTGGATATACACTTTATGGAAACCACCATATGGCCAGCATCCCCCAGATCACTGAAACCCTGTCCACCTAGAGAAAGCGAGGAGGTTTGCGTCTAACAAAAGACCACAACAATAGAATAAAAAGATTAATAACGCGAGGGATGCAGCTCTCAGGTGTGTTGCCAGCAGCGCTGATGGAAACCCTAAAAACCTGGCTTTATTTAAGGAAAATTCCCACCATTAGGTGCCCAATGACACCCCTTTACCCAATAAAAATTGGAACTTTAGCCATGGAACCGTGCTCGTTCCACTGCGCCCCCCATCTCAATTTTTACTGTTTACCTCCCATTGTTGCCCCACATATGCTGGCAGTGCTGATTGGCTGCTGCCATTTTACCTTGCCTGTGCTAAAAGGTGTGCTACACCTTTTAAATGGGAAGCCTAATCACCTTGACTAAAGTGTTACAATCCCCGAATTAAGTGTTTTATTCCCCGCAACTTCACACACATTCATTATATATATAATACATATATAATGTGCAATGTTGGAGGCTTATCTCACACATTGCACATTATATATATATATATATATATATATATATATATATATTAGGGCAGCTCCCGGAATCACCATGTTAACAGCCTACCACCTGAAACAGAGTTGTTATATTGGGCCCCCTCCTTCACAGGCCTGAAAGATAATTTGGATTCAGTGTGATATAGCGGGCAGGTGCTCTCTGGGGATCACATAGAACAAGCCACCTCACCAGGTAACATCAGGTAACCTGCTTGTGAACTCTCCTAAGCCTCCTCCAGTAAACTTTACAGCAACGTGCGGGTATATTTCACATTTTAAGATAAATAATTCACGGTGCACATAGTTAATTTCTCTAATGAAGTACTCTTATGCTTATGTTTGCCCTTTGCCAGCGCCATGTTTTCAGACATCCTCCATCAAGAGACATGGCTGATAAAATTCTTTATATGTTGTACAGTTCAGAAATGTTTATTACCTTATTTTAATTTATTTTATTACCCCAGTTAACTATGTTCTGTGTCACCCTTCGTTCTGCTAAACCGGTCTCGAAGCTTGTTTCTAGTGTCTCCACAAAGCTCAGTAGCGAAGCCGGCTCACGGATCTATAGTGTATATCTATAGAGGTAATGCTAATTAACCCCAAACTTTGGAATGTTTACAGGATTGCAGATCAGAGAGATTTAAATTGCCACATAACACATTTAACGGTATGTTCAATGCAGGGGCCGGTGCCTATATGTTAAAAACAAATAAACCTATCCCATGATATAATTCCCTGTTTTTCTATTAACGGAACAGGTTAAAGTATATCAATTTGGGATTTATTTATTAAGGGGAGAATTTGTAGGATGTGTTTTTAACCCCTTGGCTACGTTAGACATTCTAAAGGCTTATCCCCAATGAGCTTCTGCTACAGGTAGAGCTTTGCTGGCCCTCTATAACGTATACTTAAATCGGTGAGCTTTTTCCAAAGTCTCTTCTACTAAATTATACATTACACAGGGACAGCTCAGCCATCTAACTGGAGAAACTTAAAAGTGTTGGTCCTTCATAATGAACAATGAGGTGAGGGAGTTGAGACCAGCTCCTTCTGGATTGCCAACAACTTGCTAAATCCCGTACAAGTATGCATGGGTTCTCCACGTCCTATATGAAAATGCTGTTTAAATGTAACAATATTTGAAGACTCCAACTTGAGTTGGAATGTTTGGTTGGGTCTCCATGCTAGTTGGGTGGAAGATGGCCGTGTGTTATTAATAGTTTTATATAGCGCCATCAGATTCCGCATCGCTGTAGAACGTGTACACACATAGTAAATAGCATTACAAGATGACTTACAGAAACAGGCAACGAGGGCCCAGCTCAAATGGGCTTACAATCTAGAGGGTCTTTCTTCTTATAGTTGAAACTAAGTATGTTTAGTCCTTCCACTTCCGTCCCTGCTTTAAATTTCTTACTTTACTCACTGACTGAAGCTTGTCTGCAAAATGGAATATGGCTCCAGCAAATCTGGCATATATTTATTTATATATATATATATATATATATATATATATATATATAATTTACACATACAATACTGGGCTATTTTGCATTTTCATAAATATTAATATATTTCACATGTCCATTTGAAAAATACATACTGCGGGGATGGATCCTATATAAAAATACATCTGCAATTCTTATATTTCTCATTATTATTCTTATTGTTTATTTTAACGGTTTGCGT